>NC_073408.1:23990074-24342501 GCF_028641065.1 Leucoraja erinaceus | reverse complement strand
TATTCATTTTAGACATTGGAAAAGGTTATTGTTTAATTTTTAGGAATTAGAGAGAGAGGCAGAAGGTTATTTTTGAAATAAATATCAAAAACGAGTTTGGTTTAGTAATTAGAAAAAGTTTATTCCAGTAAATAAATAAATATCAAAAGGTTATTTTTCAAATAAAAATCAAAATGTTCACATTTTGAATTGTTTTTTAAAGTTTCAACTGAAAATAATAATAGTTTCCTGATGCTGCATATCTAAAATATGGACAGCATGTGCTAGAAATATTTAACAGCTCATCCCACGGATGTGGCATGACCTTATGAGCAGTTTTCTGTTTGTACTTGATCTATTGTTTGAAACAAATGTATTCCCATGTTTCCCATGTGAACGGCGTACAATGAAGAAGTTTGCTCATAACAAGCAATGACGGCCACTGTACTGAAGGATTATAACTGCTCCCGGCGATCTGTCAACTGGGCACAGCCTAATATTTTCTTCACAAATCTGGTGAATGGATTAGCTCCTTTGAACGTAGTTTTTTTTGTTGGCTTTTTTGCTTCCTGAAGAATGAATTTGAAATAAACTGTTTTTAGTAGACCTCATTGGAATTCTGTGCACTGAAATCCTTTTGGAATTGACCCTCGGATTTCACTGATTATGGAGCGCAGAGTCTGTTTCACATTTCTCTGGCTAATGACTAAGTGACTTTTGCAAGAGACTGAGGGAAGACAAAAGTTTGCCAACACTAAGATTATCAGTCAACTTAATGGATGGAAATGGTTTAGCCATGAATGAAATATGTGGGAATTATCAACGAGCCTTTTCTTAGCAAACTGAGGCAGGTGTTAACATTTGGAATCATGATCTGTATGAGTTGCAGCATGTATATAAAATACAGCTTGAGTATGATACGGTTGTAATTGCAAGCATGGTAATTCCAACTTGTCGCCTACCATCCTTCCTCAGCTTGCACCCTTGCATCGTACGGAAAAGAAGCAGGGCAGGATTGAATGCTAAAGCAGAAAGGAGCAATTGTTAGATCATAAGGCACAGGAGCAGAATAAGGCCATTTGGCCCATTGAGCCTGCTCTGCCATTTGATCATGGCTGATCTACTTTTCCCTCTCAACCCCATTCTCCTGGCTTCTCCCCATAACATTTGACACCCTTATTAACCAAGAACCTATCAATCTCCACTTTAAACATTCCCAATTACGGCCTCAACAGGCAAATAGAATGGAGATAAGGACATTTTCTATAGCCAGAGGTTGGTGAATCTGTGAATGGGGATTTAGGGGAGGGCACCAGTAAACGGGGACGGGGATTTAGGGGAGGGCACCAGTAAATGGGGAATTAGGGGAGGGCACCAGTAAATGGGGAATTAGGGGAGGGAGGGCACCAGTAAATGGGGAATTAGGGGAGGGCACCAGTAAATGGGGAATTAGGGGAGGGCACCAGTAAATGGGGATTTAGGGGAGGGCACCAGTAAATGGGGATTTAGGGGAGGGCACCAGTAAATGGGGAATTAGGGGAGGGCACCAGTAAATGGGGAATTAGGGGAGGGCACCAGTAAATGGGGATTTAGGGGAGGGCACCAGTAAATGAGAGGATTCTGGCACCCCATCTTGTAGTTTCAAAAGTCCTTAAAAATATTGAGTCTTGTTATTGAGTTGTGGGAGAGGTTGGGCAGACTTTATTGCTTGGAGTATATGAAACTGAATAAACGTTGTGGGGTGTATAAAATCACAAGGGGAATAGGGTAAATATATTTAGGCTTTTTCAAACATTGGGGAATCAAGAAACGGAGATCATTGTTTGAAGAGAAAAAAAAAAAAAAAAAAAAAAAACTTTATAAATCAGAGCATTGAGTATAGAAGCTGGGATGTAATGTTAAAATTGTACAAGGCATTGGTGAGACCAAATCTGGAGTATGGTGTACAATTTTGGTCGCCCAATTATAGGAAGGATGTCAACAAAATAGAGAGAGTACAGAGGAGATTTACTAGAATGTTGCCTGGGTTTCAACAACTAAGTTACAGAGATAGGTTGAATAAGTTAGGTCTTTATTCTCTGGAGCGCAGAAGGTTAAGGGGGGACTTGATAGAGGTCTTTAAAATGATGAGAGGGATAGACAGAGTTGATGTGGACAAGCTTTTCCCTTTGAGAATAGGGAAGATTCAAACAAGAGGACATGACTTCAGAATTAAGGGACAGAAGTTTAGGGGTAATATGAGGGGGAACTTCTTTACTCAGAGAGTGGTAGCGGTGTGGAATGAGCTTCCAGTGGAAGTGGTGGGGGCAGATTCATTGGTATCATTTAAAAATAAATTGGAGGCAGGCATATGGATGAGAAAGGAATGGAGGCCTGTTTCCGTGCTGTATTGTTATATGGTTATATGGTTAACTGGCCTCAACTACCTTCTGTGGCAGTGAATTCCAGAGATTCACCACTCTCTATGTGAAAAATGTTTTTCTCATCTCTGTCCTAAAGGATTTCCCCTTTATCCTTAAACTGTGACCCCTTGTCCTGGACTTCCCCAACATCGGGAACCATCTTCCTGCATCTAGCCTGTCCAACCCCTTAAGAAATGTGTACGTATCTATAAGATCCCCCCTCAATCTTCTAAATTCAAGCGAGTACAAGCCGAGTCTATCCAGTCTTTCTTCATATGAAAGTCCTGACATCCCAGGAATCAGTCTGGTGAACCTTCTCTGTACTCCCTCTATGGCAAAAATGTATTTCCTCAGCTTTGCAGACCAAAACTGTACACAATACTACAGGTGTGGTCTCACCAGTACCCTCCACAACTGCAGTAGAACCTCCCTGCTCCTATAGTCAAATCATTTTGCTATGAATGCTAATTCGCTTTCCTCACTGCCTGCTGCACCTGCATGCCTACTTTCAATGACTGGTGTACCATGACACCCAGGTCTCGTTGCATCTCCCCTTTTCCCAATTGGCCACCATCTAGATAATAGTCTATTTTCCTGTTTTTGCTACCAAAGTGGATAACCTCACATTTATCCACATTATACTGCATCTGCCATGCATTTGCCCACTCACCCAGCCTATCCAAGTTACCTTGCAGCCTCCTAGCATCCTCCTCGCAGCTAACACTGCCCCCCAGCTTCGTGTCATCCGCAATTCAATTCCCACGTCCAAATCATTAATCTATATTACTAAAACTCTGTTCTTCACCGGGTTTGGCTTTCTGTGCTGCGGTTTCCGAGAGTACGCCGCCACCTACGGCCATCATTTTTGGCCACCTCGCTCAGAGCCCCCCTCCGCCGCGTGTGTGCCGAGGATTTTTCCCGTCGATGAAAATTGACAGAGATATTAATGTTTTTACAACATTCCCCATTCTCTCTGCTGCCCCTGCTGGAGGGAGGGGGAGGGACTATAAAACCAGGAAGTGGTGTGCCTCAATCAGTCTCTGCAAGTGGTGTGCCTCAATCAGTCTCTGCAAGTGGTGTGCCTCAATCAGAGCTTTGAATGACACTGACAAATGTCTACAGCACTGTGAGTACCCTTAATTTGGTTTGAAAATGAAAATATGGTTAGAGGTAAAAAAGCTAAGTTACAGAGATAGGTTGAAACCCAAACTGCCTGCAAATGGGTTGTTTGGGTTTGGGTTGAAGTAAAAAGCACTCTCTCTCCCCCCCCCCCCCCCCCCCCCCCCCCCCCCCCCCCCCCCCCTCCCCCTCCCCCCCCCCCCCCCCCCCCCCCCCCCCCCCCCCCCCCCCCCCCCCCCCCCCCCTCCCCCCTCCCTCCCCCCCCCCCCCCCCCCCCCCCCCCCCTCTCTCTCCCCCCCTCCCCCCCCCCCCCCCCTCCCTCCCCCCCCCTCCACCCCCCCCCCCCCCCCCCCCCCCCCCTCCCCCCTCCCCCCCCCCCACCCCCACCCCCCCCCCCCCCCCCCCCCCCCCCCCCCCCCCCCCCCCCCCCCCCCCCTCCCCCCCCCCCCCCCCCCCCCCCCCCCCCCCCCCCCCCCCCCCCCCCCCCTCTCTCTCCATAACCCCCCCCCCCTCCTCTCCTCTATTAGCGTGAGTGCGGGAGGGGGGTAGGTAGTTAGTGTGTGATGCAGCATGCCGCCTCCCCCCCCCACAACCGCAAGTTGGGGGAACAGACCCAACGGGTCTGCACTTGGTCTAGTATATATTGTAAATAGCTGGGGTCCCAGCACTGAGCCTTGCGGTAACCCTATAGTCACTCCCTGCCATTTCGAAAAGGACCCGTTTACTCCTACTCTTTGCTTCCTGTTTGCAAGCCATTCTCTATCCACATCAATACTGAACCCCCAATACCGTGTGCTTTCAGTTTGTATACTAATCTCTTATGTGGGACCTTGTCGAAAGCCTTCTGAAAGTCCAGATATAACACATCCACTGGTTCTCCTTTATCCACTCTACTGGTTACATCCTCGAAAAAGATTCGTCAGACATTTACCTTTCGTAAATCCATGCTGAATTTGTTCAATAATTTAATCACTTTCCAAATGTGCTGTTATCCCATCTTTAATAACTGACTCTAGCAGTTTCCCCACTACCGATTTTAGACTAACTGGTCTGAAATTCCCCCTTTTACCCAATCTATATGTAGATTGAAGTCATCCATTATAACTGTTTTACCTTTGTTGCACACATTTCTAATTTCCTGTTTGATGCCATCCCCAACTCCACTACTACTGTTAGGTGGCCTGTACACAACACCCACAAGTGTTTTCTGCCCCTTAGTGTTTCGCAGCTCTACCCAAATCGATTCCACATCCTCCAAGCTAATGCCCTTCCTTTCCATTGCGTTAATCTCCTCTCTAACCAGCAACGCTACCCCACCTCCTTTTCCTACCTGTCTATCCCTCCTGAATATTGAATATCCCTGGATGTTGAGCTCCCAGCCTTGGTCACCCTGGAGCCATGTCTCCGTGATCCCAACTATATCATAATCATTAATAGCTATTTGCACATTCAACTCATCCACCTTATTACGAATGCTGTTGCATTGAGACACAAAGCCTTCAGGCTTGTTTTTACAAAGCTCTTACCCCTTATACAATTAAGTTGAAAAGTTGCCCTTTTTGATTTTTGCCCTGGATTTGGCTGCCTGCCACTTTTACTTTTCACCTTGCTACCTATTGCTTCTACACTCATTTTACACCCCTCTGCCTCTCTGCTCCCACATTTAAGAACCCCACCACCTCTTATTCTATGTTTATTATTTGTTTCTTCTTTCCCCCCTACATGCTGAGTGCTTCCCTTCTCTGCCTCCTGCCTTACACACTGTCTACTAGCTTTCTCTATTTGAGTCCATCCCCTCAACCGTTCTAGTTTAAACTCTCCGCGGTAGCATTTGCAAATCTCCCCGCCAGGATATTGGTTCCCCATGGGTTTATGTGCAACCCATCCTTTTTGTACAGGTCCCACCTCCACAAAAGTTCTGGAGTTCAGCTTTCTTGGTTAAAAAGCCATGTCCAGTTCCCTACAGAGACAACGAATTTGCATTTCATCCACCAGAATCTCCCTTCTTCACATAGCAAACGAAACTGAATAAAAATAATAAATTTTAAGTGTCCTAGCTCATGCCCATTGGCAGTTCACCGAGGTACATTTGTTAGGTAGAGTGGACACAGCTTCCCGGAAAGAATGCCGACCTGCTGGTTCGGCAACGGTGGCTGTAGCCATACAAAGCCTTAACAACAGTCCATCCTTGCCTGCCCTACCCTCATTTTACAGCGCTCTGCTTCTGCTCCTTAAGAACCCCATGTCTTATTCTATGTTGATTATTTGTTTCAATTTTCACCCTACCTCTGAGTGCTTCCCTCTCTGCATCCTGCCTTACACACTGTTACTAGCTTTCTCATTGAGTCCATCCCCTCAACCGTGCTAGTTTAAAAGGGTAGCATTTGCAAATCTCCCCGCCAGGATATTGGTTCCCCATGGGTTTATGTGCAACCCATCCTTTTTGTACAGGTCCCACCTTCCACAAAAGAGGTCCCAATGATCCAGAAACTTGAATCCCTGCCCTCTGCACCAGTCCTTCAGCCACGCATTTATCCTCCTCCTCGCTCCATTCCTACTCTCACTGTCGCGTGGCACAAGCAGTAATCCCGAGATTGTTACCTTTGCGGTCCTTCGCCTTAACTCTCCTCCTATCTCTCTAAGTTCTCCTTTCAGGACCTCTTCTCTTTTTCTACCTATATGTCATTGGTACCTATATGTACCGCAACCTCGGGCTCCTCACCCTCCCATTTCAGGATATATTGGACGCGTTCAGACACATCCACCGGGGGTAACTCTCTCCCTCTCTTCAGAAGCTCACAGGTTAAGGGGCACTTTGGAACACAACGCTCGGGTCACAGAGACTGCAAGGAATGTGGTCGATATGATGCATGGCATCTTTTATTTTTACACCAGGTTCAGCTGTTAACAAGTCATTCGGAGAGACAAGGGTCACAGCAAAGATGGGTGCAGGAAAAATGGTCTATTGTTAGGTACCCACTCCAAACATGTTGGGAGAGAAGGAATAGGTGACGTTTCGGATCGAGACCCTTCTTCAGACTGGTTGGGATAAGAAAAGAGAGAGATATAGACAATATTTTAGAGAGATAAAGAACAATGAATTAAAGTTATGTCAAAAGTAACGATGATAAAGGAAACAGGCCATTGTTAGCTGCATGTTGGGTGAAGCTGGTGTTTCTCTGCCCCTCTCTTTATCGCCCCCTCCCTTGCCCTCTCTGTCTCCTGGTCTCTCTCTCTTTATTCCTCTCTCTCGTTCATCCGCTCTCTTCATCCCTCCCTCTCTATCTCGCCCCATCTCTCGCTTTCTCCTCACTCTCCTCCCTCCCCCCCCTTACTCTCCCCCTTCTCTCTCTCCTCATGTCACTGCTTATCATTTGCTGGCTATTGGGAATAGTTCAGATGAACAAAAGTGCACTCTCCCTCTCTATGAAACACGGTAAACCTGTGTGTGAAGTTTGTGCCAGGTACAGCACTAACAAATAAACTGATTTTAAATGGTGACCTGACAACTGTTTGGATATTTAGTCACAAATAAACTCGTCTTGAATTGGATGAATGAAAAATCAACACGTGTCCACATTTCTCAAAGACACAGATTACGAGGAAGACATAATATAATTACCTGGCCAATATTTGGTTATTTTTAATAACAGTCCCTGCTGCTCATTGAAGTGTTGATTTCACTTTCTGCCGGTTCCAGGTTTACACTACATGATGGGAGATATGTTCTCTTGAATTACTTGATAACAAGCACATCAATAAAATCTGTGTGTGTTTGGCAGCTTTCTCTGAACCACTGTGTGGTCAGCCTAGGCGGTTGAGTTGGTAATTTACACTCAGACCGACCTTGCTGTCTGATCCGTGGGTTTGAATACACATCTCCCTGTCCACTGGTCTGAAGTAGTTCACAACTAAATAAACTTCAGATTGAACACAGCCTCGCCTTGTGTTCACCGGCTGGAACTAATATGCCACACTGGGTGAAGGGAACAGTTTCTCAACCACCCTTTTTCAGAGCTGAAGCTGCATTTTTTATTTTTTTTCAGCATTTTGTGTTTTTCTTTCAATTGTATCCTGGAGAGAGGCAATTAGTATTTCAAGTATTGGATACAATTTGTATCCCGGAGAGGGGCAATTAGTAATTAAGATGAAAATAACAAGTTAATGCATCCTCACGAGCCATGGATAGAGCAGCAAGCTGGAGTTAGTGCTCATTACAGATGAGATTAATTATGGATACTGAACTTCAGTTAACCCTTAGTAGTCAAACATTTGAAATAACAAGTTCCCAGTTCCGTCGCACACTACCCAGATATATTTTCACCAGTGGCAACACTGACAACATTTGCCTTGTGCTGACCCCCTGTAGAAGATTGGACATGTTTGCAGGTTACCTATCCATGTGTGACCAGTGGACAAACTGCTGTAATAATGATGTAAAAAAGCATGATTAACTCGGTTTGTCTTAAAATGAATCTGTTCTACGATCCTAACATAGATATCCATGGCCAAGTGAGGAATATCTTACTGCACTATTTGTACACACACACACACACCCTCCAGTTATAGAGCCATAGAGACACAGAGTCTCACAGCGTCTTCAGCCCAGCCTGCCTGCCCACACCTGACCACAAGTCCCACCCCCATATTCCTACAAATGGCATGTCTGTCTGTCCATACACTTGTATAAATATTCCTTAAAGTTTGCTGTAGTACGTTTTAGTTCGTACCTTTATACAGTTACAAGGAGAGATAGCTGAATGGATAGAAATTTGGCTTCAGGGAAGGAAGCAGAGGGTGATGGTGGAAGGAAGGTTGCTTCTCAGACTGGAGGCCTGTAACTAGTGGTGTGCCTCAGTGTTCAGTGCTGTGCCCATTACTGTTTGTCATCTACATCAATTATTTGGATGAGAACTTACAGAGCAAGTTTAGCAAGTTTGCAGATGATACAAAAGTGGGTGGTTTTGCAGATAGTGAAGATGGTTGTGATTAATTGCAGTAGGATCTTGATCGATTGGCCAAGTGTGCTGGGGAATGGTTGATGGAATTTAATGCAGAGAATTGTGAGGTATTGCATTTTGGGAAGTCTAACATGGGGAGGATCCACACAGTGAATGATAGGTCTCGAGGTACAATTGTAGAGCAGAGGGATCGTGGAGTGCTGGCGCACAGTTTCTTGAAGGTGGAATCACAGTTGCTGTAGATCGGGTGGTCAAAAAGGCTTTTGGCACATTGGCCTTTACCTGGCAGAGTATTGAGTATAGAGATTGGGAGGTCATGTTGCAGTTGTATAAGACCTTAGTGTCAGGATGTCAAGACTTTCATATGAAGAAAGAATGGATATACTCGGCTTGTACTCGCTAGAATTTAGGAGATTGAGGGGGGATCTTATAGAAACTTACAAACTTACAAAGGGGTTGGACAGGCTAGATGCAGGAAGATTGTTCCCGATGTTGGGGAAGTCCAGGACAAGGGGTCACAGCTTAATGATAGAGGGGAAATCCTTTAGGAACGAGATGAGAAAAACTTTTTTTCACACAGAGAGTGGTGAATCTCTGGAACTCTCTGCCACAGAAGTTAGTTGAGGCCAGTTCATTGGCTATATTTAAGAGGGAGTTAGATGTGGGAACTTGTGGCTAAAGGGATCAGGGGGTATGCAGAGAAGGCAGGTATGGGATACTGAGTTGGATGATCAGCCATGATCATATTGAATGGCGGTGCAGGCTCGAAGGGCTGAATGGCCTACTCCTGTACCTGATTTCTATGTTTCTAGTCCGGCCGCATTTGGAGTGTTGTGTTCAGTTCTGGGTACTGTGTTATTGGAAAGATTTTGCCAAACTAGAATCTTTACAGATACATTTTACAAGGATGCAGGCCTGGCCTGTGGGGAGTGGTTGACTAGGCAGGGACCCTATCCCCTGAAGCGCACGCAGGAGGAAGAAGGGTGATCTTATAGAGGTGTATAAGATCATGACAGGGATATAAGGATATAAGATCATGAGTGGGATAAATTAGCATTAGCGCCCATGTTACCTGCCATCCCCGGGACTGGTTGCCGTGCCCAGGTCACCTGTGAGCCCCGGGACTAGCTGTAGTTCCTAGGTCGCCTCTGAGCCCTGGGACTAGATGATGTCCCAGGTCGCCTGCGAGACCCGGGACTGGCCGTAGCACACAGGTCGCGACACGAATTGAAAAAAAATACGCCTGCGGGCCAGATGATATCGGTTTACGGGACTGAACCGGCCCATGGGCCGTTGGTTGCCGACCCTTGATCTAGCGAGAGAAAGGAACTGATAAAATATCCACATTAGGCAGGAAATGGTGTTAGTTAAACTGTTGAGGCTGAAGGCAGGTAAATCCCCAGGGCTTGATGGTCTGCATCCCAGTGTACTCAAGGAGGTATATTTTTTTCAATTTGTTTTCACGACCTGTGTGCTACGGACAGTCCCGGGACTCGCAGGTGACCTGGGCACTCCAGCCAGTCCTGGGGATGGCAGGTAACGTGGGCGCTACTGCTAATTTATCCTTCTCATGATCTTATATCCTCATATCCTTGTCATGATCTTATACACCTCTATAAGATCACCCTTCTTCCTCCTGCCTGCGCTTCAAGGAATAGGGTCCCTGCCTACTTAACCACTCCCCACAGGCCAGACCTGGCTACTGCATCCTTGTAAAATGTATCTGCAAAGTTTCTAGTTTGGCAAAATCTTTCCAATAACACAGTACCCAGAACTGAACACAATACTCCAAATGCGGCCTCACTAAGGTATTATACAATTGCAACATGACCTCCCAACCTCTATACTCAATACTCTGCCAGGTAAAGTCCAATGTGCCAAACGCCTTTTTGACCAACCGACCTACAGCGACTGTGATTCCACCTTCAAGGAACTATGCACCTGCACTCCACGATTCCTCTGCTCTACAGTTGTACCTCGAGCTCTACCATTCATTGTGTAGATCCTCCTCATGCTAGATTTCCCAAAATGCAATACTTCACAATTTTTTGCATTAAATTCCATCAAACATTCCCCAGCACACTTGGCCAATCGATCAAGATCCTACTGCAATTAATCACAACCATCTTCACTCTCTGCAAAACCACCCACTTTTGTATCATCTGCAAATGTGCTAAACTTGCTCTGTAAGTTCTCAGCCAAACCATTGATGTAGATGACAAACAGTAACGGGCCCAGCACTGAACACTGAGGCACACCATTAGTCACAGGCCTCCAGTCTGAGAAGCAACCTTCCTTCCATCATCACCCTCTGCTTCCTTCCCTGAAGCCAAATTTCAATCCATTCTGCTATTTCTCCTTATAACTATATAAATGTACGAACTAAAAAGTACTACGGCAAACTTTAAGGAACATTTAGACAGGTGTATGGACAGACAGACATGCCATTTGTAGGAATATGGGGATGGGACGTGTGGTCCGGTGTGGGCAGGCAGGCAGGCTGGGCTGAAGACGCTGTGAGACTCTGTGCCTCTGTAACTGGAGGGTGTGTGTGTGCACAAATAATGCAGTAAGGTATTCCTCACTTGGCCATGGATCTCTGTGCCGGGATCTTAGAACAGATTCAATTTAAGACAAACCCGGTTAATCACACTTTTTAACATTATTATTGCAGCAGTTCGTCCAATGGTCACACGTGGATAGGTAACCTGCAAACATGTCCAATCTTCTACAGTGCGTCAGCACAAGGCAAATGTTGTCAGTGTTGCCACTGGTGAAAATATATCTGGGTAGCGTGCGACGGAACTGGGAACTGGGTATTTCAAATGTTTAACTATAAACGGTTAACTGAAGTTCAGTATCCATAATTAATCTCAACTGTAATGAGCACTAACTCCATCTTGCTGCTCTATCCACGCTGGTAAACACGGCACGTGAAGATGCATTAACTTGTTATTTTCATCTTAATTACTAATTGCCCCTCTCCGGGATACAAATTGCCTCTAATCCTTGAAATACTAATTGCCTCTCTCAATTGAAAGAAAAATACAAAATGCTGATAAAAATAAAAATGCAGCTTCAGCTCTGAAAAAGGGTGGGGCAATGCTCGCGGACTTTTGTGCAAAAGACATACAACAAATCAACCAAACAAATTATAAACACAATCATAACACACATATTCTTTTACATAATAAATAATGGAAGGAAAAACGTTCTGTAGAGTTAGTCCCTGGTGAGATAGGCGTATACAGTCCGAATTGCCTCTGGGAAGAAACTCCTTCCCAACCGTTCTCACCGCATGGCAACGGAGGCGTTTGCCTGACCATAGCAGCTGGAACAGTCCGTTGCAGGGGTGGAAGGGGTCTCCCATGATTTTGTTTGCTCTGGAATTGCACCTCCTGTTGTATAGTTCCTGCAGGGGGGTGAGTGAAGTTCCCATAGTGCGTTCGGCCGAACGCACTACTCTCTGCAGAACCTTCTTGTCCTTGGCAGAGCAATTCCCAAACCAGATGGTAATGTTCCCGGACAAGATGCTTTCCACCGCCGATACGTAAAAGCACTGGAGGATCCTCGGACACTCTGAATTTCCTCAATTGCCTGAGGTGGTAAAGGCGCTGCCTTGCCTTACTCACGAGTGCTGAGGCGTGTGATGCCCATGTCATATCCTCAGAGATGTGGACTCCCAGATATTTAAAACAGTTCACCCTATCCACAGGATCCCCATTTATTCTCAATGGAGTGTACGTCCTCGGATGATGTGCCCTCCTAAAGTCCATGATCAGCTCCTTCATTTTTTTGATGTTCAAGAGGAGGCTGTTATCCTGGCACCAGAGTGCTAGATCAGCCACCTGCTCCCGATAGGCCTTCTCATCGTTGTCTGAGATCAGGCCCACCACCACAGTGTCATCACCAAACTTAATTATTGAATTGGAGCTGAACCTAGCCACACAGTCATGTGTGTACAGGGAGTATAATAGGGGGCTGAGAACGCAACCCTGGGGCGATCCTGTGCTCAGGGTGAGGGACTCCGATGTATTCCCTCCCATCTTGACTACCTGGGGCCTGGCGGCGAGAAAGTCCAGGACCCAGGCACACAGGGAGGTGTTGAGCCCCAATTCCAGTAGCTTCCCGGCCAGTCTGGTGGGGACTGTCGTGTTGAAGGCTGAACTGTAGTCTATGAACAGCATCCTCACGTAGCCCCCCTTCTGGCTGTCCAGATGGGAGAGAGCGGTGTGCAAGACCTGGGAGACCGCATCGTCCGTGGACCTATTCGGACGGTATGCGAACTGCAACGGGTCCATGTTCCAAGGGAGGAAGGCGCAGATGTGATTCTTCACCAGCCTCTCAAAGCATTTCATGACTACCGAGGCAAGGGCCACCGGACGGTAGTCATTCAGACAGGCTGGGGAGGCATTTTTTGGTACCGGTACAATGATGGATTTTTTGAAGCAGGCAGGGAATTGGGACTTGTCCAGGGAGAGATTGAATAATGGCTGAGGCTCTGTTCAATCTGCAGTTTATTTTGTCGACAGGTGAATTTAAACCGATGGATCAGTCAGCAAGATCGGCCTGAGTGTAAATGACCAACTCATCCGCCTAGGCTGTCCACACAGCGGTACAGAGAAAGCTGCCACACACACACACACGCAGACTTTATTGAAGTGCTTGTTTATCAAGTAATTCAAGAGAGCAGATCTCCCATCGTGTAGTGTAAAGCTGGTACCGGTACAAAGTGGAATCAACACTTCAATGAGCAGCAGGGACTGTTATTAAAAATGACCAATTTATTGGGCAGGCAATTCTATGATTTCCTTTTAATCTGTATATTTGAGAAATGTGGACATCTGTTGATGTTTCATTCATCTGATTCAAGGCGAGAGTTAATGGTGACTAAATATCCAAACAGTTGTCAGGTCAATGTTTAAAAGCAATTTATTTGTTAGTGCTGTAGCTGGCGCAAACTTCACACACAGGTTTACCGTGTTTCATAGAGAGGAAGAGTGCACTTTAGTTCATTCGAACTATCTCAATGGCCGGGATCACGCTACCTGTGCCACTGTTCAAGAGACAAGAAATTGGAAGACAGTGCAGATCATTGGGTGACTCAGGAGCTGGTGCAGGCGGTGGGGGCTTCAGGCATAGAGACTTACAGCATGGAAACAGGCCCTCTGGCCCAACTTGTCCATGTCCATGCCCCATACATTCGTATAACCAGCCTGCGTCTGACCCATATCCCTATAACATGAATGTTAAATATTATCATTGACTTTGCTTTGGAACTGATGTGTTACAATGCTGGGAGATATATTCTGCACTCTGTATAACCATATAACCAATTAACAATTGCAGCACGGAAACAGGCAATCTCGGCCCTTCTAGTCCATGCCGAACTTTTACTCACACATAGTCCCATCTACCTGCACTCAGATCATAACCCTCCATTCCTTTCCGGTCCATATACCTATCAAATTTATTTTTAAATGATAAAAACGAACCTGCCTTCACCACTTCCACTGGAAGCTCATTCCACCAGCTACAATTCTCTGAGTAAAGAGTTTCCCCCTCATGTTGCCCCAAAACTTTTGTCCATTAATTCGCAAATCAGGTCCTCTTGTTTGAATCTTCTATACTCTCAATGGAAAAAGCTTATCCACGTCAACTCTATCTATCCCTCTGATAATTTTTAAGACTTCTATCAAGCCCTTCCTTAACATTCTGCGCTCCAAAAAATAAAACCCTTTGTTCAACCTTTCTCTGTAACTTAGGTGCTGAAACCTAGGCAATGTTTTAGTAAATCTCCTCTGTACTCTCTCTATGTTGTTGACATCTTTCCTATAATATGGCGACCAAAATTGTCACACCATACTACAGAATTGGCCGCACCATTGCCTTGTACAATTTTAACATTACACCCCAACTTCTATACTCAATGTTCTGATTTATAAAGGCCAGCACACCAAAAACTTTCTTTACCACCCTATCTACATGAGATTCCACCTTCCTAGATCCCTCTGTTCAACTGCATTCCTCAATGCACTACCATTTACCATGTACGTCCTATTTTGATTTGTCCTGCCAAGATGTAGCACCTCACACTTATCAGCATTAAATTTCATCTGCCATGTATCAGCCCACACTCTTCCAAATGGCCTAAATCTCTCTGTAGGCTTTGAAAATCTACTTCAGTATCCACAACACCACCTATCTTAATATCCTCTGCATACTTACTAATCCAATTTACCACACCATCATCCAGATCATTGATGTATATGACAAACAACAGTGGACCCAACACAGATCCCTGAGGCACCCCACTAGTCACTGGCCTCCAACCTGACAGTTATCCACTTCTCTGGCATCTCCCATTCAGCCACTGTTGAATCCACCTTGCTACTCCACCATTAATACCCAACAATTGAACCTTCTTAACCAACCTTCCATGTGGAACCTTGTCAAAGGCCTTACTGAAGTCCATTTAGACAACATCAACCGCTTTAACTTCATCAATTTCCCTAGTAACTTAAAAAATTCAAGATTAGACAAACATGACCTTCCATGACCTTGTTTTTCCAGTGATTATATATATTATCTCTAAGTATTCTTTCCATTAATTTTCCCACCACTGACGTCAAACTAACAGGTTTACTCTTAGAACTCTTTTTAAACAATGGAACAACATGCGCAGTACGCCAATCCTTCGGCACCATTCCCGTTTCTAATGACATTTGAAATATTTCTGTCATAGCCCCTGCTATTTCTGCACTAACTTCCCTCAATGTCCAAGGGAATACCCTGTCAGGACCTGGAGACTTATCCACTTTTATATTTTTCAAAAGTGTCAGTACTTCCTCTTCTTTGATCCTCATAGTTTCCATAGCTACCCTACTTGTTTCCCTTACCTCACATAATTCAATGTCCTTCTCCTTGGTGAATACCAAAGAAAATAAATTGTTCAATATCTCCCCCATCTATTTTGGCTCAGCAGATAGCTGTTCACTCTGACTCTCTAATGGACCAATTTTATCCCTCGTTATATTTTTGCTTTTAATATAGCTGTAGTAACCCTTTGGATTTACTTTCACCTTACTTGCCAAAGCAACCTCATATATTGCACCTTGCGCAATCTGTTATACTCGAGTTTGACGATTGTGTTTATGTTCAATATATCCTTATCTGATTGTATAGCATGCAAAACAAAGCTTGACACTGTACCTCGGTACATGGGCATCTAAATCCCAGCCCTGTGCACCAGTTCCTAAGCCACACATTCAGGTCCCGTATCTCCCCGTTCCTGCTCTCGCCATCACAATTTGCAGTAATGCCTTTTAACTTGAAGCCAAAGCACCCAAACCACCATTTGCAGTAAGTAGTGCCTTTTAACTTCAAGCCAAAACACCCATACCACCATTTGCAGTAGGTAGTGCCTTTTAACTTCAAGCCGGGGCACTCAAACCACCATTTGCAGTAAGTAGTGCCTTTCAACTTCAAGCCAAAGCACCCAAACCACCATTTGCAGCAAGTCGTGCCTTTCAACTTGAAGCCAAAGCATCCAAAGCATTCCTCCCCAGACAACTGAGAAATAAAAAACACAGAAGAAGCATCTTCAAACCTCCCCCCCCCCCCCCCCCCCCCAGAATCCCTCAGGGAATGCCCCTGCCCTTGAATCAATCCATCACAATTGTGCACGATCAGTTAGCATTATTGTTTTTTTTTAAATACATATATAGAGCAAAGAGTATCATGGGAAGACACTGATTATTTGAGGCTATAAAAAAACACATTTATTTCATTGGAATACAACTTGGCTCCAGCAGGTTACGAGCAAAAGTCCTTGTTGACCACAGCCAGAGTCTTGCGGACGTCCAAGAGCGGTGAACGAGATCCCACCATTCGTAGCTGAGGGGGAACGGCCGGGGAATGGGAAGCGGTGACTCGGGATTAATCCTGACGCCTTTTGCCAGCGCGAAGGCAGAGGAATGACGAAGAGATGGCCCACGATGGGGGGCTGTTGATGATTGGTCAGCTTGAACCTTGCATCCCATCCCAAGAATGGACACGGCGAGCGCAAATTTTTTAGGTGCCGGAGCTTCAACGGGGGCTTCATTTCAGGTTCTGCTTGGGGCCCGGGGGGGGGGGGGGGGGGGGGGGGGGGGGGGGGGGCAAGCTAGTCTCCAAGTGGGTCAAACAAGATTATAGCCTATCACAACATCCCAGTGCAGAGCCAGTATATATAATACTTAATTTAACAATATGTTGCACACACTAATTATCAGTAAATGTAATTATTAAGCAAGTAAAGAAAAAGAGGGTAGCCATGTATTTTTAGAGGTGCTGGACCGGCACCAACTCACCTCGACACTCGCGCAGCTCTGGGGCTTCACACACTCACTCACACACAATCCCTCAGACACACCCCACCCCCCCCCAATCACTCACACACCCACCCACACTCACACACCCACGTTCGCTCACCCACACTCCCGCTCACTCACCCACAATCCCGCTCACTCACCCACAATCCCACTCACTCACCCACAATCCCGCTCACTCACCCACAATCCCGCTCACTCACTCACGAGTGGTCAGCTCGGACCTTGCATCCCATCCCAAGAATGGACACAGCATTCTCGACAGGGCAAGTAGGGCTTATATTGGGAACAGTTCTCCATCCGTTTCCCACCACGGCTGTGTTCTATCGGCACTTTGGAGGGGAATGGACAGGCGACGTGTCAGAACTGGACCCTTCTTTGAACTGATGGAGTTGGGGGAGAAAGCTGGATAAAAGAGATGGGTCTGGACAGACTCCAGGACTTGACTAGGAGTGGGGGGGGGGGGGGGGGAATGTCTCCTTAATTTGGAGAATTCAATGTTCATGTCATTGGGCTGTAAGCTATGAGGTGCTGTTCCTCCAATTTGTGTGTCACCTCACTCTGGCAATGGAGGAGGCCCAGGACAAAAAGATCAGTGTAGGAGTGGGAAGGTGAGTTAAAGTAGTTGCCAAACGGGAGATCCAACAGGCCTTGGCAGACCGAGCGCAAGTGTAGGGTGAACTGTACGCCTAGTCTAGATACAAGGAACAGCAGGTGCCGGTTTACAAAAAGAGACACAATCTCCTGGAGTAACTTGCACCTGGCGAGCATGGACAGGCAACATTCTAGGTCAGGACCCTTCGTCAGACTGCTTGGTGTGGGGGGGTGGAAAGGAGAGGTGGGAGTGGTCGCCTTAGATTCCCTTCCCTCTGCAGATGTGACCGAAGCCACTGAGTTCTGTTCTGATATTTCAAGGACTACTTTGTTATATCACAAGGACTACTTTGTTTGCCCGCGTAAATAAACAGAGCCTTGATTTATGCTCAGCTGCAAACCCCTAAATACGTGTACTTGTGGTCATTCCAGAGTCATTACAATGGTATAACAGGTAACATACAACATGGTGGCAGTGGTTTGTGTGATTTAGCCCAAGAAAGAAACAGAAAAAAGAAAGCCCTAGAAAAATGGACGCCTTCCAGCTCAGCAAAGAATGCCACGAATGCATCTCGATGGGGCCACTACACATAAATACCTGGTTGGAGCTATCGACGGGACACTTCAAGCAGCTGAGGGTGGTGAGTGAAGGCCCACATCCTTTCGGCTTGCTTCGTCTCCGTGAGCGTTTGGTCTCCAGCCCTGGGCAGGCCCGCGTTCGGAAGGCGGAGCGACCAGACGCAAATGAAGGCGCGGCGACCGGAGAGACCGGGCGCACACAGGGGCGCGGCGACTGGTGAGACCGAATGCTCACGGAGACGAAGCAAGCCGAAAGGATGTTTTTTCTTTAAAACCTAAGAGCTTTAAAGTTAAAAGCTGCAGAAGCAGTATTGAAAACTGCAAAAGCTGTAGAGGCAGTATTGAAAAAGCTGTGTATGGAAAACGGTCTTGAGATAAGCAGAAGGCTATTCGATATAAGCCGTACTGAAAACGACCGTTACCAAGGCAGCCATAAACAAGGAACCTTAGAAATCTCAAATTTAATGATGTTTTGAATTCTAACTTTATAAAATGTACTGAAGTATGAAACTTGGAGGACCCCCTTAAGATTGCGCAAATACTGGCAACTAGTAACAAAATACAATTAGTGTTTGAATTTGAAGCTCATATATTGTAATAACGATAGCAAGAGGTGTGTAACCATATAACAATTACAGCACGGAAACAGGCCATCTCGACCCTTATACAGGGTAGTCCGTGATGAACACTTACTTTCACCTAGTCCATTGACCTGCACTCAGACCATAACCCTCCATTCCTTTCCCGTCCATATACTTATCCAATTTATTTTTAGATGATAAAATCGAACCTGCCTCCACCACTTCCACTGGAAGCTCATTCCACACAGCTACCACTCTCCGAGTAAAGAGGTTCCCCCGCATGTTACCCCTAAACTTCTGCCCCTTAATTCTCAAATCATGTCCTCTAGTTTGAATCTTCCCTACTCTCAATCGAAAAAGCTTATCCACGTCAACTCTGTCTATCCCTCTCATCATTTTAAAGACCTCTATCAAGTCCCCCCTTAACCTTCTGCGCTCCAAAGAATAAAGACATAACTTGTTCAACCTTTCTCTAACTCAGGTGCTGAAACCCAGGCAACATTCTAGTAAATCTCCTCTGTACTCTCTCTATTTTGTTGACATCTTTCCTATAATTTGGTGACCAAAATTGTATATCATACTCCAGAATTGGCCTCACCAATGCCTTGTACAATTTTAACATTACATCCCAACTTCTATACTCAATGCTCTGATTTATAAAGGCCAGCACACCAAAAGCTTTCTTTACCACCCTATCTACATGAGATTCCACCTTCAGGGAACTATGCAGTAATTCCTAGATCCCTCTGTTCAACTGCATTCCTCAATTCGCTACCATTTACCATGTACATCCTATTTTGATTTGTACTACCATGATGTAGCACCTCACACTTGTTAGCATTAAACTCCATCTGCCATCTTTCAGTCCACTCTTCCAAATGGCCTAAATCTCTCTGTAGACTTTGAAAATCTACTTCATCATCCACAACACCTATTTTAGTATCATCTGCATACTTACTAATCTAATTTACCACACCATCATGCACATCATTGATGTATATGACAAACAACAGTGGACCCAACACAGATCCCTGAGGCACCCCACTAGTCACCGGCCTCCAACCTGACAAATAGCCATCCACCATTACTCTCTGTAATACGTTTGTTTTGAATCCAAATTTAATATTTCAGGTTACCGTCTTTACGCCGTATATGGCAAGTAACATGCCTCGGTTACCTGAAATGAACTGGCAAGTGCTAGACATTGCCAATGAGTTCTCCTTGATCAAGCAGAGGATGAAATTGTGCCTGCAAGACTTAGAAATCACATTCTAAGCAGGCAACAAAGATAAAACTTGCTTCAGGAGAAGGACTCTGTCGTTTGAATGCATCAGGTCTGAGCAAAGAGAATCAAAACAAGCGAGAAGAGATATGGACATTCTTTGAGGGCCACCTGAGGGCAAAGGTAAATTTCAGAGTCTACAGGTTGGAGTTGATGCAGTATCGCCAGAAACTGGATGAATTGCTCGATCAATTTGTGACCCGGTGCCGAAAAAAGAGTTTCCAATGTAACTTCACTGATCCCGAGCTCAATGAAAGAATCATTGTTGATAATTGCGTCAATGCCCTATGAAGGTTTACAGTGAGAGCTTCTACAGAAGCATGTGGGATACACCATTCCAGAGGCGTTTACATTAGGCAGGCAGTACGAGGCCATTGCGGCAGGCAGACAATGCATTGCAGATTTAGAGCCCAGGTCTTGCAATATAGATGCAGTCAAGACAAGAGGGACAACGAAGCAAAAACCGCAAGATGAGGAGAGACAAAACCCTTGTGGCCAATGTGCTTTGTTTCACAAGCACAAGCAATGCCCAGCGTATCGCGTCACATGTAAGAAGTGTGGCAAGGGAGGGCATTGGGCAAGTTGTTGTAGGTCTAAGAATAATATATGCCCATCTAAATTGTCAAGTGGCAAATACAAACAGGTTGACGAGGTACGGCAACAGTCCCAAGGAGGTTATGCATTGTACTGCGACAGTCAAAATGAAGGATCTAATAGGTTTATCAATACCATCACCATTTCAAGTCTGGACAGGATGCCTCCAATAGGCAACGAGGCATTTGCAGTGTTGAACATCATATGCCCATCGATGAAGGGGCAATGTCGACTGAAGGTGAAGATAGACACCAGAGCTGGAGGAAATACCCTTCCCCTTCGGGTCATACAAGACATGTATCCACGTGACAAATATAAGCAGTACCTACGACCATGCAAAGTCCAACTGATGGCATATAACGGGACAGAAATCCTTTGTGTTGGAACTATATCCATTTCATGCCGATACCAAGGTGGTGTACTCAAGAATTATTCGTGATGGACGTGGCAGGACCCGCTTTCATTGGCCTCCCAGGTATCAAGCAACTTCAGGTCTTCACGATATATGCCATGGGAACAGAAGAGCACCCATCAAACGCTCGGAAGGAGCAAGACAGTTTCAACTCAGTGGGAGACCTAGTGAAGAGATGGCCTAAATAGTTCGACAGGATTGGCAACTTCAAGGAGCCAGCAACCCTTCATCTCAAGGAGAAGGCCACACCACACATAGACGCACCAAGGAAATGCAGTGTCCATATCAGAGACGAGTTGCTGGCCGAGTTGGATAAAATGGAGGAGGATGGAATCATCAGAAAAATAACTCACCATACGGACTGGTGCAGTTTAATAACAACCTCCGTTAAGAAAGACGGATCAAGCAGGGTATGCCTAGACCCAAAACGTTTCAATGCAAGTCTCAAATGTTGCCCACACAAGATCCAATCCTTGAAAAAAATCAATCCAGCTTTTGCCAATGTGAAATCCTTCACCAAACTTGATGCAAAAGCGGGCTATTGGTCCGTCCGACTTGATGAGGCAAGCCAGGAACTTACCACGTTCCGGACACCTTTTGGCAGGTATTGCAACAGGTTACCTTTCGGCTTGTCCATGAGCCAGGATATATTCCAGCGACGTATGGACACAATCATAGAACAGGGTCCTGGATGCATCTGCATTGCAGATGATATTGTCGTAGTGGGATCCACGGAACAAGAACATGCCGGTAATCTGAAGAAGCTGTTTGAGACAGCATCCCAGGAAGGACTAGTTTTCAACAGTGCAAAGTGCGTAGTGAAGGCCATCAACTTCTTCGGGTCAGTCTATTCAGACACAGACATCAGACCAGTTCCTTGTAACATGAAGAACATTCACATGATGCCAACACCGCAGGACAAAGAAGATCTGCAACGGTTCCTGGGGATGATTAATTTTTTGTCGCCCTACATCCCAAACTATGCTGACCAGGCCGCCATCTTGAGGGATTTACTGATGAAAGATGTCCCATTCTTGTGGCAAGAAGACCACCAGATGGTGTTCTGCGACCTGAAGGGCAGCATACAAGAGGAATCTGTACTCCAGCACTATCGCCCAGATGCTTCCGTCACCCTCGAGGTAGATGCGTTATTGAAAGTAGTAGGAGCATGCCTTTCGCTGGAAGGACGGCCTGTTGCATACACTTCAAAAGCTCTGTCTTCATGCCAGTCCTGCTACTGCAATATTGAACTTGCCTTAGTCTTTGGAATCACAATGTTTCATACGTACCTATTTGGGCGAGATTTTAAAGTTCCTCTTGTCACTATCTGTGGCAAACCACTCCCAAGTGCCCCACCCTGACTGCAGCGGATGCTCATCAAGGTGCAAGGATACAACTTCACCATAGAGCACAGACGTAGGGCAGAGATGATCGTTGCTGACACTCTCAGCAGACTGCCCAACCCGCAGAGATAGAGAGCATCGATCTCCATGTATATGTTGAGAGCATCTTCTTCGACAATGTCAAAGACACACTAGACATCGACTTGATGAACTTCGGCAAACCCAAAAGAGGAGCTGCAGACAGAAAGTTGTCGTGACGCTATACTGCATATGGTCATGCAGTACATTCATTCTGGATGACCAGCGACAGGAGATACCTGCTGAACTATGGCCCTACTGGCCTTCATGAGACGAATGGGGCCATGTTCAAAGGAAGGCAAGTAATCAATCCTGAGTCGATGAGGCAGGATATCCTGCATCAACTTCATGCTGGCCACCAGGGCATCGAAAAGACTCGATTTCTAGCAAGACAAATGATCTATTGGCTCAACATGAACCGTCACATTGATGACCTTGTACAAAGGTGTAGTCAGTGCCAGAAGCACATGCCAGACCAAACGAGGGAAACACTCATACCACACGAGATACCAGTCACACCTTGGACCAACATAGCAATGGATGTTTGAACTTGACAAGATACAATATCTTGTTATGGTAGATTACCATTCCAAGTTTCTGGTGGTGCATAAGTTGACAAGCACCACGAGTGCCATGGCTGCTAATATGGTGACTGCAACATTTGGCCTCCTAGGAGCACCGACGGAAATCTCCGACAACGTTTGTTGGAGAACTTGTTCAAGTGCAAGCAATGGGGAATCACCCAGACGACGTTCTTACCTAGGTATCCTCAGTCGAATGGACTTGTTGAGAGAATTGTACAAACGGTGAAATCCGTCATCAAGAAGTCCTTGACAACGGAACAGAGTGTAGCAGCAGCTTTACTCAACTTGCGTGCTGCACCGATTGATTCCAAGTTACCGTCACCAGCAGAGATGATGTTTGGAAGACAGATACAGACACCTCTAGCCACTAACCCTGACACGGACAAGACATACCAAGGGCAGAGGAACTTTGAGTGACTTGAAGAGCGCAGGCAGCGAATGAAGGCGCATTTTGATACTTCGGTCAAGAGACAAAACTTGAAACCATTACACATTGGACACCAGGTCCGGGTTCTGGATCAAGCAACTCATGACTGGATACCAGCAGAAGTGAGAACAATCTGTGACAAACCCCAATCAAGATCTTACATAATTGAAACTCCAAATGGAAATAGATTAAGACGGAATCGGGTGCAGTTGTGAGATGTTCCTCCACTGGAGCAACCAGGTTGTGGTCCCCATTGCAAGACCAAATATAAAGAGGAGGAACAACCGGCACATACTGCTGATGGAGAATACATGACACGTTCAGGACGTGTTAGTAAGAAACCTGCACGTTACAGTTGATAATCATTATTGAAGAATTTTAGTTTTTATAAGAAAGCAATTGTGTGTAGAAGGTACACAAAAATGCTGGAGAAACTCAGCGGGTGCAGCAGCATCTATGGAGCGAAGGAAATAGGCGACATTTCGGGCCAAAACCCTTCTTCAGACTGATTGTGTGTAGAGTTTTGTTTATTAACCATATTTTTTATTTGATGTAAGACAAGGGGGGTGTTGTGATATTGCAAGGACTATTTTGTTATATCACAAGGACTACTTGGTTTGCCCACGTAGCAACATGTATATGTGGGAATGACTTAATATGGGCGGGGCACTCTGGTTCCAGATGGCCGTGAATTAAACAGAGCCTTGATTTATGCTCAGCTTCAAACCCCTAAATACATGAACTTGCCGTCATTCCAGTCATAACAATGGTATAACAGATACCGGACCACGAAGTACAACAAGTTCCTCCACCGCTTTAGAGGGAATGGACAGACGACGTTTTGAGTCAGGACCCATCCTCAGCCTGATTGGAGAGGGTGGGGCAGGAAGCTGGAAAAGGGAGATGGGGGCTGGACAAAGCCTGGCAAGTGATAGGTGTTCACAAAATGCTGCAGTAACTCAGCAGGACAGGCAGCATCTCCAGAAAGAAGAAATGGGTGACGTTTCAGATTGAGAACCTTCTTCAGAAGTGATAGGTGGGTAGAGGTGAGGGAGACTCAAGAAACTGCAGATGCTGGAATCTTGCATAGAACACAATTTAGTTAGATGCACAGAATCTCTTGCCTGGAGTGGGGGAAATCGATGACCAGAGGACATGGGTTCAAGGTGAAAAGATTTAATAGGAATCCGAGAGGGATCCTTTTCACACAAAGGGTGGTGGGTGCAGGGAACAAACTGCCAGAGTAGGTAGTGGAGGCTGGGACTATCCCAACATTTAAGAAACAGTTAGATAGGTACATGGAATAGGACAAGTTTAGTGGTATATGGACCAAAAACAGGCAGGTGGGACTAGTGTAGCTGGGACATGTTGGTAGGTGTGGGCAAATTGGGTTGAAAGGCCAGTTTTCACTGTATGATTCTAACACAAAGTGCGACAGTAACTCAGCGGGTCTGGCAGCATCTGTGGAGAACATGGATAGATGGCATTTCGGGTCGGGACCCTTCTTCAGATTGACGCTATGTTGACAGATGAGGGGGTGATCGGCAGATGAGTGAAGTGAGTGACTGAGGCGAGAGAAAATATGATAAAAGGGTGTGAGATAAGGAGAGGAATGTATATGTGTAGCTTTAAGGGACATTGGTCAGGTAGCATTTGGAGTATTGCTAGTCACTCCATTACAGGACTGATGTGCAGGCTTTGGGGAAGGAGCAGAGATGATTAACCAGAATGGTTTAAAAACAAGAAACTGCAGATGCTGGTTTACACAAAAGGACACGAAATGCTGGAATAAGTCAGCGGGCCAGGCAGCA
The DNA here is from genome assembly GCF_028641065.1 of Leucoraja erinaceus. Classification (NCBI taxonomy): domain Eukaryota; kingdom Metazoa; phylum Chordata; class Chondrichthyes; order Rajiformes; family Rajidae; genus Leucoraja; species Leucoraja erinaceus. The sequence goes on along the minus strand of NC_073408.1, from coordinate 24,317,386 downwards.
TCTCATGAGAGAAGGAATGGGTGAGGTTTTGGGTCGAGACTGAAGAAGGCTATCGACCCAAAACGTTACCCATTCCTTCCAGCATTTTGTGTCTACCTAAACAGCACCTATCCTTGTTGCGGTGTGCCAGCAGGCTGGAGGAGCAGGCAAAGGCCTTGCCACAAAGCGGGCAGGTGAAAGGGCGCTGGCCGGTGTGGACTCGCCGGTGCTCCAGCAGATGGTCAAGACTGGTGAAGCCCTCAACACAGGGGAAGGGTAACTCACCACTGTGGGTACGCCGGTGCTGCCACAGGCTGGATATGCGTGTGAAACTCTTGGCACTCAGCGCACACAAAGGTTCTCTCTCTGGTGTGTACTGGCTGGTGCACCCGCAGTCCCCTTGTGCTCTTGAAATGCTTGCCGCTCGCCAGTGTGGGCCCGCTGGTGCTGCTGCAACCCCCCGCGAGCTGGCAAATGCCTCACCACAGTACGGGCAGTCTTAGGGATGGCCACTGGTATGCACGTGCTAGTGAGACGGGGCGTGGGAGGCAGTGGCAAAGCGCTCTCCACACACCGGGCTGGGGACGGGACGGTCAGCGGCGTGCACCCGCTGGTGCTGCAACAGGCTGGAGGGGCGGCTGAAGCCCTTGCCGCACTGGGCGCAGGTGTAGGGGTGCTCCCCAGTGTGGGTGCGCTGGTGCTCCAGCAGGCTGGTGGAGTGGATGTAGCTCTTGCCACACTGGGCGCAGGTGTAGGGGCGCTTGCCGGCGTGGGTGTGCTGGTGCTCCAGCAGGTTGCTGGAGCGTGTGTAGCTCTTGCCGCACTGCGCGCAGATGTAGGGGCGCTCGCCGGTGTGGGTGCGCTCGTGCCTCAGCAGGCTGTTGGAGCGGGTGAAGCCCTTGCCGCACTCGCTGCAGGTGTAGGGCCGCTCCCCGGTGTGCAGGAGCCTGTGCACCTTCAGGTCTGGCGATGACTTGAAGCCTTTGCCGCAGTCGGAGCAGGTGAAGGGTCGTTCACTGCTGTGCACCCGCTGGTGCCGCTGTAGCACCGACAACTGGACAAAGCTCATGCCACAGGTGGAGCAGTCATAGAGCAACTCGCCCCAATGCACCCGTCGATGGTTCTTCAGTTCCTGAGCTGTCTTGAAGCTCTTGTCGCATTTGGAACAGTCGAAGTGGCGTTCTTGCGTGTGCACCTGCCGGTGGTTCTCCAGTTGGCTCGGGTGCTGCCAGGCCTTGCCACAAACGTCGCACGAATAACGCTTCACCTTGTTGTGCACCATCATGTGGTCCTCCACTGCCGCCAGCCCATCAAAGCTCAGCCCACACACCGAGCAGATGTAGGGCTCACCGACACCCTGGGCGCCCTCCCCGCCCTCCATGGCCACTCACGTCCCCGTCTCTCACAGCAACGGCTCCTAAACCCTGCAGGAGGGGAACACAGAGTGTCAACAAGCTGGCAAACAGGACATTACAAGCACATATTGGGCACGTTTATGGCGGCACAGTGGTGTAGCGGTACAGCTGCTACCTTACAGCCAGAGACCCGGGCTCGGTCCTGACCACGGGTGCTGTCTGAGTGTAGTTTGTGCATTCTCCCCTTGTCCTGCGTGGGTTTTTACTTGTCCTGTGTGGGTGCTCCAGTTTCCTTCAACATTTCAGACATTCAGGGTTGTAGATTAATCGGCCTCTGCAAAATTGTTAAATTGTCCCTAATGTGCATAGGATAGTGCTAGTGTACGGGGTGATTGCTGGTTGGCGCGGACTCAGTGGGACGAAAGACCTGTTTCCGCGCTGAATCTCCTAACTAAACTAAATCAAAGAAGGGTCTCGACCCAAAACATCACCCATTTCTTCTCTCCACAGATGCTGTCAGTCCCACTGAATTACTCCAGCACTTTTCGTGTCTGTCTTCTCCAAAGTTGCTGCCTGACCTGCTGAGTTGCTCCAACACTTTGTAATAGAGTGCTACAGCGTGGAAAAATGCCCTTCAGCACAATTCGTACCTGTGCTTCTAGATATCACGGCTCTACACATTCCCCCCAGTCCCCTGCCATTCACAGTGAAGACTCTGCCCTGGTTTCACTTCGTAAACTAAATCCTCCCCACCCCCAAACAGGGGCTTCCTCCCTGTGGTCCCTGCCCCTTACCCCTGCCGCCGCCTCCTGCTCCTTACCATCCTTTGCTCCCTCCTCCTTACCCCCACCTGACTCCCCTCAGTTCCCTGTCCCCATTCATCCCCCTCGGCACCAAACCCACTCCCGCTTGCACTCCCCCTCCTCCCCTCGTCCACTCACCCACCCGGGCCGCCGGCCAGTGCGGGTCCCCTTCACCTCGGCCCGGTCCAGACCACGTCTCCGCCCGCTCTCGCTCTTAGGCCCAGGCTGGAGGACCATCGGCGCTCGCCTCATCCCGTCTGGAGGACCGGCCCGGAGGACCATCGGCGCTCGCCTCATCCCGTCTGGAGGACCGGCCCGGAGGACCATCGCCGCTCACCTCAACCTAAAGAGCGGATCGTTGGCCGTGACCCTCCACCTCCATGGGTTGACGTCTTTGTCCCCGCCCCTGGGGTGACGTTTGCGACCCCCCTCCACCCCGGACGCTGACGTCAGTGAGACGGCGGCGCCGCCATGACGGGGGGGAGGAGGTGAGTTGAACAATAATGTGATAATCGGTGTATAAATAATCACACAGTGTCATATCATCACAGATATAGTCACAGTGTTGTATCATCAATGAGATAATTGTGAGGGGAGGAGGTTTCATCACTAACGTGATAAACTGTTATATAGACACACACATTACTACATCAATAATCACTCACAGTTACTTTGTTACACGACTGAGATCATCACACAGTTACACACGGTGGTATCATGTTGGGAGGGGATGATTTGAGTTCATCAATAATTACAACTAAACTGGATAAAATACTCAGATACATAGACACATAGAAAATAGGTGCAGGAGTAGGCCATTCGGCCTTTCGAGCCTACACCGCCATTCAATATGATCATGGCTGATCATCCAACTCAGTATCCCGTACCTGCTTCTCTCCATACCCCCTGATCTCTTTAGCCACAAGGGCCACATCTAACTCCCTCTTAAATATAGGGAGGTTTCACGGCAGTCGGGTCACGATCCATGACCCGTACAGTTGCTAGGCTACTCCAAATGGATTACACGCGATGTATTGCAGGTAGGCACTTGCCATTGTTTCCAGCGTAGCGGGCCCGTTAAAACCTGCTGAAATTGTCAATTTTTGCGCTGTAAATAATTATGGAATTCGGGATAAGCGTGAGAGACATTTAGCATACTTCAGAATTCCAAAAGTGAGGAGAAATGACGGTAGATAGAAACGAGAGCTGAAGGGACAACAACAGCCAGAGTGCTTGGCGAACATTGGCCGTTTGCTCACTGCATTTCATCAACTAAGGCATTATTTGTGTTTTTTCTTAATTCCTTTGGCATCTAAAAAGTTTCAGAAGTGATAAATCTGGCTGTAATTTTTTTAAATCGCCCATGGTTCTCATGGGTTTTTACATACAAAATGAAAACGCATCTGAAGAAAAATTTACAGCCAGATTTATCACTTCTGAGAATTTTTAGATACCAAAGGAATCAAGAAAAAACACAAATAATGCCTTACTTGATGAAATGCAGTGAGCAAACGCGATAATTCCCAATATTTTCGATGTTTACCAAGCACTTTAGCTGCTGTAGTCCCTTCAGTTCTCGCTTCTCTATACCTTCATTTCGCATCACTTTTGGAATTCTGGTTAGGTACATTTCTCTCACACTTATCCCGACCCACAATTTTTTTCAGCGCAAAAATTCAACATTTTGGCGGTTTTTAACAGGTAGGAAAGTACGCGTTTCTAGAATTAATAACATATATCGGAAGTGATGGATGTCTTCCAGTTGGATTTAGCGGCTCCGTGCGTCGAGCCCTATGACCCAGTGACCTTCCGTGCAACCCCCCTATAGCCATTGAACTGGCCTCAACTACCTTCTGTGACAGAGAGTTCCAGAGATTCACCACTCACCAATACTCTGCTATATCAATGATATCACACAGAGATAATGAGGAGGTGATTCAATTATCATTGTGTTATATAATCACAGTGACACTGATATCAATCACTGACAGATACACACAGATTATCACAGTTACACACGGTGGTATCATGACGGGTGGAGTTCATCAATAATGTGAGGTTATCCACTGGTGGCAAGAACAGGAAGGCAGCTTATTCTCTGAATGGTGTTTAAGAAGGAACTGCAGATGCTGGAAAATCGAAGGTACACAAAAATACTGGAGAAACTCAGCGGGTGCAGCAGCATCTATGGAGCGAAGGAAATGGGCAACGTTTCGGGCCAAAACCTTTCTTCAGTCTGAAAAAGGGTTTCGGCCCGAAACGTTGCGTATTTCCTTCGCTCCATAGATGCTGCTACACCAGCTGAGTTTCTCCAGCATTTTGTGTACTTATTATCTGAATGGTGTCAGGTTAAGAAAAGGGACAGTACAACGAGACCTGGGTGTCCTTGTACATCAGTCACTGAAGGTACGCATGCAGGTACAGCAGGCAGTGAAGAAAGCTAATGAATGGTATGTTGGCCTTCTTAACGAGAGGAGTTGAGTATAGGATCAAAGAGGTCCTTCTGCAGTTGTACGTGGCCCTGGATAGACCACACCTGGAATATTCTGTGCAGTTTTGGTCTTCTATTTTGCAGAAGAGCATTCTTGCTATTGGGGAAGTGCAGTGTAGGTTCACAAGGTTAATTCCCAGGATGGCAGGGCTGTCATATGATGAACAAATGGAGCAACTGGGCTAGAATTCACTGGAATTAGGAAGGATGAGAGGATATCTGAAAGAAACATATAAAATTATTAAGGGATTGGATATGCTAGATGCTGGAAGAATGTTCCCGATGTTCGGGGAGTCCAGAACCAGGGGCCACAGTTTAAGAATAAGGGATAGACCATTTAGGACTGAGATGAGGATAAACTTCACACAGAGAGTTGTGAGTCTGTGCAATTCTCTGCCTCAGAAGGCAATGGAGGCCGATTCACTGGATACATTTATAAGAAAGTTAGATCGAGCTCTTATGGCGTGGGGAATCAAGGGATATGGGGAGAAGGCAGGGACGGGGTACTGATTGTGGATGATCAGTCACGATCGCAGTGAATGGTGGTACTGGCTTGAAGGGGGGAATGGCCTGCTCCTGCACGTATTATTTATGTGTCTATGTAGCCGTGTTATATAATCACACAGAAAGATAATGGTGGATAAATCAATCATGGATCACAAACAGTTACGCTGTGTAAATCACTCACAGACAGACACACCCAGTTACACTGAGAGAGAGAGAGAGAGAGAGAGTTACTCTGTGTTATATAATCGCTCACAGATACACACACAGGTACACTGCGTAAATCATTCACAGATAAACACACCCACACACAGCTACACTGCGTAAATCACTCACAGATACACACACACGGTTACACTGAGTGAGAGAGAGAGAGAGAGAGTTACATGGTGTTATTTAATCACACAGACACACACAAATCATCACAGAGTTATACTGGTTAAAGATGGTTACACTGTATAAAACACTCACAGATACACACAGAGATACTGTACGGCGTCAATGATCACACACATCACACTGAGATAATGGGGAGGGGAGGAGTTGAGATCATCAATAATGTGTTAATGATGGATAAACTGTATAAAACACTGATTACAGCATCAATAATCACTCACACATACACACACTGAGATAATGGGGAAGAGAGGAGTTCATCATCACTGTGTTATATAAACTGTTATATACTCTACCACACTACTGTGAAAATGTGTATAAATCACTGTCAGCCACACACAGATCATCACAGTTACACATGGTGATACCATGACGAGGAGGAGAGGAGATCAGCATCACTGATAATGGTGGATAAAACAATCACAGATACACCAAGATACTTTACGACATCAATGATCATAGAAACATAGAAAATAGGTGCAGGAGGAGTCCATTTGGCCCTTCGACCCAGCACCGCCATTCATTATAATAATAATAATAATAATACATTTTATTTATGGGCGCCTTTCAAGAGTCTCAAGGACACCTTACAAAAAATTAGCAGGTAGAGGAAAAACATATAAGGGGAAAGAAATAATTAGTAGACATGACTAGTACACAAAGTAGAGACAGAATTCAATTCAAAACACAATTAATGCACAGATGAAAAGGGTGGGGGACGTGGGGCTAAGGATAGGCAGAGGTGAAGAGATGGGTCTTGAGGCGGGACTGGAAGATGGTGAGGGACACGGAATTGCGGATCAGTTGGGGGAGGGAGTTCCAGAGCCTGGGAGCTGCCCTGGAGAAGGCTCTGTCCCCAAAACTGCGGAGGTTGGACTTGTGGATGGAGAGGAGACCGGCTGATGAGGGACCGTGAGGGTTGGTAGGGGGAGAGGAGGTCAGTGAGATATGGGGGGGCCAGATGGTGGAGGGTTTTGTAGGTGAGGACCAGGATTTTGTAGGTGATCCGGTGGGAGATGGGAAGCCAGTGAAGTTGTTTGAGGACTGGAGTGATGTGATGCCAGGATTTGGTGTGGGTGATGAGTCGGGCGGCTGCGTTCTGGACCAGTTGGAGTTGGTTGATGTAGGTGGAGCTGATGCCAAGGAGAAGTGAGTTGCAATAGTCCAGTCGGGAGGAGATGAAGGCATGGATGAGTCTTACAGTAGCGGGAGGTGTGAGAGGGTCTGAGTTTGGCGATGTTGCGGAGATGAAAGAAGGAGGTTTTAATGACATGGCGGATGTGAGGCTCAAGGTAGAGGGTGGAACCAAAGATCACGCCAAGGTTGCGGGCCTGGGGAGATGGGGAGACAGTGGTGCCGTCGATGGTGAGAGTGGGGTTATTGATCATGGCTATGATCATGGCTGATCGTCCCCAATCAATAACCCTTGCCTGCCTTCTCCCCATATTCTTTGATTCCACCAGCCCCTAGAGCTCTATCTAACTCTCTCTTAAATCCATCCAGTGATTTGGCCTCCACTGCCCTCTGTGGCAGGGAATTCCACAAATTTACAACTCTCTGGGTGAAAACGGTTTTTTTCTCACCTCAGTCCTAAATGGCCTCCCCTTTATTCTAAGACTGGCCCCCGGTTCTGGACTCGCCCAACATTGGGAACATTTACCTGCATCTAGCCTGTCCAGTCCTTTTCTAATTTTATATGTTTCTATACGATACCCCTTCATCCTTCTAAACTCCAGTGAATACAAGCCTAGTCTTTTCAATCTTTCCTCATATGACACAAGGATTTGAGTATAGGAGCAGGGAGGTTCTACTGCAGTTGTACGGGGTCTTGGTGAGACCACACCTGGAGTATTACGTACAGTTTTGGTCTCCAAATCTGAGGAAGGACATTATTGCCGTAGAGGGAGTGCAGAGAAGGTTCACCAGACTAATTCCTGGGATGTCAGGACTGTCATATGAAGAAAGACTGGATAGACTCGGCTTGTACTCGCTAGAATTTAGGAGATTGAGGGGGGATCTTATAGAAAATTACGGGGTCTTAAGGGGTTGGACAGGCTAGATGCAGGAAGATTGTTCCTGATGTTGGGGAAGTCCAAGACAAGGCGTCACAGCTTAAGGATAGAGGGGAAATCCTTTAGGAGCGAGATGAGAAAAATATTTTTCACACAGAGAGTGGTGAATCTCTGGAACTTTCTGCCACAGAAGGTGGTTGAGGCCAGTTCATTGGTTATATTTAAGAGGGAGTTAAATGTGGCCCTTGTGGCTAAAGGGATCAGGGGGTATGGAGAGAAGGCAGGTATGGAATACTGAGTTGGATGATCAGCCATGATCATTTGAATGGCGGTGCAGGCTCGAAGGACCGAATGGCCTACTCCTGTACCTATTTTCTATGTTTCTATTTTCTATGACAGTCCCACCATCCGAGGGATCAATCTCGTGAACCTACGCTGCACTGCCTCAATCACAAGGATGTCCTTCCTCAAATTAGGAGACCAAAACTGTACACAATGCTCCAGAAAAAGAGAAGAGGTCCTGAAAGAAGAATTTAGGGAGTTAGGTAGAGGGTTAAGGAGAAGGACTGCAAAGGTAACAATCTCAGGATTACTGCCTGTGCCACTCGACAGTGAGAGTAGGAATAGAGCGCGGTGGAGAATAAATGCGTGGATGAGGGACTGGTGCAGTGGGTATGGATTCATGTTTCTGGATCATTGGGACCTGTTTTGGGGAAGGTGCGACCTGTACAGAAAGGACGGGTTGCACTTGAACTCGAGGGGGACCAATATCCTGGCGGGGAGATTTGCAAAGACTACTGGGGAGACTTTAAACTAGTATGGTTGGGGGGAGGTACTCGAATTGGGAAAGCTCTAGCAGTCAGTGTGTGAGGCAGGAGGCAGAGAATGGTAGCACTATGACCCAAAACGTAGAGGAGAGACAATAAATAGAGAATAAGAGAGGGTGGGTTTCTTAAATGTGTATATTTTAATGTTAGGAGCATTGTAAGAAAGGTGGATGAACTTAGAGCCTCGATTGACACCTGGAAGTATGATGTTGTGGCGATCAGTGAAATATGGTTGCAGGAGGGCTGTGATTGGAAACTAAATATTCCAGGATTTCGTTGCTTCAGGTGTGATAGAATTGGAGGGGCAAGAGGTGGAGGTGTTGCATTGCTTATCAGGGAAGATATTACATCAGTGCTTTGGCAGGATAGATTAGAGGGCTCGTTTAGGGAGGCTATTTGGCTGGAACTGAGAAATGGGAAAGGGGTAGCAACACTTATAGGGGTGCATTATAGACCGCCAAATGGGGAGCGAGAATTGGAAGAGCAAATATGTAAGGAGATTGCAGATATTATTAGTAAGCACAAGGTAGTGATTGTGGGAGATTTCAATTTTCCACACATAGACTGGGAAACACATTCTGTAAATGGGCTGGATGGGTTGGAGTTTGTAAAATGTGTGCAGGATAGTTTTTTGCAGCAATACATAGAAGTACCTACTAGAGAAGGGGCGGTGCTGGACCTCCTGTTAGGAAATGAGACGGGTCAGGTAGCAGAGGTATGCGTTGGGGAACAGTTCGGGACCAGTGATCACAATACCATTAGTTTCAATATAATTATGGAGAGGGTCAGAACTGGACCTAGGGTATTAGATTTTTGATTGGAGAAAAGCTAACTTTGAGGAGATGCAAAAGGATTTATAAGGAGGAAATTGGGACAGTTTGTTTTATGGGAAAGATGTGGAAGAGAAATGGGGGACATTTAAAGGTGAAATTTTAAGAGGACAGAATCTTTATGTCCCTGTTCGGTTGAAAGGAAATAGTAAAAATTGGAAAGAGCCATGGTTTTCAAGGGAAATTGGACACTTGGTTTGGAAAAAGAGAGAGATCGACAATAAATATAGGCAGCATGGAGTAAATGAGGTGCTTGAGGAGTATAAAGAATGATAAACAGGGTCTAATTAGGAACAGTCAAAATGGATTTGTGCCAGGAAGGTCATGTTTGACTAATCTTCTTCAATTTTTTGAAGATGTTACTCGGGAAATTGATGAGGGTAAAGCAGTGGATGCTGTATATATGGACTTCAGTAAGGCCTTTGACAAGGTTCCTCACGGAAGGTTGGTTAAGAAGGTTCAATTGTTGGGTATTAATCTTCTTCTTTCGTGTGGCATGCACAGCTTAAAAGGACAACTTGTTCTATTTGATCTTCTGTTTGTGCACGTCTAGTTGATTGCATTAGTCGAAACTGGGCGGACCACGTGAAGGTTGCAATCTTCCACCCCTGGGTATTAATGGTGGAGTAGCAAGATGGATTCAACAGTGGCTGAATGGGAGATGCCAGAGAGTAATGGTGGATGGTTGTTTGTCAGGTTGGAGGCCAGTGACTAGTGGGGTGCCACAGGGATCTGTGTTGGGTCCACTGTTGTTTGTCATGTACATCAATGATCTGGATGATGGTGTGGTAAATTGGATTAGTAAGTATGCAGATGATACTAAGGTAGGTGGGGTTGTGGATAATGATGTAGATTTTCAAAGTCTCCAGAGAGATTTATGCCAGTTGGAAGAGTGGGCTGAAAGATGGCAGATGGAGTTTAATGCTGATAAGTGTGAGGTGCTACATCTTGGCAGGACAAATCAAAATAGGATGTACATGGTAAATGGTAGGGAATTGAAGAATGCAGGTGAACAGAGGGATCTGGGAATAACTGTGCACAGTTCCCTGAAAGTGGAATCTCATGTAGATAGGGTGGTAAAGAAAGCTTTTGGTGTGCTGGCCTTTATAAATCAGAGCATTGAGTATAGAAGTTGGGATGTAATGTTAAAATTGTACAAGGCATTGGTGAGGTTAATTCTGGAGTATGGTGTACAATTTTGGTTGCCTAATTATAGGAAGGATGTCAACAAAATAGAGAGAGTACAGAGGAGATTTACTAGAATGTTGCCTGGGTTTCAGCAACTAAGTTACAGAGAAAGGTTGAACAAGTTAGGGCTTTATTCTTTGGAGCGCAGAAGGTTAAGGGGGGACTTGATAGAGGTCTTTAAAATGATGAGAGGGATAGACAGAGTTGACGTGGATAAGCTTTTCCCACTGAGAGGAGGGAAGATGCAAACAAGGGGACATGACTTGAGAATTAAGGGACAGAAATTTAGGGGTAACATGAGGGGGAACTTCTTTACTCAGAGAGTGGTGGCTGTGTGGAATGAGCTTCCAGTGAAGGTGGTGGAGGCAGGTTTGTTTTTTATCATTTAAAAATAATTTGGATAGTTATATGGACGGGAAAGGAATGGAGGGTTATGGTCTGAACGCAGGTATATGGGACTAGGGGAGAATACGTGTTCGGCATGGACTAGAAGGGTCGAGATGGCCTGTTTCCGTGCTGTAATATGGTTATATGGTTATATGTGATCTCACCAGAGCCCTATACAACTGCAGAAGAACTTCTCTACTCCTATAGGAATAGGGGACGATCAGCCTTGATTACAATGAATGGCGGTGCTGGCTCGAAGGGCAACCTCCTCCTGCACCTATTTTCTATGTTTCTATACTGAAATCCTTGTTATGAAAGTCAGCATTCCATCAGCTTTCTTCACTGCCTTCTGTACCTGTTGGCCAACCTTCAGTGACCGGTGTACAAGGACACCCAGGTCTCGCTGTACCTTCCCCTTACCTAACCTAACCCCATTGAGATAATAATCTGCCCCCTTGTTTTTGCCACCAAAGTGGATAACCTCACATCATATATCATCTATATTATACTGCATCTGCCCACTCACTCAACCTGTCCAGGTCACCCTGCAACCTCCTAACATCCTCTTCACACTGCCACACAGCTTTGTGTCATCCGCAAACTTGCTAGTGTTGCTCCTAATTCCCTCTCCAAATCATCAATATATATGATAAACAGTTGCGGTCCCAACACCAAGACTTGCGGCACTCCACTCGCCACTGCCTGCCATTCTGAAAAGGACCCGTTCACTCCTACTCACACAGATCACACTGAGATAATAGAGGGTTGGAGGTGAATTTATCACTGAGTTACACTGTGCTGGTTAATCGCTCGTAGATCACACCAAGATTATTACACTCCCATCATCAATGGTGATCACAGAGAGAGTTCCACTGTGTTCTATAATCTACACACAGATACACTGAGATAACTGGGGAGGTGATGAGATCATCATCACTGACCATACGCTTACACTGTGTATAAAACACTCACAATTTATTAGATAATCAATATAAAACACTTAAAGATGGTTAATGAGGAGGTGAGTTTATCATCAATGATAACACACTTACAATGTGTATAACGCACTCATAGTTTACTAGTTAAACACAGTTATACTTAGATAATGGTGAGGAGGGGGTGAGCATCATCAATGATCATACATTGTGATGTGTATAAAACACTCACAGATCACACGGAGATCGCTTACACATACACTGAGATAGAAACATAGAAAATAGGTGCAAGAGGAGGCCATTCGGCCCTTCGGCCCTTCATTGTGATCATGGCTGATCGTCCCCTATCAATAACCCGTGCCTGCCTTCTACCCATATCCTTTGACTCCACTAGCCCCAAGAGCTCTATCTAACTCTCTCTTAAATCCATCCAGTGATTTGGCCTCCACTGCCCTCTGTGGCAGGGAATTCCATAAATTCACAACTCTCTGGGTGAAAACGTTTTTTCTCACCTCAGTCTTAAATGATCTCCCCTTTATTCTAAGACTGTGGCCCTGGTTCTGGAGTCGCCCAACATTGGGAACATTTTTCCTGCATCTAGCTTGTCCAGTCCTTTTATAATTTTATATGTTTCTATAAGATTGGGGTTGGACAGACTAGATGCAGGAAGATTGTTCCCGATGTTGGGGAAGTCCAGGACAAGGGGTCACAGCTTAAGGATAAGGGGGAAATCCTTTAAAACCGAGATGAGAAGAACTTTTTTCAGACAGAGAGTGGTGAATCTCTGAAACTCTCTGCCACAGAGGGTAGTTGAGGCCAGTTCATTGGCCATATTTAAGAGGGAGTTAGATGTGGCCCTTCTGGCTAAGGGGATCAGGGGGTATGGAGAGAAGGCAGGTACGGGATACAGAGTTGGATGATCAGCCATGATCATATTGAATGGCGGTGCAGGCTCGAAGGGCCGAATGGCCTACTCCTGCACCTAATTTCTATGTTCTATGTCTATGTTTCTAAGATATCCCCTCATCCTTCTAAACGCCAGTGAATACAAGCCTTGTCTTTTCAATCTTTCCTCATATGACAGTCCCGCCATCACAGGGATCAATCTCGTGAACCTACAATATATTTATATTATAGTATATGGACACGTTGATCTGTTTTGTAGTAAATGCCTACTATGTTCTGTGTGCTGAAGCAAAGCAAGAATTTCATTGTCCTATCAGGGACACATGACAATAGATTCCCTTGAACTTGAACTCAATCACAAAGATGTCTTTCCTCAAATTAGGAGACCAAAACTGAACACAATATTCCAGCCCTATACAACTGCATAAGAACCTCTTTACTCCTATACTGAAATCCTCTTGTCATGAAGGCCAACATTCCATTTGCTTTCTTCATTGCCTGCTGCACCTGCATGCCAACTTTCAGTGACGCCCAGGTCTCGCTGCACCTCCGCCTTACCTAACCTAACCCCATTGAGATAATAATCTGCCCCCGTACGTCTCAGCGTATGACGGTGCCGCCATCCCGGGAATTAACCTGGTGAACCTACGCTGCACAGGTACACTGAGATAATGGTGAGGGGAGGTGAAATCATCAATGGTCACACTGTGATAATGTTGGATAAACAAGTATAAAACACCCACAGAGTTACACGGAGGTACACCAAGATAATGGGGAGGGGAGGGGAGGTGAATCATCAATGATCACACACAGATAATTATGGTTAAACTGATATAAATCACTCCTTGTTTACTACATAGTTACTCTGTTACACTGAGATTAACCACACAATGATGGTTAAACTGATGATTCCATGATCTTATGAAGCTTCTCCCTCCCTACCTCTCTCCATCTCTCTCCCTCCCTCTCCCTCTCCCTGCTCTCCCCCCCCCCCATCTCACTTTCCCTCTCCCCCCCCCTCCCTTTCTCTCTCTCCCCACCTTTCCCTTTCCCTCTCTTCCCCTCTCTCCCTCTCCCTTTCTTAATCCCCCTTTCTCCCTCTCCCCCTCACTTTCTCCCCCCCTCTCTCTCCCCCAGAGGCAGGGAGGGGGAGGAGGAGAGGATGGGGCATTGCAGGGCTCGAAATTAACGGTTGCCCGGGTGCCATTGACCACTCAAAGCGCCGCCGGGCAGCCTAAACACCGAGTCATTTTGCCCGGCTTGGCAACCAGATACTGGTTTGTACCGAAGATAGACACAAAAAACTGCAGTAACTCTGTGGGTCAGGCAGCTTCTCAGGAGAAAAGGAACGCAACATTTTGTATCGGCGGTGATGGCTGTATTGCGTGGGAAAGATACTAGATGCGGGGTGATGAAGGGGCGAAGCGAATGACGGGCCCCGAACAGCGACAGCGGCTCCATCACTTCCTCCTCCCGCCCGCCCTGATAAGGGCCGCTGCTTGCAAATCCGCTAACGGCCCACTTTCAAAACAAACCCTCCCGCTTGCCGAGACCGGGAGGAGGGAGGGAGGGGGAGGCCTCGGCGTGCAGGAGGGTTTGTTTTGAAAGCGGTTATCGCCGTTAGCGGGTTTGCAAGCAGCGGCCGTGATCGGGAGGAGATGGAGCCGCGGTTGCGGTCCCTGTGCGGGGCCCGTCATTCGCTCCAACACTTCTGAAGCAGCTGCACCATAGATCTTTTAGGATCTTTGAGCTGCACCGCTTGGCCCGCACCTTGCTGTTGGCTGGCGGAGGAGGGAGGCGGTGGCGTCGAGTTCCCAACGGCCAAGGCAGCAAGGGGATGTTGTCCGAGGAGCGCTGACCTTCCTTACTCCCCACCTCGCCGCCCCATTCTCTCTCTCTCTCTTGTACGCCCCCTCTACCCCACCCCTCCCCCATCCTGGGACCTCTCCTCTATGTCCCGCACTGATCCCCATTCCCGCCTCTATTCAGTCCTCACTGACATCCCCTGTGCTCCCCTCCCCATCTCCCCCTCCCCATCCTGCGCTGATCACCCTATCCATCTCACATTGACTCCTGCCACCCCCCCTCCCAATTCACCCTGTACTTACCCTTTTCCCATCCATCCTGCACTTCTCTTCCATCCATCCCGTACTAACCCACCCTCCATTTACCCTGCACCTTCCCCTCATTCATCCTGTAGTGAACACCTATTCATCCTGCACAGACCCTCCCGATCCACACTGTACTGACCCCTCCCCCATTCATCCTGCGCTGATCTCCACCCCCCCCCCCCCCATTCAACATCACTGACATCCCCCGTGCTCTCCTCTCACAATTCTACCTACTCCAACCAACACGTACTAATTCACCTGCCTCAATCCATCCATTCTGGACCGACTGCCTTCTAACCACCGCCCCCACCCCCGCCATCTATCCACCCCGCACTGACTCGTACATACCCCCCTCCCTGACCCTATTGTCCTGGAAATGTCTTCAGAGCGAACATTGACTATGTTTGATAACGGAATGCAATCAAATATGTTTTAATTCCCAATATTATTATTTGTTTTAATCCATAAAGATGGATTAATTATATTGTGAACACGTGAAACATTCAAACCGCAGTATTCGATTGTCACTGCTACCGTTGACACGTTATTACAGAATTCATTTTAATGGCAAATCAATGCTCTTAATATGGAATATCAGTACTGTAGTTATTTAATGAGCACCATTCACAACTATACGTACGCATATATGTTACCATGGTCCAGGATTTATTGACACGGGTTGATCATACGCTGAATAATTTAACCACATTTTTGTTTGGAAGTGGAAAGAACTAATAGAAATTGCATTAATTGCAATGTGTAAAAAGATATACTGTCTTATAATTTTGCTGCATGTCATTGTGGGATATATCATGTCTTGATTGGTAAATGTTTAGTTTGTGACTTTATTTGAAGCAGAAATAATATGTGAATGCTTCATTGAGTATAATTCCGACTGGTAACTACGCACTTCGTCCGAGCACATTATCGCACACGTCATGCAAGCCATCTTAAATGACCACCTAAACTGTCATTTGGAAACCTAAAAAGCTGCCAAGGTTGCCCGGCTGGCAACAGGGGAAAAAGGTTAAGCGAGAGCCCTGGCGTTGAAGAGGGAGAGGGAGAGGGCTAGAGAGGGAGGGAGGAACTTGGTGGGCCAGTTTCTGTACTCTCTCCCTCTCTCCCTCCTCTCTCCCTCCCTCCCTTTTGAAACTTTCTCACTCATTCAATCCCTCCCTCTCTCCCTCCATTTCCCCCTCCCTCTCAAACTTTCCAAAACGTTCTCAAATTCTCTCACTCATTCCTTCAATCCTTCCCTCCCTCTCTTCCTCTGCCCACCCACACCCTCTCCCCCTCTCCCTCTCCTATCTCAGGGGGTGTGTGTGGGGGCAGGGTGTGTGTGGGTGAGGGGGGGTGTGTGTGGGGGAGAGTGTGTGTGGCTGGGTGTGTGGGGGGGAGGGGGGGGTGTGTGTGGGGGAGAGTGTGTGTGGGGGAGGGGGGTGTGTGTTGGCAGGGGGTGTGGGGGGGAGGGCAGCAAGCTTTGTGGAGCCGGAGAGAGGGGGTGTGGCCGGAGAGGGGGGTGTGGACGGGGTGGGTTGTGGGGAAGGGGATGCGTGGGTGGGATGTGGGAGGTGTATGGAGGGAGGAGGGGTATGAGAGGTCAGAGAAAAGACGGTTGGGGAGAGGGGGCACAGGCACGTGCCTTCAGGGTATGCAGTGACTAATATCTCCCCCTCCCTCTCTCACACCCACCCTTCTCTTACCCCCCCACCCTCTCTCTCCCCTCGCACCCCCCTCCCTCCCCCTCTCTTTCCCCCCCCTCTCTCCCCCCCCTCTCTCTCCCCCCCCTCTCTCCCCCCCCTCTCTTCCCCCTCTCTCCCCCCTCTCGCCCCCCCATCTCAACCCCCCGCTCTCTCGTCCCTCCCTCTCTCTCACGCCCCCTCTCACGGCCCCCCTCTCTCCCCCCCACCTCTCCCTCCCTTCCTGACTACTATTATAAAAAGGTAATTATTAAGATATAAATAGTAAACATTTCCAATTCATTTCCTAAATTCAGTAATTATTATTAAATGGTTATTATTTTAACAATTGATCTTAGGTAAGCATAATTCACCCGTGCCTTTCAATAGAATACAATACAATTTATTTGTTGTCATTTGAACCCAGAGGTTCAAACAAAATTTGGTTTCTGCAGCCATACAAAAAAGAAGAAGTACCAAGACACAACACAATTTACACAAACATCCATCACAGTGAATAATAATAATAATAATAATACATTTTATGTATGGGCGCCTTTCAAAAGTCTCAAGGACATCTTACAGAATTTAACAAGAGTAAAAAACATATAATTGGAGTAAAATAAATAATAAAGACATCATCAGTACACAAATTAAAGACAGAATTCGATCCAGAGACAAAAAAATCAAAAACACATTGTGAAGAGAGAGCAGCGGCAGCTAAACCGTGCCAGCATCCACTCTCCCTTCCGACAGCCATCTTGGACGTAAACTAAAATAATCACTTACACACAAAAATCATCCCCCCTCAATGGTTACCACTGTGGGGGAAGGCACAATGTCCAGTCCCCATCCCCAGTTCTCCCAAAGTCAGGCCTATTGAGGCCTCCGCTATAGCCTCTACGGAGGACCGATATTCCTGGCCGTTCTCGCCTTGTGCTGTTGTCCCGGCGTCGGGAGAATCCTCTCAGCGGCTGGGCCACCTGGAACGTGCCGGTTTGGAGCTCCCAGGCTCCCGATGTTGAAGTCGGCGCCGCCCGCTCCACTCCGCAGACCCGCAGCCCGGAGGTGTGGAACTCGGCGGTCACAGCTCACCGGAGCTCCAGCGTGTTGATCCAGCGCGGCGACCCAGGCAAGGCATCGCCCGCTCCGCTCCGCGATAGCGCTCCAGCGCTGTGCCGCCTCCGAAGCCGAGATGCTGGGCAGTCTCCGCCAGCAAACGGCGCTCCACGCCCGCTGGTAGGCCACGAGGACGGGTTGACGGGGCAGCCTGGAGAAAAAGCTGCCTCACTGACCAGGTAGGGACCTAGAAATATAGTTACCCTTTCCCCCCATATTAAAAAGTCCATTTCCCCCACAAACAAGACACAGGACACACCAGGACTACAAAAAAAAGTGAATTAAACGGACGGCTGCTGGTTAGCAGCCATTCCCCAAGATGGCTCCTCCTCACTGTGATGGAAGTGAGGAGGAGCCATCCCCTGCAGTCCTCATTCTCCTCCCGATGTCAGAGTCAAAGCCCCTGGCGTGCACTAATAACTCCCGCGGCCATTTAAAGCCGCGCCGGGCGATGCAAGGCTGCGCTCCGGGTCTTGGTGTTGGAGCCCCCGGCAGGCGCTAACAAGTCCCGCGGCCATTCAAAGTCGCGCCGGGCGATACAAGGCCCCGCTTCAGGTGATCCTCAACCCCGCAACTCGGGCGGGAGAAGTCGCCGTTGCGGAAGCCCCAAAAAGCGGTCTCCCAGCAGGGACCCGCGGGCTCCAGGTGTTACTGTCCACCAGACCTGCGTTGGAGCCTCCGAATCTCTGGGGTTGGGCTGCAGCAGCTCGCCACCACAGCTCCTCCTGCTCCGAACTCGGCCAGCTCCGCGATGGTAAGTATGTCCGCAGGCTCCGCGACTGGAGCCCCAGGTCGATCTGGTTGGAGGCCGCTCCACGGTTGCTCGGCCCCAACGACAACGGAGACCCGACAGTGAAAAGGTCAGGTTCTCCGCGCAGGGGAAAGATTTTTTAAGTTTACCCCCCACCCCCTGTCCCCCACACACATACTCAGTTTAAAAAATAAATAAAAACTACATTCAAACAAGACAAAAAAAAATGTACAATGTTCAACTCACTTGCCGTGGACGCTGCTTCAAGCCTTCACTAGCAACGGGCAATAAAGGTAGCTCAAATTCTGCCTTGGCACCATGGCCTGGGTGCAAGGTGCTGCGCATGCCCACAGGAAAGGACACCAATTTGCGCATGAACGATTTTTAAGATGATTTAAAAGTGGACTGACTGCCTAGTGCCTACCCTGAGTAATTACTCACAGCACGCGCCTGCGGGGGGTATCACGGGGGAAGGAGGCAGGAGCCAGCGGGGAAGGGGCTGGAGTGGACGGTGCAATGAAGACTCCCAGCGGGCGCTGGTCGCTGGACGTTCTCCGCCGGGATCAGAATCTCCACTCTCCCGCGCCGACATCTTCCGGCCCCTCCGAAAATTGTGTCCGGTTGGAAACCTCCGCTGGCCATCCTCAGCTCCAGTAGAGACACGATGGCACAGGAAGGAGCAAGACCGTCCTGCAGAGTGACAGGAGAAAACACCAATCCACACGGTGCTGACTGGCAGCAGAGATCCATCTGCGCACACCCGATTTTTAAGATTTTTAAACCTGTCTAACTTTCACATTAGACCACCGATTGGAACAAAACGTGGAGCACTCACAGCACATGAGAATAGTGAGTAAGCTGACAAAAAATCTTAGCGTTATCGTGTACCGTGTGTGCGCAAATAGAAAGACCGCGCAAACTGGAAGATAACAAGATCAGAGCTTTAGTTATGTATAGATAGATATTCTTTCCGCTGACTGGATAACATGCAACAAAAAATCTTTTCACTGTACCTCGATACATGTAACAATAAACTAAACACCCCCTCTCTCTCCCCTCTCTCTCTACCCCCTCTCTCCCCCCCCCCCCCCCCCCCCCACCTCCCCTCTCCCCCTCTCTCTCTTCCTACAGTCTCCGATAACATTGTCTACACCCTGATTACGTTCATCGAAGCCTTGGAAATCGAGGAAAGGATTTTGCTCTAAGAATACTTCTGGATCAAGTGGATACGGTGAGGAGGGGAAGGGGATGGAGGGGGAGGGAGTGAGTATGAGAAATGTTGATAAAGTTTTCGAAAGCTTGAGGGTGGGAGGGAATTAGTGTGGAAAGTTTTAGAAAGTTGTGGAAAGTTTGAGAAAATAGGGAGGGAGGGGGAGAGAGGGCGAGAGGGGGAATGAGAGGGGATAGAGTGGAGAGAGTGGGGGAGAGAGGGAGAGTGTTAGGGGAGAGAGAGAGATGGGGAGAGACTTAGGGGAGAAAGGTGAGGGGAGAGAGTGTGTAACTGATTTGATTTAAATGACACCCAATCCCAACGTTTATTTCTCCAGAAACACTTACGACGTCCTCAACGATTTGGCTCGAATTTGTATCCTAGCAGATTGCACATTGATTCTAGCTTGGAGGTACATTCCTTCCCTACCTCCCTCTCTCCCTCCATCCCTCTCTCCCTCTGTATCTCCCTCCCTCCCTCCCTCTCCTCTCTATCCCTCTCCCTCCCTCTCCATCTCCATCTCTCCCTTTCTCTCCCTCTCATCTCTCGAACAACGTTCCAAAACTTTCTCACATTCATTCCTCCCCACCCTCCCTCGATCCCTCCTTTCCTCCCCCTCCCTCAAACTTTCTTGAACTTTCCAAATCATTCTCAAACTTTCTCACACACTCATTCTCTCGCTCCCTCGTTCTGCACCGTTTCATCACACACTCTCGTACCCATTGCAGCTTTGAAGAAACAGCGCGGTACCTGGAAACCTACAAGATGTACGAGAATAAGCCAGCTGATATATTGAAGGAGAAAGTGGAACAGGATTACATATCAAAGGTAATTAATAGTTTTGGTTAATTATTGTCACGTGTACAGAGTTACAGTGAAACGCTTTCTTGTTGCGTGCGATGCAGTCAACGGAAAGACGATACATTCTCTCTCCCACTCCCTCCCTTACTCCATCTCTCCCTCTCCTTCTTTCTCACTCCCTCCCCTCTCTTTCTCAGTTTAATTTAGTTCATTGTCATGTGTACCAAGGTACAGTGAACTTTTGTTACTCACGTGACAATAAACTAAACTAAACCCCTCTCTCTCCCCGCTCTCTAAACTAACCAAAACTAAACCTCTCTCCCTCTCTCTCCCTCTCCCCAACTCTTTCTAAACTAATACAATAAACAAAACCAAACTTCTCTTTCTCCCCACCTCTCCCCCCCACTCTCTTCCCCTCTCTCCTATCTCTCTCCCCTTCTATCTCTAAACTAAACTTCTCCCCCCACTCTCCCCCCTCTCCCTCCCCTTCTCTCAGGAGATGAGTTTAACTTGGTGGTGTTTAGCACAGACACAGTGGGCCGAAGGGCCTGTTTCTATTCAATACTGTTTGATAATCTCATTTCCCACAATAACGACAAGATTATATTCAGCGTGGATTTGAATACATTTTATTTTTGAAGCTCGTAAAACAAAGATCTCGAGGCGCAGGTACACAGTTGCCTGAAAGTGACGTCACAGATAGATAAGGTCTTTTAGCACATTGGCCTTCTTCAGTCAGAATATTGAGGACAGAAGTTGCGAGGTCATGTTGCAGTTGTACAAGACGTTGGTGAGGCTACATTTAGAGTATTGAAGGGTCTCGACCCGAAAAGTCGCCTATTTCCTTCGTTCCATAGATGCTGCCTCATGCGCTGAGTTTATCCAACATTTTTGTCTACCTTTAGAGTATTGTGTTCAGTTCTGGGCACCGTGTGGTTGGAAAGATGTTGGCAAGCTGGAAAGGATGCGGAGAAGATTTACGAGGTTGTTTACCAGGACTCAAGGGGTCTTTGCGACACGGAGACGTTGGGGCTGGCTAGGACTTCCATTCTTGGACTGCAGGAGGATGAGGGGTGATCTTTTCGAGATGTACAAAGTTATGAGAGGAATAGATTGGGTAGACACACAGGATCTCTTGCCCAGAGTAGGGGAATCGAGGACCAGAGGACTTAGCGTTAAGGTGAACGGGAAAAGATTTAATAGGAACCTGAGGGGTAACTTTTCCACACATAAGGTGGTGAGAATATGGAACGAGCTGCCAGAGGAGGCAGTTGAGGGACGATCACGACACTTGGACAGGTACATGGATAGGACAGGTTTGTAAATGGATAGGACAGGTCTTGTTTTTTGTGCTAAATTGTATGTACGCACTGAGTACGAGCAGCTTTCAGTTTCACTGTACATGTATAGTGACAATAAATGGCATATCTATATCTATATCTAAAGATATGGGTCAAACGTAGGCACGTGGGACTAGTGTAGATGGGACATGTTGGCCGGTGTGTGCAAGTTGGGCCAAAGGGCTTGTTTCTACGTTGTATCACTCTGACACAGTGACTATTAAAAGACGTGTGTGTGTCTGACCCCCAGGAGGAGTGTGTGATGGGACAGGGGACGTGGGGGGGGGGGGGGGGGGGGGGGGGGGGGGAGAGAGACGGAATGAGTGTATAAGTTTGGAGAATGTTTTGGAAAGTCTGAAAGAGAGGAGAGGGGGAGGGATGGAGGAAACAGGGTCCTAAGGTAAAATCTACAGCATTACCGAGACTCAGGTAAAGTGGGTTCGATAAAGTGGATCTTGTCTTCGAATCTGTTGGGGGAAGAGAGGAGAAAGAGTTAGTGTGAGAGAGGGATGGGGAGAGAGGGAGGGAGGGAGAGGGGGGAGGGAGAAAAGGAGAGAGGGATGGTAGGATGGGGAGAGAGGGAGGGAGGGAGAGAAGGAGAGAGGGATAGTAGGATGGGGATAGAGGGAGAGAGCAGGAAAGAAGAGAGGGAGAGGACAGATGGAGAAAGGAGGGCAGGGAGAAAGGAGAGGAGGCGGGGAGGGAGGGGACACTTACAGAGTTTTCGAGAGATTTCTGCTCTGAATCGATCGATTTTGGTTCTAAGTTGAGAGAGACATCGTCGATGGTAGAGTTTATCGGATTCTCTGGTAGGAGAGAGAGAATATTTAATGCGTATCACATCTCCCTCCCTCTCCCTCCTTCCCTACATCCCTCCCTCTATCCCTCTCTGACACCTCCCACCCTGAATCTCCCTCCCTTTCTCCCTCTTCCTCCCTCTCTCTCCCTCTCTCCCACCCTGCCTCACTGCCTCCCTTTCTCTTTCTCCCTCTTCCTCCCCCTCTCCCTCCCTCCCTCACTCACCATCTTCCACCTCCGTGTGGAAGGCCTTGTTGACGGTGTAGACCTCGTTCGGACCTACCTCCCTCTCCCTCTGCCTCTGCCCCCTGGCTCCCTCGATGACCCAGGGGGCGAGACAGAGGCAGAGGAAGACCCATCCCTGGGCGAGGAGGAGGGAGGCGAGGGGGGGGTCATCCCAAGCATCAGGCCTTGCTCCCAGACGTGGCCTTCTCTCTCCGCCGAGATAGGCCCCAAAGCAGGCCGTCCAGACCACTACGGAAGCACAGGCTGAAGAGAAGAGGTAGGCTGCGAGCCTGCGGTCCCGTTTCCCAGGGCAACGTAGGCCCAGGCCTGCCAGAACTAGGCCAAGGAGCAGCAGGCCCATAACATATGCCGAGGCTCCGGTGAAATCAGCCTTGGCGATCGAGCAAGGGCTCTGTCCAGCCTCCCGTTCCAAAGGCCTGGCCCTGACGGTGGATGTTAGGAGCCAGGAGGCCTTTATGACGCACTCCACTGAGAACAGGCCCAGGGCCGCCGCCAGGCAAGCCCCATCGCTCGGTGGGCGGCCGTAGCGAGATTTCCAGGCCAAACTACCAGCCAGGGCCGAAAGACAGCTGAAACACAGGCCGCAGAGGCACCCGAAGAGGATGCGGCGGGCCGAGCAGTTGTTGGGGTGAGGCCTGACCACGAAAGCCAGGCTCAGGCCTACTAGGCCCCAGGCTCCAAAGCCTAGCGAGGCCCGAAGAGCGAACCGGCCCTTCCCGTCTGTTTTTCGGGCCCGTACTTCAATTACGAGCAGGGCAAGCAGCAGGCAGGCCCCGAATAGTAGGCCGAAGGAGGCCAGGGACTCCACAAGAATGCCCCAGGCCTCCTTTAGGCTGCACAGGCCGAAGTAAATCCAGTTCAGGTCTCTCCGACAACCAACTGGAGCGATGGCCATCTTGGATGGAGTCTGGTGGAGAGGAGGGATAGAAAGAGAGAGGGGATTAGAGGGCGTAAACGAGGAAGGGGGAGAGAGAGGGGAGGAGGGGGAAAAGAAGGGATTATAGATTAAATGGCATGAGCAAGGGAGGGAGAGAGAGGGGAGGAGGGAAAGATAGAGGATCAAAGTGTGTAAACGAGGAAGGTGAGAGAGAGGGAGAGAGAGGAGGAAAGAAGTGATTAAAAAGCATAAATGGGGAGGGAGAGAGAGGGTGGAAAAAGAGAGGGTGAGGGGGAAGAGAAGGAGGAGGGAGATAGGGAAGGAATGGATTATAGGGTGTAAATGAGGGAGGAGGAGAGAGGGGAAAGAGGGAGGAAGGAAATAAATGGGAGTAAAGGATTAAATAAGGAAGGGGAAGAGAGGGGAGGGTTAATCAGGAAGGGAGAAGGTGGGGCAGGTTTATAAACCTTTGCAAAGCTAAATTGTCTCCCTCCCCCCATCCCTCTCCTTTAACAGAGAACAGTACTGCACTGGAAAAGGCCCTTCGGCCCACCATCGTGCTGTACACGATGCCAATAACTGATCTCCTCTGCACTTGATCCACATCCCTCCATTCCCTTCAACCCCATCTGCCTCTCCGATACCCTCCCTCATGCTACTAGGATTGGAGTGAGGGAGAGAGAGAGAGAGGGGGAGGGAAAGAGAGTTTAGTTTATTGTCATGTGTACCGAGGTACAGTGAAAAGCTTTTTTGTTGCGTGCTATCAGTCAGCGGAAAGACAATACATGTTTACAATAGAGCCGTCCACAGTGTACAGAAACAGGATAATGTTTAGTTTAGTTTAAAGAGAGAGAGAGAGAGCGAGAGGGGGGAAGAGAGAGAGTGGTGGAAATGAGTGGAGGGTTAGTGAGGAAGTAATCTGTTTACTTACATCTACTCTCTCTCCTTTCTGACTCCCTCTGACTCTGCCACTCTATGACTGACTGAATGAGATGAGATGAGAGGGGAGGGGATGAGAGGATGGGAGGAGGAGAGGGAAAGGGGAGGGGAGGAGATGAGAGGAGGAGGTGGGGAGAGGAGGGGAGGGGAGAGGATGGTTTCAAAACCAGCTATCTAATACCCCTCCCTCTCTCATTCCCTCTCGCTCTCCTCTCCCTCTCTCCCCCCCCCCCCCCCCCCCCCCCTCACCCTCACTCTCCAAATGGGTGAGGGTAGGAGGGGGGGGGGGGGGGGGGGGGGGGGGGGGGGGGGAGAGAGAGGGATGAAATGTATAGGAATTACAGCCTCACTTTCTGAGAAGATTTGCAATAGTCTGTCGCCGGGTATTAAATGTAATTGCTAGTTAATTGGAGAGAAGAGGCGTTGAAGGCAGACTAGAACTAATAGAGGAATTTAAAGTGCCTTAAACAAACAATGATTACATTTCTGTGGTTGAATATTGATCACACACCTAGATTGCACGGCTCGCCAACACTCCCTCTGTGACTGTGACCACACTTTCAGCAACTGTGTACCTGGGCTGTCTATTTGTGTGGCATCTTTTAAATATAACTCTTCCTTTGATTACAGGTAACAGACTGTTTAACTACAGTCAAATCTGTTAACCGAACAGATTGTATAACTTTGATTAGTACGTTTAAGGTAAGTTCTCCATCCCCACTAATTTTCTCTCCCCCCCACAACTCTCTCCCCCCAGCTCTCCCTTCTCTCTCCTCTCTCTATCTCCCCTCTCTCTCTCTCCCCTCTCTGTCCCCCCCCTCTCTCTCCTCTGCCTCTCTCCCCTCCCCCTTCTCTCTCCATCTCCCCCTCTCTCTCCCCCTCCCTCCCCCTCTCTCTCTCCCCTCTCTCTCTCTCTCCCCCTCGCTCTCCTATCTCTCTCTCTCCCCTCTCTCTCTCCCCCCCAAATCTCTCTCCCCCAACTCTCTACCCAACCTCTTGGCCCCCAACTCTCTCCCCTATATTTTAGACATTTGCAGATTTAGTTGAGTCTACGTGACCAAATCTCCCCTTTGTCCTGGACTTGGTCCGCATAAGGTAAGAGGGGGGGGGGAGAGGGGGAGGTGGAGTTAGGGGGAGGGGAGGGGGTAGAGGAAAAGAGAGAGGGGGGAAAAGAGAGGGAGGGGAGGGAGAGAGGGGAGAGAGAGAGAAGGGAATGGGGAGAGAGTGAATGAAAGAGGGGGGAGAGAGAGAGAGGGGGTAGAGAGGTGAGGGGATGAGAGAGATATGGGGGAGAGAGAGGGGTAGTGAGAGGGAGAAAGAAAGGGGAGATGGAGGAGAGTGAGGTGGGAGAGTGAAGGGGAGAGGGAGGGGGGAAGACGGGGCAGGAGAGAGGGAGGAGAGGGAAGGAGGGGCAAGAGAGAAGGTAGAGAGCAGGGGAGAAAGAAGGGGAAGAGGAGAGAGAAAGGTGAAGAGGGGAGAGAGAGGTGAGGGGGTGAGAGAGATGCAGGGGAGAGAGAGGGGGAGAAGGGGAGAGAAAAAGGGAGATGGAGGAGGGGAGAGGAGAGATGGAGGGCGGAGGAAGAGAGAGTGGGCAGGAGGGGAGATAGAGGGAGGAGGAATAGGGGAGAGAGAGGGAGAGAGAATGGGGGCAAGAGGGGAGAGAGAGAGGAGGGTGAGGGGAAGAGAGTGAGAGGGGAGAGAGTTACAGGGCAGGTACTAACACACATCAGCATCACTCCTACAGGCTAGAAGTCTTCAAGCAACTTTTCAGGAACCTTTCCTTCGAAACTGAGCATCAGAATAAGCGAGAGGAAAAATGAAGACAGAGGCTGCATCTCTTCACCTCTCCCTCCCACCCTCCTCTCTCAAACTTTCCAAAACTCTCACACACTCATTCCCTCCCTCCTTCCCTCTCTCCCTCCCTCTTTCCCCCTCCCTGTCGCCCCCCTAACTCCCACTCCCTCCCTCTCCCCCATCCATCTTCCTCTATCCCTCCATCTTTCTACCCCTCCTTCATTCACTCTCTCTCCTTCTCTCCCTCTCACCCACTCAAGAGAGACAATTGTACATTATAACTTTCGCTGTTTTATTTACTGTTCTTCCAAATAAAATAAAAGCATTTTTGATACTTTGTGGAATACTCGATATTTGAAATCTATTCTTCAACCATTTGAGACGAGTTTAGTTTAGAGATACAGCTCGCAACGAGAGACAATATACAATCTTCAGGCCCGTACGAAGCTTTTCAAAAAGGGGGGTGGCATGACAGGATTACAAGAAATTTAATGTGAAATAATGTGCGTGTTAAGCACAGCACGAGTGCGAAGCGTGAAGTCACTCGATGCCGGGGTCCTGGGCCCTGGAAGCTCAGGGGGTTTAGATGTTCTCTGATGCATTATGAGCCTTATTTTGGAGCATTGTTAGAATAAATTTATGACCAATATTTCAGAAATTAACAGAAATCTGTGAGGTAGCTTTTTCACATAAAGAGTGGTGGGTGTATGGAACAAGCTGCCAGAGGAGGTAGTTAAGGCTGGGACTATCCTACTGTTTAAGACATTTGGACACGTACATGGATAGGACAGATTTAGATGGATATGGGCCAAACGCGTGTGAGTGGGACTAGTTTAGAGGGTGGTAAACTATGGAATTCATTGCCACACTCAGCTGTGGAGGTCGTCAATGGACCTTTTTCAGGAGGCGATTGATAGATTCTTGATTAATATGGGTGTCAGAGGTAATGGGGAGAAGGCAGGAAAATGGGTTTGAGAGGGAAAGATAGATAGAGTCATAGAGTGATAGTGTGGAAACAGGCCCTTCAGCCCAGCATGTTCCATCTACACTAGTCCCACTTGCCCACGTTTGATACATATCCCTCCGAACCTGTCCTATCCATGTACCTGTCTAACGGTTTCTTAAATTTTGCGATAGTCCCTGCCTCAACTACCTACTCTGGCAGCTTGTTCCATACACCGACCACCCTTTGTGTGAAAAATATACCCCTCCGATTCCTATCAAATCTTTTGCCCTTCACCTTAAATTTATGTTCTCTGCTCGATTTACCTACTCTGGGCAAAAGACTCAACTGTATCTATTCAAATCATGATTTTATACACCTCTATTAGATCATCCCTCATCCTCCTGTGCTCCATGAAATAGCCCCAGCCTACTCAACCTCTCCCTATAGCGCTGGCCCTCCAGTCCTGACAACATCCTCATAAATCTTCACTGTACCCTTTCCAGTTTGATGACATCTTTCCTATAACATGTTGCCCAGAACTGAATACAATACTCTGAATGCGGCCTCACCAACTTCTTAGGCAACTGCAACATGACCTCCCAACTTCTATACTCAGCCTGACCCACTGAGTTACTCCAGCACTCTGCGAAACGTCACAGAACAGGGCAAGATTAGCAAGTTTGCTGATGATACAGAATTGAGTGGATTTGCAAATAGTGCAGATGGTTGTGAATGATTGCAGCAGGATCTGGATCAATTAGCCAGGTGGGAAGAGGAATGGTTGCATGGTTCCTTGAAGGTCGAGTCGCAGGTATATCAGGTGGTCAAAAAGTATTTTGGCACTTTGGCCTTCATCAGTCAGAGTATTGAGTATAGAAGTTGGGAGGTCATGTTGCAGTTGTATAAGACGCTGGTGAGACCGCATTTAGAATATTGTGTTCAGTTCTGGGCACGTTATAGGAAATATGTCAAATTGAAAAGAGTACAGAGATCCCCATCCAGGATCAGTCCAATCAGGGTTATGTCGTCCCCAAACATGAGAAGCTTACCAGAGGTGTCTGTGGAGATGCAGTCATTGGTATGGCGAGAGGAGAGGAGAGGACGCATCTTGCAGTGCTCCTATACTGAGCGTTTACGCGTCCGAGATATGCTTTCCCGTCTCACATGCTGCTTCCTGTCTGTCAGAAAGCTAGTGATCCACCGACAGAGGGGTTCAGGCACAGTCAACTCAGAATGTTTGGAGCACTAGTACCTATGGCACAATGGTGTTGAATGCAGAGCTAAAATCAACAAACAAAATCCTCGCATAGGTCCCCTGGCGGTCTAGATACTGGAGGATGAAGTGCAGGCCCAGATTGACTGCGTCATCCACAGATCTATTGGCCCAAAATGCAAAATGCAGAGGGTCCAGCAGGGGGGTTGTGATATTTTTCAGCTTGGCCAGCACAAGCCTTTCAAGGGTCTTCATTTTTTTTTTTCCAAAATGTCTTCATGACTACAGACGTCAGTGCGACAAGTCTGTAGTCATTAAGACCAGTAATCCTTGCCTTTTTGGGTACAGGGACAATAGTGGAAACTTTGAAGCAGGCAGGGACAGTACATCTTTGCAGGGACTGAATAAAAAGGAGTAATTGGGTGTGAAGTGGTGATTGGAGTGGGTTGGGTGTAGAAGGGCACAGTCTGCAGACTGAGGTCAGGCTGTGAGTGGATGTGAAGTGTTGGTTGGGGTGGGAAAGGGTCCACTCTTTTCATACTGGAGTCTTGCCTTAAGTAGGTGTGATGTGGTGAATGGGAGGGAGAAGGTGCAGGGTCCATTCTTTGCTGACTGGGGTCTCGCTGTGTTTGTTGAGGAGGGGGATTCAAGGTTATGTTTCTGATTTTCAAACCTGCAGTAAAACTCATTCAGGTCGTTCATCAGCTGATGATTGTCCAAAGAGCGGGGGACTTTCCTCTTATAGCTGGTGATTTCTTACATGCCCTTCCAAACTGAAGAAGAGTCACTAGCTGAGAACTTGCTCCTCAACTATTGTCCTTGGCAGCTCTGATTCCACTTCTCAGCTCTTTATCGATTAGGCTATCTTTTAACTCTTTAATAATTAGGCTATCGGTTTGACGCATATTTGCCCCCTCCTCAGCAGCAACATCATCAACGGACTGCTGCATTACTGCGGACAGATCCATGATCTGCCCAGAACAAGAGGTCACAGTTTAAGGATAAGGGGGAAATCTTTTCGGACCGAGATGAGGAAAACATTTTTCACACAGAGAGTGGTGAATCTCTGGAATTCTCTGCCACAGAAGGTAGTTGAGGCCAGTTCATTGGCTATATTTAAGAGGGAGTTAGATATTCACCAAGGAGAAGGATATTGAATTATGTGAGGTAAGGGAAACAGGTAGAGTAGCTATGGAAACTATGAGGATCAAAGAAGAGGAAGTACTGACACTTTTGAGAAATATAAAAGTGGATAAGTCTCCAGGTCCGGACAGGATATTCCCTAGGACATGGAGGGAAGTTAGTGTAGAAGTAGCAGGGGCTATGACAGAAATATTTCAAATGTCATTAGAAACGGGAATAGTGCCAGAGGATTGGTGTACTGCGCATGTTGTTCCATTGTTTAAAAAGAGTTCCAAGAGTAAACCTAGCAATTATAGACCTGTTAGTTTGACGTCAGTGGTGGGCAAATTAATGGAAAGGATACTTAGACATAATGTATATAAGCATCTGGATAAACAGGGTCTAATTATAGCAAAAGGATTTGAGTCTAGGAGTAGGGAGGTTCTACTGCACATGTTGTTCCATTGTTTAAAAAGGGTTCTAAGAGTAAACCTAGCAATTATAGACCTGTTAGTTTGACGTCAGTGGTGGGCAAATTCATGGAAAGGATACTTAGAGATAATATACATAAGCATCTGGATAAACAGGGTCTGATTATAGCAAAAGGATTTGAGTATAGGAGCAGAGAGGTTCTACTGCAGTTTGACAGGGTCTTGGTGAGACCACACCTGGTGTATTGCGTACAGTTTTGGTCTCCAAATCTGAGGAAGGACATTGTTGCCATAGAGGGAGTGCAGAGAAGGTTCACCAGACTGATTCCTGGGATGTCAAGATTTCATATGAAGAAAGACTGGATAGACTCGGCTTGTACTCGCTAGAATTTAGGAGATTGAGGGGGGATCTTATAGAAATTTACAAAATTCTTAAGGGGTTGGACAGGCTAGATGCAGGAAGATTGTTCCCGATGTTGGGAAATCCAGGACAAGGGGTCACAGCTTAAGGATAAGGGGGATATCCTTTAAAACCGAGATGAGAAAAACATTTTTCACGTAGAGTGGTGAATCATTCTACCGTCGCCTCCGCCTCACAGCGCACTTCCGAGGGAAGGAGTCCTCGCCCCCCAATGATGACCCTTTTTCCCGTCTCCAACGCACCCACTCCTCGTGGAACCCCTCGCGTAACGTCCCGGCTCTGGAACTCTTTATCCAGAACTGCCGCCGCGACGTCAACCGCCTCAACTTCTCCACTCCCCTTTCTCACTCCAATCTCTCCCCCACTGAACGCACACTGCCATTGAATCTCTCCGCAAAAACCCAGATTGGGTCATCAAACCAGCCGACAAGGGAGGTGCAGTGGTAGTCTGGCGCATCGATCTCTACAAAGCTGAGGCCACGCGCCAACTCTCGGACACCTCCTCCTACTTACCCTTGGACCATGACCCCACTGACGAGCACCAGGCCACCATATCTAGCATCATCACCGACTTCATCAATTCCCACGCCCTGCCCGACCAAGCTTCCAACCTCATCGTTCCCCAGCCCCGCACGGCCAGTTTTTACCTTCTCCCCAAAATCCACAAACCCGGCTCTCCCGGCAGACACATTGTCTCTGCTTGTTCGTGCCCCACCGAACTCATCGCCACATACCTTGACTCCATACTATCCCCCTTGGTCAAATCCCTTCCCACCTATGTTCTAGACACCTCAAACACTCTCTGCTGCCTCCACGCATTCCACTCTCTAGGCCCTCACCCCCTCATCTTCACCATGGATGTCCAGTCACTCTACACCTCCATCCCCCACCAGGATGGCCTCAAAGCCCTCCGGTTCTTCCTCGACCAGAGGAGCAACCTATACCCAGCCACTGACACTCTCCTCCGCCTAGCGGAGTTGGTCCTCACCCTCAACAACTTTACGTTTGACTGCTCCCATTTCCTCCAAACACAAGGCGTAGCTATGGGCACACGCATGGGCCCCAGCTACGCCTGCCTCTTTGTCGGGTATGTTGAGCAATCCTTGTTCAATATGCACCAGGGCCCCATCCCCGACCTCTACCTCCGTTACATTGACAACTGCTTTGGGGCCACCTCCTGCACCCACACACAACTGACTGACTTCATCCACTTGCCCATCAACTTCCATCCGGCACTCCAATACACCTGGACCATTTCCGACACTTCCCTACCGTTCCTTAGCCTCACCATCTCCATCGCAGGTGACAGACTTCTGACCGACATACACTACAAACCAACTGACTCACATGGCTATCTGGACTACACGTCTTCCCACCCTGCCCCCTGTAAAGACTCCATCCCCTACTCCAAATTCCTCCGCCTACGCCGCATCTGTTCCCAGGATGAGACATTCCACACCAGGGCATCGGAAATGTCCTCGTTCTTCAGGGAACGGGGATTCCCTTCCGCCACCATAGATGAGGCTCGCACCAGGGTCTCATCCATACCCCGCAACATTGCTCTCTCTCCCCATCCCCGCACTCAGAACAAGGGCAGAGTCCCCCTGGTCCTCACCTTTCACCCCACCAGCCGGCAAATACAACAAATAATCCTCCGCCATTTCCGCCACCTCCAACGTGATCCCACCACTCGCCACATCTTCCCATCTCCCCCTATGTCCGCCTTCCGCAAAGACCGCTCCCTCCGCAACTCCCTTGTCAATTCTTCCCTTCCCTCCCGTACCACCCCCTCCCCGGGCACTTTCCGTTGCAACCGCAAGAAATGCAACACCTGTCCCTTCACCTCCCCCCTCGACTCCTTTCAAGGACCCAAGCAGTCGTTCCAGGTGCGACAAAGGTTCACCTGTATCTCCTCCAACCTCATCTACTGCATCCGCTGCTCTAGATGTCAGCTGATTTATATCGGGGAGACTAAGCGGAGATTGGGCGATCATTTCGCCGAACACCTCCGCTCAGTCCGCAATAACCTACCTGAACTCTTGGTGGCTCAGCACTTCAACTCCCCCTCCCATTCCCAATCCGACCTCTCTGTCCTGGGTCTCCTCCATTGCCAGAGTGAGCAACACTGGAAATTGGAGGAACAGAACCTCATATTCCTCCTGGGTTGCTTGCGTCCGGATGGCATGAATGTTGAATTCTCCCAGTTTTGCTAGCCCTTGCTGTCTCCTCCCCTTCCTTAATCCTCGAGCTGTCTCCTCCCATCCTCCTGCCCTCGGGCTCCTCCTCCTCCCTTTTTCCTTCCTTCTCCCACCCCCCATCAGTCTGAAGAAGGGTTTCGGCCTGAAACTTCGCCTATTTCCTTCGCTCCATAGATGCTGCTGCACCCGCTGAGTTTCTCCAGCATTATTGTGTACCTTCGATCTTCCAGCATCAGCAGTTCCTTCTTGAACACTATTTAATATACATTTGGCCAAACACAAATAGGAAGTGACATGCACCAAAAACGGCAGGTGGGACTTAAGTTGATGGTGTACATTGATCAACGTTGGCAGGCTGGGCTGCAGGAACTGTTCCTGCATTGTGTGACTCATGACAATAGATAGAGCAAGGTGGAAAATAGAGAGGGCAGAACACATTGATCAGCATTGTAGCGCTATTTTATATATCAGTACCTCAGACACAGTTCAATGTCCATAATGGGCTAGAGGGGATTGAATAGTGCCCTAGCCTTTGGAGGGACCGTTCATATGTAATGTAATGGAGGGAATGAACCAATTCCTAAACCTTGTGAAGTGTGCTTACAAACATCTCTACCTTTTGCTGGATAGGTGTTGGGGAAAGAAAAAAACTGACAGGGATTTGCCAAGTCTTTGATTTTGTTGGGTGTTTGGATAAATGTTATGCAGCGTGAAGTGCAGATGAAGACTATGATTGGTCTGGGCTCTGTGACATACAGGGCTATATTTACAACCCTCTGCAATATCTCGCGGTCTTGGCATAGTTGTTTCCAAAACAATTTACGATGCAACGTGACAATAAGCTTTTTACCGTATTTTTGCAAGAGTAACAGGAGACATGACAAATGTATTTTTATTTTCGTTTGCCTGCTTTCATGGGTGTCGCATCAATGTGATTGCAGCACATTAGTGGTAATATTGACAGGAACCTGAAAGAAATACTTTACACTCCCACAGTGGTTGGTATATGGAACAAGCGCTCTGAGGAGTTAGTTGAGAAGTGTTCTAGAGCAAGAATGTTTGGAAATTTCGGTGCCAATTCAACAGTTGTAAGAAATAGATAGGTAGATGTTGAGCAATAAATGTTGAGCAGGAACTGATTCTGGAATAATGTTCAGGTGTCGATGAGTGTTTGCCGACGTACTTTGAAAAATGATACCACACCGCATGCGTTTCATCAATATCGGAATTTTGATGAGATCTATATTACTAAATCTCTGATCTTGACCGCTTTTGGCCGACTGTGCTGCGATTTCTGAGAGAACACCGCCATCTATGGCCGTCATTTTTGGCCACCTCGCTCAGAGCCCCCGTCCGCCATATGAGTGCGGAGGATTTTTTCCATCGATTAAAAATGAGAGAGATATTAATGTTTTTACAAAATTCCCCATTCTCTCTGCTGGCGGCAGGAGGCGGGACTATAAAACCAGGAAGTGTCGTGCCTCACTCAGTCTCTGCCAGACCAGGAAGCGAGAGGGTCACTGCTCTCTGAGCTGCGAATAACACTGAATGCACGTCTACTCCACGGTGAGTCCCCTCGATGCGGCTGTAAAGTGGCTGCAGCCTTTTTTAACAAGTTTGTGTTCACAAAATGAATTTTGGTTGTAGGGTGTCTGCAGCACCATTGTTTGCCTCGCTTTTTTTTAACAAGTTTGCGTTCACAAAATGAATTTTGGTTGTTGTAGGGTGGCAGCAGCCTAATTGTTTGCCTCGCCTTGGCTTGGCTTTTAAAATCGTTACAACAGTTGGATGCCTGCCGCCCACAATGTCTATACTAGCCCTCTGGAAACCAGTACCTTCAGCCCGCAACTAACCCATACTAACGCAACAGACAGCCCCCCCCCACCCCCACTGGCGAGCAATATTGTAATTGGGGGAGAGGTGGAAAATTGCGTTGGTGACCAGCCCTCCCGTGTGATGCTGGGACCCAATGGGTCCCACTTAGTCTAGTTAACTTCTGAAATTTTACATTTTCCCTTTCTCCGCCGATGTCTTCTGTCATCTGAGTATATCATGTCTTCCTTTTGTATTTCAGATGCCGGAGAATTACTAAGGTCCGCAGTACATTATAAGCTTTCTGGTGCGCTAGTATGGGTGTTGTGGGCCAAAGGGACTGGTTTACAGAGGGCTAGTATGGATATTGTGGGCCGAATGGATTCTTGGGCTGGCAGTTCCATCACTGAACCAGGCAGCTCAGTCACTGAGGCCTGGCAGTACAGTCACTCAGACCTGGCAGGCAGGCAGCTGAGAAACTGCCAGAAATTCTGCCCAAAACAGGTGACTCTGTGAGAGAGAGAAGGGGGAGAGGGTGTACTAAATGGATTATTGGGCTGGCAGTTCAGTCACTTAAGGCTGGTGGGCTGGCAGTGCAGTCACGGATGGTGGGCTGGCAGTGCAGTCACTCACGGCTGGTGGGCTGGCAGTGCAATCACTCACGGCTGGTGGGCTGGCAGTGCAATCACTCACGGCTGGTGGGTTGGCACTTCAGTCACTTACAACTGGTGGGCTGGTGGGCTGGCAGTTCACTTACTCACGGCAGGTGGGCTGGCAGTGCAGTCACTCACAGCTGGTGGGCTGGCAGTTCACTTACTCATGGCTGGCGGGGTGGCAGTGCAGTCACTCATGTCTGGTGGGCTGGCAGTTCAGTCACTGATGGCTGGTGGGCTGGCAGTGCAGTCACTGACAGCTGGTGGCTGGCAGTGCACTCACTCACGCCTGGTACACTGGCAGTTCACTCAGTCACCCCTGCTCCCTTCACCCTCCCACACTGCTCCTTGCCATCGCCCTCCCCCGCCCCACACATTCAGTCCATCTCCCCACAACCTACCCCCATGCACTCTGAGTGAGTCTCCCACAGAGCATCCATTTCTGCATATTAATTCAGCACATAGACTCACACACAGTCACACACACACATTCACTCAGACTCACACACACACTCACATACTCACACACAGTCACACACACACACAGACTCACACACACACACACACACACACACACACACACAGACTCACACACACACACACACACACACACACACACACACACAGACTCACACACACACACACACACACACACACACACACACACACACACACAGACACACACACACACACACACACACACACACACACACACTCACACACACGCACACACACACACACACACTCACACACACACACACAGACTCACACACACACACACACACACACACACACACACACACACACACGCACACACACACACACACACACGCACACACAGACTCACACACACGCACACACACGCACACACACACACACACACACACACACACAGACTCACACACACACACACACAGACTCACACACACACACACACACACACAGACTCACACACACACACACACACTGACTCACACACACACACACACACACACACACACACACTGACTCACACACACACACACAGAGTCACACACACAGTCACACACACAGTCTCACACACAGTCTCACACACACACACAGGCTCACATAGACGCACACACAGTCTCTCAGACACACATTCACACACACACACACTCACTCACAGACTTACACATACATAGTCACACATACACACACTCACACACACACTCACACATACACACAGACTCAGACTCACACACACACCGACTCAGACTCACACACACACAAACTCAGACTCACACACACTCACACACACACTCACACACACTCACAACCAATACTAAAATGGCAAGTAAATTCAGAACGTGGTAAACATACAGTGTGTACACCAAATTATTCAAATGTTTAAAGCCTGCTGTAGAGGCTGCTGCTGTCGTAAAAACGTGCTTTAAATTATGTCCTACAAACACACTCACCATAGACAGAGCAGTCAGCTCTGTTGAATTATTCAACGACGTCTGCACTTGGCGCCATCTTCACGTCTTGCTTCTTGCCACGAACTGGAAATGACACACCAGCAACTCAGCCAACACATTTTCTGAAGAGTCTTTAAAAGCCAAGTCAATTTGTCAAACACTTTGTAAACAGCCAACACATTTTCTGAAGTCTTTAAAAGCCAAGCCAATTTGGCAAACACTTTGCAAGCAACAACCACATTTTTTGAAGAGTCTTTAAAAGCCAAGCCAATTGGGCAAACACTTTGCAAGCAACAAACACATTTTCTGAAGTGTCTTTCAAAGCCAAGTCAATTTGGCAAACCCTTTGCAAGCACCAAACACATTTTCTGAAAAGTCTTTAAAAGCCAAGACAATTTGGCAAACAATTTACATCCACATCGAGGGGATTCACCGTGGAGTAGACGTGTGTTCAGTGTTATTCCCAGCTCAGAGAGCCATGACCCTCTCGCTTCCTCCGTCTCGCAGAGACTGAGTGAGGCATGCCACTTACGGGTTTTATAGTCCCTCCCCACTGCTGCCAGAGAGAATGGCGAAACATTAATAACTCTATGATTTTTCATCAATGGGAAAAATCCTCCAGTCAAATCTGGCAGAGGGAGACTCTGAGCGAGGTTGGCAAAAATGACGGCTGTAAGTGACGGCGTTCTCTCGGAAATCACGAAACATAAAGTCGAAAGCAGTCAAGATCTTAGTTTTAGTAATATAGACTAGACTAAGTGGGACCCGTTGGGTCCCAGCATCACACGGGAGGGCTGGTCACCCAACGCAATATTCCACCTCTCCACCAATTCCAATATTGCTGGCCAGTGAGGGAGGGGGCTTTCTGGTAAGCTAGTATGGGTGTTGTGGGCCGGTTTCCAGAGGGCTAGTATGGACATTGTGGGTCGAATGGATTCTTTGACTGGCAGCTCAGTCACTGAGGCCAGGCAGCTCAGTCACTGAGGCCTGGCAGTACAGTCACTCAGACTTGGCAGACAGGCAGCTGAGAAACTGCCAGAAATTCTGCCCAAAACAGGTGACAGACTCTGTGTGAGAGAGAAGGGGGAGAGGATGGACTGAATGGATTATTGGGCTGTCACTTACAGCTGATGGGCTGGCAGTTCACTTACTCATGGCTGATGGACTGGCAGTCCAGTCACTCACGGCTGGTGTGCTGGCAGTTCACTTACTCACGGCTGGTGGGTTGTCAGTGCAGTCACTCGTGGCTGGTGGGCTGACAGCTCAGTCACTCACAGCTGATGGGTTGGCAGTACCCTTAAAAAAATTGCAAACCGTACGTGGGTTTTAAATTGCATTTTATTCAGATGTAAGCCAAGGAATGGCATAATTGTTAGTTGTTAATTGGACATAATCAACCTCAGCAAATTGACAATATCCAATTGAAAGGGAGTGGGTGTTTAAGTGGTCAGGACATTTTATTATTTGCCAAAATATACATCACAATACCATAATATTAGAAAACTTAATTTTTCACACACCACTCGTAAGACTGGAGATTTTTTTAACGATAAATTTAGCTTCAGAAGCATTTTCTATTCGCATGTAAAAACCCACTGCGATGGGCGATTTTAAAATGTTACAGCCAGATTTATCACTTCTAAAACTTTTTAGATACCAAAGGAATCAAGAAAACACACAAATAATGCCTTACTGTTGATGAAATGCAGTGAGCAAACGCGATAATTCCCCAATATCTTCAATCTCGATATCTGCACGGCCAATGTTCGCCACGGACTTTAGCTGTTGTTGTCCCTTCAGCTCTCGCTTCTCTTTACCTTCAGTTCTCTTCACTTTTGGAATTCTGAAGTAGGATAGATGTCTTTCACAGTTACCCTGATTTCCACAATTATTTACAGTGCAAAGATTCACCATTTTGGCGATTTTTAACAGGTAGTAGGAATGTACGCATTTCATGTATTAACAACATATACCGGAAGCTGCGATGTCCTTCAGATGGATTAAGCGGTTCCGTTCGTCAAGCCCTTTCACCCAGAGACCTTACTTGCAACCCCCTATACACACACACAGACTCACTCACACACAGTCTCTCTCACACACAGACACACACACACACACAGACACACACGGACATACTTACTCACACACACACAGACACACAGGCTGACACACACACAGACTCACTCACACACAACCAATACTAAAATGCCAAGTTACTTCAGAACGTGGTGAACATACGGTGTGTAAACCGAATGAATCAAACGTTTAAAGCCTCCTGTTGAGGCTGTTTCTGAAGCAAAAACGTGCTTTAAATAACGTCCAACAAACACACACACCATAGACAGAGCAGTAAGCTCTCTTGAATTATTCAACAACGTCTTCACTCTGTGCCTTCCGAAGTCAGCGCCATCTTGCCAAGAACTAGAAATTACGAATTCAGCGCCATCTTGCCGCGATGCGGAAGTCATCGAATGAGCGCCAATTTTGCAATTAAACACAGTCCTGATCTAATAAAATGTTTATTCAAGCTTTATCCATCTGAAAACTGTTGACAGCCGTTTAAAAGCCAAGCCAATTACAAACACTTTGCAAGCCAACAAAATACATTTTCTGAAATCCCTTTAAAAGCCAAGCCAATCGGGCAAACACGTTGCAAGCCAACAAAAGACATTAAAAGCCAAGCCAATTGGACAAACACTTTGCAAGCCAACAAAACACATTTTCTGTAAGCCCTTTAAAAGCCAAGCCAATTGGGCAAACACTTTGCAAGCCAGCAAAACACATTTTCTGAAAGCCCTTTAAACGCCAAGCCAATTGGGCAAACACTTTGCAAGCAACAAACACATATTTTGAAAACCACATCATATAACCATATGACCATATAACAATTACAGCACGGAAACAGGCCATCTCGACCCTTCTAGTCCGTGCCGAACACGTATTCTCCCCTAGTCCCATGTACCTGCGCTAAGACCATAACCCTCCATTCCTTTCCCATCCATATAACTATCCAATTTATTTTAAAATGAAAAAAACGAACCTGCCTCCACCACCATCACTGGAAGCTCATTCCACACAGCCACCATTCTCTGAGTAAAGAAGTTCCCCCTCATGTTACCCCTAAACTTCTGTCCCTTAATTCTCAAGTCATGTCCCCTTGTTTGAATCTTCCTTACTCTCAGTGGGAAAAGCTTATCCACGTTAACTCTGTCTATCCCTCTCATCATTTTAAAGACCTCTATCAAGTCCCCCCTTAACCTTCTGCGCTCCAAAGAATAAAGCCCTAACTTGTTCAACCTTTCTCTGTAACTTAGTTGCTGAAACCCAGGCAACATTCTAGTAAATCTCCTCTGTACTCTCTCTATTTTGTTGACATCCTTCCTATAATTAGGCGACCAAAATTGTACACCATACTCCAGTATTGGCCATGTATAATTTTAACATTACATCCCAACTTCTATACCCAATGCTCTGATTTATAAAGGCCAGCACACCAAAAGCTTTCTTTACCACCCTATCTACATGAGATTCCACTTTCACGGAACTGTGCACAGTTATTCCCAGATCCCTCTGTTCACCTGCATTCTCCAATTCCCTACCATTTACCATGTACGTCCTATTTTGATTTGTCCTGCCAAGATCTAGCACCTCACACTTATCGGCATTAAACTCCATCTGCCATCTTTCAGCCCACTCTTCCAACTGGCATAAATCTCTCTGTAGACTAAAATAGTAAGATTAAACGAGAACTTACCAGTTTGAAGTTTGATCTTTATTTTATGAGGAGGAACGTTGAGGGAATACGTGAAAGAAGCCCGCTACGACGCATGCGTGTCATCCTTCAAAGCAGCGGTGTGAGGTCACAGATACACTATAATGACCTAAAATAATAAGATTATTAAAGAGATACCAGTTTAAGATATGACCATTCGAGGGTGGGAGCGGAGGGCACGTATTCCCTCAACGTTCCTCCTCATAAAATAAAGATCAAACTTCAAACTGGTAAGTTCTCGTTTAATCTTACTATTTTACTTCGGAGTCACGTGAGTGACTACGTGAAAGATTTCAAAGCTCTGTGACCTCATGCCGTGGAAAACGAGTCCATGCTTCACAACTGCCTTGGTAGTTAGGAAGAAATTGTTAATTATATTCAAAACCATTCATACCAATTATTTAATGGAAATGATAAATAATATCTAATTAATTCAAATTATAACCCTGTATTGTTCAGGGATAAATTATCATACAGAACTTCAAATGTCCCCCGAAAATGTTCCCATACTGCTAACTGGTTTGTTATAACATTGCTGAAACGTTTTCTCTGACAACCATCCTGCGATCCCGAGGATTTGGTCCATGGATACATGAAGGCGTTTTGCTGCAGATGTAGCTGCAGCCCTGGTGGAGTGATATTTAAATATGTTATTGTCCACTCCCGCCTATCTTAACCCATATTTCAGCCACCACGAAATGGTCTGAGTTACACTCTACGGTACAGTTTCTTATAGCTGATTAAAACGCCATTTCCTTGCCTCTGATAGCCTTTGTACTTTCACTGTATAACAAAACGTGCTTCACTATACAGAGGCGTTTGTCCTCCGGGTAGGCCATCAATTCTATGACCTGCTCCGCTGATCCTGGCCTATTTTGTTTAATAATACGGTCCTAGATCACAACCCCCAAACTTCCTGCCGCCATAGTGAGCCATCCAGTCTGACTTTTTGCAATAACTGGACCTTATGCGCTGTGACTAGCGCCATCAGCATTACCATCTCTTAGTTAGTTTATCCAGATTTAATGCTGTAGCCGGCGACCAATTCCTTAGCAAGGTCAAGACCACACTTACATCCCAGATATAGTAGTATCTTATTTTGGTGGCTTGGTGTTAACATTGCCTCTTAAAATTTTAACTACCAGAGGATGTGACCCCACAGACTGTCTTACTGTTCCTTGCCACCAATAACTTGACAATGCACTTCTGGCACTATTCACAGTGCTGTAACTGAGTCCTCCATAGTGCAGGCTGGTGAGAAACTCTAACACCGCCGGAACATCCTTATTTCTGTGGCCCAGAAGGTTATTATGGCAGTAATGAGTCCATTTTTAATATGACCTAAATACTGTTTTTTGTGTAGACCTTCTTTGTGCTGCTGTGATCATGTCCACAGCTCTTTTTAATAGCCCCATATCCCGTAGCAGTCTTTTATAGTCCACAACCTACTAAATCAATATTTTCTATGACATGGATAGCTATCTTGAGTTACTGGATGCACCAGTAACTTAGGACTATGTCTTACAGTTATACATGGTTCCAGCACCATGTCCTGTACCCCGGAAACCATAGTTGGGTAAACCAATCAGGTACTAAGACATCCCCGATGCCAATTCCTGTTGAATTTCCCTTAGTACCCAATTGATAAAGTAGAAAAGGAGGAAATACATAAATGAAAATCTTCCCCCCCCCCCCCTAGTGCAGTGAAACAGCATCTGTAGCTTCTGCCTCAGGATCTGGTACCAATGATACATACCTCGGTAACTGGTGATTTAAACCTGGATGCAATTCTAATATCCGGCCTTACATACTTTACTGTGATTTCAGCAAATACCGTTCTATCCAACATCCATTCAGTACTTTCAATAAATTTTCGTGACCTGGTGTCTGCCACTGAATTAGTATCCCTGGTCGATACGTAGCCGATAACCAAATATTCCTTTGGACACACCATTGCCAAATTGAATTTGCCAATTCATCACAAGATGTTGATATATTTCCACCCATATGACTTATATATGCCACCACCGAGGTATTATCTATCTACCATCTAACATGCTGCAGTTTGATTCCTGAGCAATAAGATTTTAGCCCATGAAATGCACTTAACATTTCTAAGTACTTATACCCTTAGTGTTAAGTAGGTTAGCTTCTTGTATATTCCATCTCCCCCATAGCTCGAGATGGTATCAGTTGTACCGTAACCAATTGCACTGGCATCTGTTTGTAATAGCACAGACGGGTTGTGAATAACTATTGGGTTGGAGCAATACTTAACATTATGTTCCCAACATTGTAATTCTTTTATAGCTTCTATTGTTAGCTCCATTGGCCAAAATAAATGGCCTCTATAATTTTGAGCCCATTGAACTCTGTGGCTTTCCCTATTAGTAAAGTCATTAGCATATTAAATGTGTTAATTGTGTCAATTTTGACTTAAGTGGATGGACAATGAATCCCAGCTGTTCAAACAATTGTTTAGTGGCCACCACTGCCTAACATGCCAATTCATAAGTTATTCCCACAATAAGGATATCATCCACCTATGCCATTACTCTATGATTTTTGTGTTGCAGCAGTCCCAAAGCTGTTTTAAAATTTTTCTCCTGTTGGATATTGAATAGTAAGGATCTTAAAGATTAATACTTGCCATAAAGTAGCCTGCTGCAAACT
Organism: Leucoraja erinaceus; assembly: GCF_028641065.1. Lineage (NCBI taxonomy): Eukaryota > Metazoa > Chordata > Chondrichthyes > Rajiformes > Rajidae > Leucoraja > Leucoraja erinaceus. The sequence continues at coordinate 24,274,428 of NC_073408.1, read as the reverse complement.
AACTCTATAGTACTGCTAAAAGTATCCATTTTTAAAATGAATATATTGCACAACATTGTGAAGCGTTGATAATCCATAATAATACGGCAACCCCCATCTTTCTTATTTCTAATAAAGATGTTTGACAAATCCTGTTGTTCAGGTTTGGTTTATTCCATTACCCTTTTAGTAAGCATGTATATCTGTCCGGTTTATGTTGTACTGGAGGGTTTTGTTTGTGTAGAAACTCTATCAGATATCCCTTAAAACTGCTAAGGATATATCTGTCCATAGATATATTACACCAAGCTTCAACATGAAGTTGCAATGTCCCTCCAACTTCCGTGCTCCCTATTTGTTGGAGCCCCAAATTCACCTACCTCCATGGTTATCGGTGGTAACCAAGTATTTTCTTGGTTTCATTCGCGGTTGTGGAGGGCCTGAAGGTTTAGGTTAGGATAGATGCTGACGTAGAGGCTTTTGCATCTTCCACAGTGGTCGTCCCGGGCCAAAAACCCTAAACAGAACGCTGCTGCTGGGTACCTGTGCCCAATTCTTTGTAGTATAATTACAAACACTACCTCTCTTAGGATGCACATAAGGTTAATGTCTTCCCCAGATATCCTTTGGATGCTCTAATCAGGCCCAAAGTCGAGCCTCCTCATCCAATTCTTTAACCTGTTTGGACAGGTCTCCCCCAAATAACAGGTTCTATAGCCGTTTGCTTACATAGTATAGCGAACTTAGGGTCTAGAGCTGGCTGAATGGCCCTCTTTCTAATATATTTAGTTCAAACTGCACATTGCAAAAAATAGTGCAATAGCATCCTTGTGGTCACTAATTATGTCCACCTTTTCTTACCATGCGGGCCAAAGCTGTTATGCCCGCCATGAGACCTTTCAGAGTATTTTGGATTTTAATATCCGGACTCCTAATGGCCTCCCAACATGTCTGCAAGTGCACCTGTAACACTGGCTACATTTAAGAGCACCACAATTTCCCGGGGTATAAATGCCTTGCCAACACTTCAGCAAAAATATTAGCTTGAAGTTGATGGGTGGACATATATTCAATACTCACAGCCATCCTTCTCGAGATCATTCTCAGTGTGTTCCTGCTGGTAGTACTGGCTCATCATGTTTAGCAGGTTGTTATATCCCACCCTTCAATAGGAGAAAGGTGGCTCCATCACCTGCTCAGATTTTACCCCGTCAGACCTTCCATACCCTCCTCAGAGGCGTCTGATATTTCATGCAGCCCTTATGGGAAACTGCTGTGGGACTTATATTTTTGCCCACTGTGGCTATCCTCCAATCCCGGAGCCTGCCACTGTGGAGAAATTTACTCCAGCCACCGCTCCAGCCGACTTACATGCTCTCGGGCACTAGTCGTCGCGGGTGCTTTAATATATGGGACCGCTCCTGCCGAACTTGGTGCTCTCGGGCACTAGTCGCACGCGGTATATCCCGCAGCCGGTCCCCATGCCTACGGGCACTGGTCGCTCCCCATGGTCCCGGTACTCACAGGCACCTCTACCCATTTAGGGTGAAGTTTGGCACTTGCTCCCTTATGGGAGATGCTGGTGCCGACATTCATTGCTGCCTGCTGCTGGTCATTAAACAGCAGCGATTTCGTGTGGGAGCACTTCAGTTCTGTACTGACATCAGTAGCTGGCTGCCTGCTGTTCAGAACACAGCAGTAACGTCTGTGGCTCTGCCCCCTTAGCTGGCTGCCTGCTGTTCAGCAACACAGCAGCAACGTCTGTGGCTCTGCCCTGACGTCCTTAGCTGGCTGCCTGCTGCTCTTCAGAATACGGCAGCAAACCGCTGTAAAAGAAAACAAAGGTAAGGGAACTTTGTTCTTACCTGTTCTCAGCCTGCCGTTTGGGAGGAACGTCCTTCCTCCCGCAGCCCCACGGACCCCGTAGCGTAGGTCCTTGGGCTGCTGTCCCAGCTGTCGGCTGACAGCTACAGAAGTAGTCCTGCTCTCTTCCGGGTGCTGCAGCCGCTTCAATCAGCTCCGGAGCCGCTAGCGACTGCGTCCAACATAGACTCGCCTGAGTCTGGACACCCCCGGGACGTGTTGCTTCGCTTCCCGCCCGGCAGCAGTCAATCTTGCCGGTGCGGGGAGCGACGTCGGGCACAGCTGTTTCCTCTCCAAGAGGATTCGCGTGCCGTCGGCTGCCGCTGGCTGCCCGCTGTCTCCGCGGTTCTCCCCTCCAGCGTCCCGCAGCTTCTTGCAGCCCTACCTGTAAGGTAAGTGGGAAAATTTTTTTTCAGTCTCTTACCTGCTTCCTCTAGGGAGACGTCGTCTCCCACGTCTGACTCGTTCAATGCGTGTATGCGATATGACACGCATGCGTCGTAGCGGGCTTCTTTCACGTAGTCACTCACGTGACTCCGAAGTAAAATCTACTTCATTATCCACAACCCCACCTTAGTATCATCTGCATACTTACTAATCCAATTTACCACACCATCATCCGGATCATTGATGTACATGACAAACAACAGTGGACCCAACGCATCGAGGGGACTCACCGTGGAGTAGACGTGTGTTCAGTGTTATTCGCAGCTCAGAAAGCCGTGACCCTCTCGCTTCCTCCGTCTCGCAGAGACTAAGTGAGGCACGACACTTCCGGGTTTTATAGTCCCTCCCCCATGCCGTCAGCGGGGGCAGCAGAGAGAATGATAAAAAAAAAAATTAACATTAACTCTGATTTTTAATCGATGGGGAAAACCCTCTGGTTGAATCTGGCGGAGGGGGACTCTGAGCGAGGTGGCCAAAAATGACGGCTGTAAGTGTCGGCGTTCTCTCGGAAATCAAAAGCGGTCATGGTCTTAGTTTTAGTATCATAGATAGATATCATTTGAAAGCTAGAAATTCATTTTTGATATCTTCAAATCTGAGACTGTGAAAACACACACACAAGACTGTCATCCTATGGGCCCAGATATATTAGACAAATGCATGAATAGAAAGGTTGATACTAGTAAGGCGGATACATATCCTACATTTACAATGCCCTTTTAACTGCACACATCCCATCTTCTGAAACGCTTAGGCGAGCATGGGAAGATGAATTGGGTTTACTAACCTCAAAGGATAGTTGGGAGGATAGCCTTTTATACATACATTATAGCTCTCTTAATGTTAGGCACTCCCTGATACATTTTAAAATACCGCACATACTCTATTATTCAAAGTCCAAATTGAACAAGATCTTCCCAAATGTCTCTCCTATTTGTGATAAATGTCTCCTCCAAGAAGCGACTACAACCCATTCTTTTGCTTCTCGTACAAAGTTACAAACTTCTGGAGGGGAATATTTGATACCTTTTCCAAAATACTTAAAATTAAATTGGACCCAGATATAAAACTGATCATATTAGGTATGTCAGAGGCCTGCTCTAAGCTAACGATATTTCGAAGACGTTTCCTCAATTACGGCATAATAATGGCAAAAAAAATTAATACTTACATTTTGAAAACAGACAACAGTCCCCACCGTGAAGATGTGGATTACAGATATGTCCGAGACGCTACACTTGGAAAACATTAGGCTTGTCTTGGCGGAAAAAAACAGATCAAATCCTTAAGACACGGGTACCCTTTACTGAATTTTTACAACAACAGAATGGTTAAACACAAATTTAAAGTTAAATTTGATGCCATGATGGGGTGGGGGGGGAGGGAGGGGGGGGGGGGGGGGGGGGGGGGGGGGGGGGGGATATATCTCCATCTTTTCTTTCTTATTTCCTTTCCTTGCTTCTGCACTGCTTTGGTAGCTTAGGGGTATTTTTACTGTTCTTTTCGACTTTATCTCTTCATTCTTTTTTCTCTTCTTTCCTTGTTTTCCCTTTTTTCTTTTATTTCTTTAAAAACAAATTTATGTTATAAGGTTAAAAATGAAGCTGTACAATAATTGAATAATTGTTATGCCGATCGTCTTATCCTTGTACAATTGCTTCTAATAAAAATAAATTTTAAATAAATAAATAAATAGAAAAGAACCCATTGATGGTTAACAGCCATTCATCACCTTCTCCTTTACATCATCACCGCACGTGTCTCGTCTACAATCTTAGTCAGCGTCAAAGTATGAATATTCCCACTGATCAGAGTTATTTCTTATCTCACGGGTCATTTGGTCAGGTTAGTTATATTATTATCACATGTAGCAAGCTGCAGTAGAAATAATTGTTCAAATATTCCAGACACAAAAGCAATCTATGTAAATCCAAGTGCAATAGATCGGGTAAAGGGGAAGATACAGAATGTAGAATATAGATCATGATACAGAATATCATGCTGAATGTGATTCTTTATTTCCACCGAACCCCGATTTGTCCGGGTATATGGAACAATGAACAATCGTTGCTCAAGCCACATTGCATATTTCCAGTCTACCGTTCTCCTAGGAGTTGCACCTTTGCATTTAGAGGACTAGAGCTTTGTGCAAACACAAAACCATCATTGAACCTGATGTAAAATTTGTGTTCAACCGTGCCGAGGTGCATAGCTAGAAAGATTAATGATGCAATGCTTCTATTAACTATGAGTCTTGGTTTGTGAAGGTGTAAACAATTAAGTTGCAAGGGGCATTAAGATGTTTAGGTTTTCATGTTTAGGTTTATTATTGCCATGTGTATTGCGGCGCATGATAAAGCAAAGGGGGAGATACAGAATGCAGAACATAGTCCGCAGCATGATAGCGCATATGTTCCATGGAAATACATCCACCAAGGTGTAGGGATGTTTCGAACAGTAATCTGACAATGGGAGAGAAGAAACTATTCCTATGTGTAGTAGTGCGCTTTCGAGTGCTTGTACTTTCTACTGGACGGGAAAAGGGGTGGAAATGAATTATCGTGTTGGGCCATGGCTTTTATTATGTTTGTTGCTTTTGCGAGGCAGCGTGGTCGAGATGGAGCCAATTGTGCGAGGTCTGATCTGTGTGATGGACTGTGCCACATCTAAAATATCTCTACAACTTCTAGCCGTCTTTGGCAGAACATTTGCCAAACTAAAGGGCCTGTCCCACCAACATGCGATTGCATGCGTCTAGCGCGACCAAATGTGGTTTGAGGCGTACGGCCTCGCGGAGCCGGTCCCAATTCCAACCGCGGAGGCGTATGGAGTTGTGCGGGGCTGGTTCCGACATCATACTCACCAATCAGCTGGGCAGGAGGCGGGCCGACTGAAGTTGGACGTCGCACGGCGTCGGGCGGTAACGTCATCACGCAACGGCACGCCGGGCGGTGACGTCATCGCGCAATGCCACGTGCTAGGCATATGCCATCAAGACGCTGCATACGGTGTCAAGACGTCGAGGCACTGCGTATGGCCTCAATGCGGCTGCGGGCCGACAGGCCGTTGTCACGCGGGGTTCTCGGACAGTGCAAGATTTTTGGAGCCCCGTGCGATGTCTGGACCAGCCCCGCACAACTCCCTACGCCTCAGGCGATCGAAGTGGGACCGGCCCAGCGAGGCCGTACGCCTCAAGCAACCACGTTTGGTTGTGCTAGACGCATGCTATCGCATGCTGGTGGGACAGGCCCTTAAGCTGCGATGCATCGCAACAGTATGCTTTCTATGGTCCATCCGTAGAGGTTTGTAGAACTTCTGTCTGTCTCCTCCGAACATTGAGTTTGTCTTCTTGGCTACCTCATCTATGTGGTTGATGCTGGACTGATCGGTGGTAATATTAATGCCAAGCAACTCAACAGCTCAACAATTTCCACTTCTGCACCATTGATGCTGATTTGGCGCGTGTACTACACCACGCTTTTTAGTCTTGTTAACATCGGGGAAGTGGGTATTTTCAAGACATGATTTCAGTCGGTACTCTCCCTCCTGCCTGTACAGGTGCACAACCTTTTATCCGAAAGCCTTGGGACCAGACACTTGTCGGATTTCGGACATTTTCGGATTTCCGAATGGACGATTTTTAGCGTAGATTAGGTAGGTAGCGCGGGCGGCTTGAAAAGTCTGGAGCGGCTGCCTCCTCCCCGGAGACCGGGGAATCATTGTAAATCATTGCATAAATGTTAGTCAGTTAGTTTGGAGGGATTTTATGTGGTGGTGGTGGTGGGGTGGGTGGGTGAAGGGGGAAACTTTAATTCTTAGTCCCCTACCTGGTCGGCGACTCCCAACATCGCGGAGCTGGGGGCTCCGTCCGGCCGCGGGCGGCGCCAGTTGTAGCTCCGACCCCGGCAACTCTATCCCTGGCTGCGAGGCGCTCCAAATCCAGCGCCGCCCGCGGCCCCAGCTCCGCGAATGTTGGGAGAAGGCGGCCTCCGCGCCCTGGAGCTTACCGCACAGCGACCCGGTAAGGCATTGCCCGCTCCCCGCTGGTATCCCCGCGGGCGGCGGTGGATTTGGAGTGCCTCGCAGCCAGGGGTAGAGTTGTCGGGGTCGGAGCTACAACCGGCGCCTCCCGCAGCCCCAGCTGGGAGTTGAGCGGCCACAGTGCTGCGGAGCTTACTGCACGGCGACCCGGTAAGGCATTGACCGCTCCCCGTCTCTCCGACCAGGTAGGGGACTAAGAATTAAAGTTTACCCCTTCAACCCCCCCTTCACATAAAAGCCCTCCAAACTAACTGACTAACATTTAAGCAATGATTTACAGATGTTTAAGTGTCTCCCCGGTCTCCGGGGAGGAGGCAGCCACTACAGTAGTACAGACCTGGGTTGACCGTGGGTCGTTTCGGGTCAAGTTTGGCGCCAAACGCGAGCTTTGGTGTGCCAATGACATCCTGGAAAAAATGGCCGGTTTTCGGAGGTTTTCGGTTTCCGGAACACCGGATAAAAGGTTGTGCACCTGTATTGCGCATCATCATTATTGTGATCCGACACACTACAGTGACGTTGTCTGCGAGCACGTTGACGGAATTGGAGCTGTACTCAGCCTTGAGTCACAAGTGTAAACAAAGAATATTAGGGAACTGAGAATGAATCCTTGCGGGGCAGCGGCGATGAGTCTTATTGTGAGGAAGTTGTTGTCATGTAAACTGACTGATTGAGGACTGTGGGCCAGAAAATTACGGATCGCGTGGCAGAGGAAGGATGTGACTCCAAGCTCCCAGAGTTTGGAGATAACCGCCCCCCCCCCCCCCCCCCCTCCAGCAGACACAGCTACACGTGGCCTTATGCGCAATGCCAAACTCGAGACTGGTCCTACTGGGAAGGGGAGGGGAGGGGATGGAGAATAATTGGCTTGGATGCTGTAGAATCAGTATGGGTAGAACTGCAAAATAGCCAAGAGCAGAAAAGGCTTGTTAGAGTTGTATACAGAACACCAAACCGCAGTAGGGAGGTTGGGGATAGCATCAAGCAGGAAATTAGGGATGCGTGTAGCAAAGGTCCAGCGATTATCATGGGTGACTTTAATCTCCATATAGATTGGGCCAGCAAATAGGTAACAGTGCTAAGGAGGAGAATTTCCTGGAATGTATACGGGATGTGGATTTTTAAACCAACATGTAGAGGAACTGACTAGAGGGCAGGACTAGACTGGGTATTGTGTAAAAGGGAAATAATTAGTTAGCGATCTTGTTGTGAAAGGCCCCTTGGGCAACATTGACCATAATATGGTGGAATTCTGGATTAGAATGTAGAGTGACACGGTTAATTCAGAGACATGGGTCCTGACCTTGAATAAAGGAGACTTTGAAGGTATGAGACAGGAATTTGCTAGGATAGACTGGCAAATTATACTTAAAGGCTTGACAGTGGAGATGCAATGGAGAAGATTTAAAGACCGCACGGATGAACTCCAGAAATTGTTCATCCCTGTCTAGCGAAAAAATAAAACTGGGAAGGCTCAAACCGTGGTTGATGAGGGAAGTCAAGGATACTGTTAAATCCAAGGAAGAGGCATATTAATTGGCCAGAAGAAGTGGCAAACCAGAGGACTGGGAGAAATGTAGAACTCAACAGAGGAGGACAAAGGGGTTAATTAAGAGGGGGGGGGGAAAGATCATGAAAGAAGGCTTGCGGGGAATATAAAAACTGACTGTACAAGCTTCTTTAGGTATGTAAAAAGGAAAAAATGAGTGAAGACGAATGTAGGTCCCTTACAGTCAGAGACAGGTGAATTTATAATGGGAAACAACAAAATGGCAGAACAGTTAAACGAGTACTTTGGTTCTGTCTTCACTAAGGAAGACACAAACAATCTCCGGGGAATACTAGGGGACCGAGGATCTAGTGGGAGGGAGGAACTGAAGGGAATCCACATTAGTCAGGGACTATAGATCACATAGGGACCTATATTTGGGATTATAGATCACATAGAATCACAAAAAAACACTTATGTAAACCAAAAGAGGTCGGGGGACTTTCACTTCCAAATTTTATGTATTATTACTGGGCAGTGCATATTAAGAATATGATTTATTGGTTGGATAGTTCTACCCAACAGACAGAATGGATAAAAATGGAGAAGGAGGATTGCCATCCTTGTAATATAGGAACGATCCTCTTTCCCCCCAAAAAACTGAATAACACAATATATAAGAAGAACCCAATTATATATGGTACAATAAGAATTTGGAAACAAATAAAATTATCTTTAAAATTAAGAAATCTATCACTGTTAATGCCAATTGCGAATAACCCTTTATTTAAACCATCTCTTATTGATAAGACATATAACCAATATGAAAGCCTCGGAATTAGAAGGATCGGGGATATGTCCGAAATGGGAAACCTACTGTCATTCCAACAACTACAATTAAAATTTAAATTGAAAAACAACCAATATTTTAAATATCTTCAGATTTGCGACCGTGAAAAAATATATACAAGGATATCAAAAAGTAACTCCTGACTTATTGGAAGAAGCAATGAATATTGAAGCTGACTCACAAAAATTAATATCATATTTATATAATAGTATTCTAAATATAGACCTACCATCGACAGAGGTACTTAGAGAAGAGTGGGAACGGGAATTAATGATAAAAATTACGAAGGTTAAATGGGAAAAATACCTGATATATATTCACAAATGTTCAATTAATGTAGGACATAATCTAATTCAATTTAAAATTGTACATAGATTATATTATTCAAAAACAAGATTGAACAAATTTTATCCAAATATATCCGCCACTTGTGATAAATGTCTAGCCCAAAAGGCAACTATAACACACTCCTTAGTTTCCTGCATAAAACTTTATAGATTTTGGAATGATATTTTTGAAATATTTACCAAAATTATTCAAGACAAGAATGGAACCTAATACTGAAATGATTATATTTGGTGTAATGGAAGATGGGAATAAATTGAACACATCTCAAAATCTATTCCTTAACTATGGTTTAATAATAGTAAAAAAAAATTAATACTTAAATTTTGGAAGGGTACGTCAATACCAACGCTTAAAATGTGGATTGCAAGTATGTTGGACACCGCTCATCTTGAGGAAATGCGATTCCTCCTAATGGATAAATCAGACCAATTCATAACGAGTTAGTCTCCATTTGTCGTTTTTTTTGGAATCATATGGTGCAACACAATTGTAAAAAATAACTGTTTCAGGACTGGACGAGGGTTGGTCAAGATTATAAATAATGATCTCCTTTTCTTTTTTATTTTATTTTCTTTTCTCTATTTTCTCACTCAACTTTCTTCATTTACTCGTTTTCTTTCTTCACACACTATATATTTCACATCTTTCTATCCTTTACTATCTAACTTCTTTTTCTTATTCTAATCTTTTTTCAATGTAACAAAAAAAAAGAAGTTGTACATAAAATGTATTATGAAAATATATATTAGGCACTTTGGTGCCATATGACTGTACTTACTTCTAATAAAATAAAATATTTAAAAAAAAAAAAAGGAAGACACAAACAATCTCCGAGGAATACTAGGGGACTGAGGATCTAGTGGGAGGGAGGAACTGAAGTGAATCCACATTAGTCAGGAAATGGTAGGTACACAAAAATGCTGGAGAAACTCAGCGGGTGCAGCAGCATTTATGGAGCGAAGGAAATAGCAACGTTTCGGGCCATAACCTTTCTTCAGACTGATGGGGGGGGGGTGGCGGGGAAGAAATGAAAAAGGAGGAGGAGGAGCCCGAGGGCTGAGGGATGGGAGGAGACAACCCGAGGGCTGGGGAAGGGGAGGAGGCAGCAAGGGTAACAAAATTGGGAGAATTCAATGTTCATGCCCGCAGGATGCAGACTCCCCATGCGGAATATGAGGTGCTGTTCCTCCAATTTACGGTGTTGCTCACTCTGGCCATGGAGGAGACCTAGGACAGAGAGGTCGGATGGGGAATGGGAGGGGGAGTTGAAGTGCTGAGCCACCGGGATGTCAGCTTGGTTATTGCGGACCGAGAGGAGGTGTTCAGCGAAGCGATCGCCCAGCCTACGCTTGGTCTCATCGATGTAGATCAGCTGTCATCTAGAGCAGCGGATGCAATAATGAGGTTGGAGGAGATGCAGGTGAACCTCTGTCGCACCTGGAACGACTGCTTGGGTCCTTGAATTGAGTCGAGGGGGAGGTAAAGGGACAATTGTTGCATCTTTTGCGATTGCAACGGAAAATGCCCGGGAAGGGGGTGGTATGGGAGGCAAGGGAAGAATTGACAAGGGAGTTACGGAGGGAGAGGCCTTTGTGGAAGGGAGTTACGGAGGGAGAGGTCTTTGTGGAAGGGGGGAGATGGGAAGATGTGGCGAGTGGTGGGGTCATATTGGAGGTGGCGAAACTGATGGAGGATTACTTATTGTATGTGACAGCTGGTGGGATGAAAGGTGAGGACTAGGGGGACTCTGCCCTTGATACGAGTGGGGGGATGGGGAGAGAGAGCAGTGTTGCGGGGTATGGAAGAGTCCCTGGTGCAAGCCTCATCTATGGTGGAGGAGGGGAACCCCCTTTCCCTGAAGAATTAGGACATTTCAGATGCCCTGGTGTGGAACGCCTCATCCTGGGAGCAGATGCGGCGTAGATGGAGGAATTGGGAGTAGGGGATGGAGTCCTTACAGGAAGCAGGGTGGGAAGAAGTGTAGTCCAGATAGCCATGGGAGTCAGTAGGTTTATAGTGGATGTCGGTCAGACGTCTATCACCTGCGATGGAGATAGTGAGGTCAAGGAATGGTAGGGAAGTGTCAGAAATGGTCCAGGTGTACTTGAGTCAGGAAATGGTGTTAGGTAAACTGTTGGGACTGAAGGCAGATAAATCCCCAGGGCCTGATAGTCTGCATCCCAGAATACCTAAGGAGGTGGCCCTAGAAATTGTGGATGTATTGGTGATCATTTTCCAATGTTTTCTCGACTCTGGATCAGTTCCTGTGGACTGGAGGGTAGCCACTTTTTAAGAAAGGAGGGAGAGAGTAAATGGGGAATTATAGACCAGTTAGCCTTACATCGGCTGTGGGGGAAATGCTGGAGCTGATTATTAAAGATGTTATAGCAGCACATTTGGAAAGCAGTGATGGGATCAGTCAAAGCCAGCATAGATTTATGAAGAGGAAATCATGCTTGACTAATCTTTTGGAAGTTTTTCAGGATGTAGCAAGTAGAATGGATAAGGGAGAGCCAGGGGATGTGGTGTATCTGGACTTTCAAAAAGCCTTTAACAAGGTCCCACACAAGAGATTAGTGTACAAAATTACAGTACATGGTATTGGGGTTAGGGTATTGACATGGATAGAGAACTGGTTGGCAGACAGGAAGCAAAGAGTAGGAGTTAACGGGTCCTTTTCAGAATGTGGCTGCCTCGCTAACATTTTGTCCATCCTTCTGTTCTTGTTATTTTAAGTACGTGGTAAAGAGTAGGTTGTTGATCTCCAAGAGGCTCAGCACTTCAACTCCCCCTCCCATTCTGAATCCGACCTCTCTGTCCTGGGCCTCCTCCATGGGCAGAGTTCGTCCCACCGTAAATTGGAGGTGCAGCAACTCATATTTTGCTTGGGTAGTTTACACCCCAGCGGTATGAACATTGACTTCTCCAATTTCAGGTAGTCCTTGCTTTCTCCCTCTTTTCCCCCTCCCCCTTCCCAGCTCTCCTTCAGCCCACTGTCTCCGCCTCTTCCTTTCTTCTTCCCGACCAGCCACCCCCACATCAGTCTGAAGAAGGGTCTCGACCCGAAACATCACCTATTCCTTTGCTCCATAGATGCTGCCTCACCCGCTGAGTTTCTCCAGCATTTTCGTCTACCTTTGAAACCTTGATTGACAGCTAGTGACTTTTGGATGCCGCAAGTATCGGTGCTGGGACCACAGTTGTTTACAATATATATTAACTATTTAGACGATGCTATGAGTCTGCAGAGTGACTTGGGCAGGTTGGGTGAGTTGGCAGATGCATGGCAGATGCAGTATAATGTAGATAAATGTGAGGTTATTAGATGAATGGTGTCAGATTAGGAGAAGGGGAGGTGCAATGAGGCCTGGGCGTGCTTGTACAGCAGTCACTGAAAGTAAGCATGCAGGTACAACAGGCAGTGAAGAAAGCAGTGAAGAAAGCTAATGGCCGTCATCAGGGCCAGATTTATGTATAAGCTGGACAAGCTTAAGCTTAGGGCCTCGAGACCTAGGGAGGCCTCGCAGAGCCGGATTTACCACTAGGCTTCATAGGCTGAAGCCTAGGGCCTCGAAATCTAGGAGGCCTCCGGCCAAGGCAGGCCACCTGCCGTTCAACGCTGGGCGGGCCGCCCTCTCTATCTCTCTCCGTCTCCAACCGCTATCCGTGTCCGGGCCGCCGGGTCTCCGCTCTCCGCTCACTCCTCATCCACCGGCCCGACAGGCCGCCTTGCATATGCGCATTGCTGCGGCCTGCACGTCCTCCCCCTGCACAACCACGGCCCGCACATTATCGGCCGCCCTGCGCATGCGCACTGCCACGGCAACTGGTCAGCGCTGGGCACTTTCTCCCTTGCTTTGAATTTTTGTGGGAGATTTGGCCGCCATTGCTGTCTCGCCACCAGCGCCACACTGCCTCGCCGCCAGCGCTGTAAAACCAATGCAGAATCACTCCCTGACCCTGGACCACTCTTGCTTCTGGTTTCCTGGTCCTCCATAAATATTCTAAATGCAATTTAAACTGGTGGTGGTGGAGGGCTGAACAATAACAGCCTATTGCATTTTATCTGTTTATTTATTGTGTATATATATATATATATATATATATATGGTCTATCATGGCCGTCCGAAGGGGCGGTGCGCTGGGTGCAACCGCACGCCCCCCCCCCCCCCCTTTTCCCGCCAGAATAAGAAAAAAAACCCAGAATTTTTTATTTATTTTTTAATCAGAGCACAATCAGCGTTTCCACTTTGTGGGAAATCATCTGAAATTCTGGTTCCGGCCGCTGGGGGAGAAATAAATGTGCCCATCCGCGCCTGCGCAGTTGGGGAAACGACGCAAAATGGCGCCATCTATCCGCGCGTGCGCAGTGGGCCCGGGCAGGATCAGCCATTTGTGGTTCACCCATTGAGCGTGATGCCTCGCGTCTACTCCAGGTAGTTGTCTGCCCGCCCCGGTCCAACATTTCCATCCGCGGCGTCGGAGCCTCGCCATCGGCCAGCCTGGCGACCAGGAGACTGTCCTCCCGTCGCTGGGTGGGAGCTGCTGTGACCTCAATAACATATGCCGCTGCGGCGGGGCCCACAGCCCTCACCTCCCCCCACCGCCGGGGCCCAAGCCATCTTCCGCACCCGCCACCCCCGCTCATCCCCGCCACCCCGCCACCCCCGCCGACCCCCGATGGGCTCGCGCCGCCTTCATCTTGGCCCCACGCCAGAAAGAGGGGGGGCTCGGAGCCGAGAGAGAGAGAGAGAGAGAGAGAGAGGGAGAGAGAGAGAGAGAGAGAGAGAGAGAGAGAGAGAGAGAGAGAGGGAGGGTCGAGGGGGTAAGAGAGAGTCGGGCGGGAGAGGGTGGGAGAGAGAGAGTGTCGGCGGTGAGAGGGAGGGAGAGAGAGAGAGAGAGAGCGCCCCAGTGGGGGTCCCTGTACAAGGGAGTTGTCCCCCTTTATGTGGGGGACCTGGGGTGGAGAGTGCTGCACAGAGCGGTGGCATGTAACAGACTTTTGAGTTGGTTCACGGACTCGTCCGCTGCTTGTATTTTCTGTGGCGAGGAAGAGACCGTGTTCCACATTTATATGGAGTGTGAGAGGCTACTGCCCCTGTATCAATATCTGAAGGGGTTGTTCCTAAAGTTCTGGTTACATTTTAGTCCTACGATTCTTGTGTTTGGACACAAGGCAGGGTGTGGGGAGAGCCAAGTGGGAGGGTGGGACCTACCTGTCGGTCTACTCCTGGGCCTGGCCAAGATGGCCATACGCGGGTCCAGGCAGCAGGCCATGGATGGTCAGGCAAGAGTCGGCTGCTTGCCCCTCTTTCGGACCTACGTCCGTGCACCTGTGTCCCTGGAGAGGGAACATGCGGTGTTCACGGGGACTTTGGAGGTATTCTGTGGGCGCTGGTCGCCGCGTGGGGTTGAGAGTATTGTGAATAATGATTGTAATGTTGTACTATAATGACACGATATAATGTAAGTTTGTTTTGTGTATGACTTGATCTGTTGTATTATTTGATGTGTTGAATAAAGTCTTTGAAAAAGAAAAAAAAAAAGAGAGAGAGAGAGAGAGAGAGAGAGAGGGGAAGGGAAGGGGAGAGGGGAAGGGAGAGGGAAAGGGGGAATATCTTTAATGAGATTGTAAAATTGAGGTAGGTTTTAGAGCTACAGGTGCACAACCTTTTATCCGAAAGCCTTGGGACCAGACACTTTTCGTAATTCAGAATTTTTCGGCTTTCGGAATGGAAGATTTTTAGCGTAGATTTTAACGGCTGGCGCAGTGGTAGAGTGCTCGGCTCATATCCGCAAGGTCGCGAGTTTGCGCCTCGATCCCGGCAGTTACTCGATCACGAGTTTGAGTCTTCAATGTAGTTTTTTCTTGCAGAATAGGAGAGAATAGGGAGGGTTAGGCTGGGATCATTCTTTGCGAGATAATCTTAGTGCGGGAGACAAGTGTAGGAGAGGTGAAGGTTACACAAAAAAGCTGGAGAAACTCAGCGGGTGCAGCAGCATCTATGGAGCAAAGGAAATAGGCAACGTTTCGGGCCGAAACCCTTCTTCAGACGGAGTGTAGGAGAGGTGTACTGACTGTGTGGGCAGAACTTTGGAAGTGATTGCCCACCATTGTCAAAAGCCACTGTGTCTCCCTGTCCCTCCAACTCCAGAGGAATCCGCTCCCCGATGGGCCGCTACGGCGACAAGTGGCAGTTCGCCCACAGCCCGAGCTGCGCCCCCTCATCCGCAACCCGGGTTCCTCTGGAGTTGGAGCAGGGCTGGGCTAGAGTTGTTGCTGGCTGTGAGTCTCTGGGATCTCCGTGCTTGCAGTGGGCCTGGGGGTCGGTGTCCCGATGAGGGGGCGCAGCTCGGGCTGTGGGCGAACTGCCACTTGTCGCTGTAGCGGCCCATCGGGGAGCAGCTTCTGGTGGTCCTGACGTCTCTCAGCTCCTGTCCAGGGGGGTGGCCGGAGACGTCAGGACCAACAAGAACCCGCTCCCCGATGCACCGCTACAGCGACAAGTGGCAGTTCGCCCACAGCCCGAGCTGCGCCCCCTCATCTGCAACCCGGGTTCCTTTGGAGTTGGAGTGGGGCTGGGCTAGAGTTGCTGCTGGCTGTGAGTCTCTGGGATCTCCGTGCTTGCAGTCGGTGTCCCGTTGGTCCTGACGTCTCCGGTCACCCCTCTGGACTGGAGCTGAGACTGGGAACTGTACCGCCCTTGCCCCCTCCCTCTGCAACTGCAAACAACTCCACAGTTCCCAGTCTCAGCTCCTGTACAGGGGGTGGCCGGAGACGTCACAGCCCGAGCTGCGCCCCCTCATCCGCAACCTCAAGACCAAGACGCACCTTACACACCATCAACTTCGGTCCCTACGGGGAGCGTGTTCCTCTGGAATTGGAACGGGACTGGGCTGCTGCTGGCTGTGGGTCTCTGGGATCTCCGTGCTTGCAGTGGGCCTGGGGGCCGGTGTCCCGTTGGTCCTGACGTCTCCGGTGACTGGCACTAGCTCCGACGTGAAGACAGTGCAAAACCCCCGCGCCGGTGCAATGGGCGGGGAGCTGGAGAGGGGAGGGAAGGGGTCACACACATGGCCGGGAAGCAGAGGGGTGTAGGTGGGGTGAAACTTAAGGGAGCGACAATTTGGTGCTGCCTGCCCGCTGAGTTAAAAAGTTCTCATGCAAGACTCACGATACACTGTGTATCGTGAGTCTACCATGGGAAATTTTTAACTCAGCGGGCAGGCAGCAGCAGATTGTCAATTATTAACCCTCCCGCGCAATATACCCTCACCTTCTCTTTTATGAATGGGGATTTAGTTCCCCTTTCTTCGAGGACCGACCAGAGGTTCCGCTGTCACCTCTGCGGGCCGCCCTCGGTGAACGTTTTCAAGGACCTTTCTTAAAGGACTGAAAAAATGTCCGCTATTCGGAGGTTTTCGTTATTTGGAACTTCGGATAAAAGGTTGTGCACCTGTATTATATTTTTTCCTCATGAATAATATCAAATAATACCGAACAATTGGAACTGCTTTCTTTGCCTTGAATAACAATACTGAAAAATATGAATTCCAAAATTTGGGACTCATTTTGCAGCATATTTTTAATATAATTTGAACATTACAAAATTATGCATGTTTTCATGGTCATCATGTAATGCAGCAGTCCGTTGATGATGTTGCTGCTGTGGAAGCTCGGCAGAAGATGTAATTGGATGATCTCCTTGGTGCAGTAAAAAACAAACGTTTTCTGATTCTATATCATGAGTTCTTACAAGAATTGTGAAAACTTCACATATATGCAGCCTATCAGTAAAATATTTTTTGAATACATGTAATGTAATGTCCTGTTAATGATAATATTGGCCAAATAAAATATGTCACAAAATGGAGAATCTCTGCATTTGCAAAGCCTGTTTGTCCACTTTCTGTGAAAGGTTGCAAGGAGTCTGGATCCTAGATGGATCAATGACAATAAATAGCATTCTATTCTAGATGCGCCTGTGAGTTGGGGGCTATGCGTCAGTAGATGGGGTGGTTACGGGGTAATAGGAGCAAATTAATAACATTAATATATTGACAAGGGGGGTAGTTAGCGCGTGTGCGGGGGGGGGGGGGGTAGTTAGTGTGTGGGGGTGGTTAATGTGTATGACCCACGCACGTTGGGGGAACAGACCCAACAGGTCTGCACTTGGTCTAGTTCTCCTTAGTTCTACCATAGCCAAAGAAGAAGCTGCTAAAGCTATTACCAACCTCTCAGATGCTCAGGAGCTGTACCTCATGCAGAATCACTTTAAACTGGGTCTACCATACAAATATTGTGCCTTCTATAAGATTGGATGCTGGCGAAGATTTAACCCTGACTGGTTACTAGCATACCCCTGGCTTGTATATAACGATCATGTGGATGCCGTCTTTTGCCTACCTTGTGCCTTGTTTGTGAACAACAGGAAATCACTTGTCGTCAAGTCAAGGTAAGTCAAATCTATTTGTCACATACACATACAAGATGTGCAGTAAAATGAAAGTGGCAATGCCTGCGGATTGTGCAAAACAACGGAACAGGTGCTCCTGAATGTATATTGCCATTTACCACTACTTCTACTAATGCAAGGGCATTCGTTGGCCTTGCCCTGTAAACCAACCCTGGTTCCGCAAATCCTGTCATGCCACCCCCCCTTTTTGAAAAGCTTCTTACGGGCCTGTCTATGGTATATAAACACACTGAACTTTTATCTCCTGTTCTGTATTATGTTCACATATTCTGTTGTGCTGCAGCAAGCAAGAATTTCATTGTCCTGTCTGGGACACATGACAATAAAACTCTCTTGACTCTTGATTTGTGCCCGAGTTCGCCAGTGTCAGAGGTCCGGCCAGCGTGGCCTGAGAACTTTGGACATTGCAGTCTTCAGGGAGGAAGCGGCCGCTTCAGTCCTGGCCGCTGAAGAATGTTCACCCGACGCCGATGATCCAGCTTCGCGGCAGAGGGCCTGAGAACATCGAGTTGGCTGAGGAGGCCACATATAGACCCCGACCTCGGGTGGACTATGAGGGGGAGAACTGGATATTTTTAGTGCCTTCCCTCACAGTGAATTCTGCTGTGGGGGGACGTTTCATGTTGATTTCTATAGTGTACTGTTCTGTGTCTTTTTTTCTTTTTCTCTTTTTTGTTTTGTATGGATATATTGACATTTGGTCTGTTCTATTAATTTAATCAAACTCTGTAAAGCACTTTGGTTCAAATACTGGTTTTGTTGAAAAGTGCTATATAAATAAAGATTATTATTATTATTATTATTATTGACTTGGACTTAAGCAAAAAGGGTTCTTGGGGAAAACAGAGGTACCTTAAATTTAGTTGCATCTGGTTGGGTAACTATGGTAGGGTGAAGACTATTCCATGCTTTAATTGTGCGGGGGAACTCCATGGAGCAGCCAGCAACTCAGGATAGAAGAAATTGGGTGACGTTTCGGGTAGAGACCCTTCTTTAGACTCCCTCTGGTTTTAGTGTCTTTAGTTTAATTTAAAGATACAGCGTGGAAACAGGCCCTTCAGCCCACCAAGTCCACGCCGACCACTGGTCACCCGTACACTAGTTCTTTCCCACACATTAGCGGAGTAAGTCAAGAGTCAAGAGTGTTTTATTCTCTCACGTCCCAGTTAGAACAATGAAATCCTTTCTTGCAGCAGCACAACAGAAAACGTAAACATAGTACTCTGTAAACAATGTTATAAACGAGAAAACAAAATGGTGTATATTTACATATATTATATGGTTATATGAATATATAACTATATCAATATATATGTGTGTGTGAGTGTGTATAATATATATACCCACACACACACACAATTCCTCTCCTGGGATTAATAAAGTTCTATTGTATAGTATCATGTGTGTAGGAAGTGCAGATGCTGGTTGAAACGGAAG
The DNA here is from genome assembly GCF_028641065.1 of Leucoraja erinaceus. Classification (NCBI taxonomy): domain Eukaryota; kingdom Metazoa; phylum Chordata; class Chondrichthyes; order Rajiformes; family Rajidae; genus Leucoraja; species Leucoraja erinaceus. Next base: position 24,255,497 of record NC_073408.1, on the reverse strand, counting down.
ATAGACACAAAAAGCTGGAGTAACTCAACAGGTCAGACAGAATCTCTGGACAAAAGGAAAATATTATGTTTTGGGTTGGGTCTAAAATAGGTTCCTGCACACCTTTGGAATGTGGAAGGAAACAAGAGCACCCGGAGAAAACCCATGTGATCAAAGGGAAAAGGTGCAAACTCCATACAGACAGCACCCATATTCAGGATCAATTCCGGGTCTCTGGCACTTTTAGGCAGCAGCTTTATGACCAATGTACAGCCCCATAGTCTTGAACTTAATTAAAATGACAAGTGTGACATTTCCTGCGGTTGCAAGACAAAGTGCCAGGAGAGGGGGTGGTTGGGGTGGGAAGGGACGAATTGACCAGGGAGTTACGGAGGGAGCGGTCTCTGCGGAAAGCCAACAGGGGAGGAGATGGGAAGATGTGGCCAGTGGTGGGATCCCATTGGTAGACAAAAAATCTGGAGAAAATCAGCGGGTAAGGCAGCATCTGTGGAGCGAAGGAATAGACGACGTTTCGGGTCGAGACCCTTCTTCAGGTTGATGTCCGAGGGGGAGGGGGGCGGGGTGACATGAAAAAGAAAGGAAGAGGCGGAGACAGTAGGCTATGGGAGAGCTGGGAATGGGAGGGGAAGGAGGGAGAAAGCAAGGGCTACCTGAAATTAGAGAAGCCAATGTTCATACCACTGGGGTATAAACTACCCAAGCAAATATGAGGTGCTGTTCCTCCAATTTGCGGTGGGCCTCACTCTGGCCATGGAGGAAGCCCAGGACAGAAAGGTCGGATTCAGAATGGGAAGGGGAGTTGAATTGTTGAGCCACCAGGAGATCAGGTTGATTATTGCGAACTGAGTGGAGGTGTTGTGCGAAGTGATGGCTAAGCCTGCGCTTGGTCTCACCGAGGTTGATCGAACGCTGAATAATCCAACCACATTTTTGTTTGGAAGTGGAAAGAAATAATAGGAATTGCATTCATTGCAATGTGTAAAAAGAGTTGAGATACTGTATTATAATTTTGCTGCATGTCATTGTGGTATATATCATGTCTTGAATATGTTTCGTTTGTGGCTTTATTTGAAGTAGAAATAATATGTGCTTCATTGAGCATAATTCTGACTGGTAACTACGCACTTCATCCAAGCACATTATCGCACACTACATGCAAGCCGTCTTAAATGACAACCTAAACTGTCATTTGGCAAGTTAAAAAGCTGCCATTGCCCGGCTGACAACAGAGAAAAAAAATTAAGTAAGAGCCCTGCAAGGTGTATAATATTTTTGACACTGTCATAGGCCTTTCTTACATATGCTGTCACAAAGCACTGTAGTGTCTAAACAACCCTTCAGTAATTTTCCTTGCCCTCCATTTCAGAATAATAGTGTTTTAAGCCAATAACTCAACACTAGCAGTGGCATTAAATAAATAAATAAATAAATAAATAAAGCGCAGCTTTCCAGCCCCTTATCTCATTGGCCACGTTCGGCTGCAAATCGGTGTCAATCTGGTGGACTATCTTCCTCTAGTCATGGGGGTGGGGGATTGGGGGGGGCTCACAAGTGGAACAGCTTAGGGCCTCTATTTATCTAAATCCGGCCCTGGCCGGCATTGCGAGAGGATTTGAGTTTAGGAGCAAGGAGGTCCTACTGCAGTTGTACAGGGCCCTGATGATACTGCACCTGGAGTATTGTGCGTGATTTTGGTCTCCTAATTTGAGGAAGGGCTTTATTGCTATTGTGGGAGTGCAGTGTAGGTTCATCAGGTTAATTCCTGGGATGGTGTGACTGACATGTGATGAAAGAATGGGTCGAATGGACATGTATTTGCTGGAATTTAAAAGGATGAGAGGTGGCGTTATAGAAACATATAAAATTCTGAGAGGATTGGACAGGGTAGATGCAGGAAAAATGCTCCCGATGTTGGGGGAGTCCAGAACCAGGGTTCACAGTTTAAGAAAAAGGGGTAGGCCATTTAAGAGTGAGACGATGAAACCTTTTTCACCCAGAGAGTTGGGAATCTGTGGAATTCTCTGCCACAGAAGGCAGTGAAGGCCAATTCACGGTATGTTTTTCAAGAGAGTTAGATTTAGCTCTTAGGGCTAACGGAATCAAGAGAATGGTGTTGCTGGCTCGAAGGGCCGAATGGCCTACTCCTGCACCTATTTTCTGCGTTTCTATGTTTCAAAAGCTCTTAAGAGCCACTATTGTATCTGCCTCAACCATTAACCTGCGCTCCAATAACTGCCTTCAAATAATTGCTCTGCACATCTCCTTTAAACTTTATCCATCTCACCTTCAAGCTATGCCTTTTAGTACTTGACTTTTCTGTCCTGGTGAAAAGGTTCTGACTGTCTACCATAATTGTCAGAAATGAATGGTCTGAATACATGCAGCCCAGATTGAGGAAGGTCCTGACCTAAAATGCCGCCTTTCCGTGTTCTCCAGGGATACTGTCTGACACGCTGAGTTACTCCAGCACTTTGTAGATTCCAACATCTTGTGTCTACACTCCTTGCTCGAGGATAGGATTGGAATCCTTGGTCCTAGTGAGATGGATGCGGGGCAGGAGATCACAGCCCTGCTGTACACTGATCTTCTCCTGTTCTTCTGTGGGATTCAGATCAGTTTCAGATTCAACTTTAATTGTCATTGTCAGTGTATAGTACAGAGACAACAAAATGCAGTTAGCATCTCCCTGGAAGAGTGACATAGAATATGATTTCAATAAATAAATCTATTTACATGCATACAGTCATAGTGTTTTTCCTGTGGGAAGGAGTGTCCGGGGGGCTGGGGGGGGCGCGGGGGGTGATTGGCAGTCACCGAGGCACATTGTTGAGTAGTGTGTCAGCCGCAGGGAAGAAGCTGTTCCTGGACCTAGTGGACCGGCAATGGAGGGACCTGTAGCGCCTCCCAGATGGTAGGAGGGTTAACAGTCCATGGTTGGGGTGAGAGCAGTCCTTGGCGATGCTGAGCGCCCTTCGCAGACAACGCTTGCTTTGGACAGACTCAATGGAGGGGAGCGGGGAACCGGTGATGCGTTGGGCAATTTTCACCACCCTCTGCAAGGCTTTCCGGTCGGAGACAGAGCAGTTGCCGTACCATACTGTGATACAGTTGGTAAGGATGCTCTCGATGGTGCAGCGGTAGAAATTCACCAGAATCTGAGGAGACAGATGGACCTTCTTCAGTCTCCTCAGGAAGAAGAGACGCTGGTGAGCCTTCTTGACCAGAGTTGAGGTATTGTGGGTCCAAGAGAGGTCATCGGAGATGTTGACCCCCAGGAACCTGAAGCTGGAAACACCCTGGATCACAGTCCATCAGTAACTCAGCTCCACTTGCTGCATCACCTCCCTCACCTTCACACCAGCGCCTGTGCACATCTACCAAGTCAGGATTTGTAGCTTAATTGGCCTAAAAAAAATTGCCTTCAGTGTGTGGGGAGTGGATGAGAAAGTGGGATAACATAGAGCTAGTGTGTGCGGCTGATCGATATTTTACCATGTGCCATCATCACTGCGTCCATTGTAAACCCCAAGTGTGAGCAGTTTAGCTGCTGGATTTTCTTGGTGACCACAGTGGCAATCGTTCCAAAGTAGGTCTTGTGGTCATTCCATGCTGAGAAAGGTGCTGCAGAAGGAAATGTTCTGTCTTCACTCAACTGTTTACCTGGATGTGTTCTACCTGAAGATTGCACCTTGCAGATCTCACCCAAATGAGCTAGTTTCCTCAAGAGACCTTCCCACTGCACATCCAGACTGACATTCATCCAGTTTTGCATCCCCTGCTATTGCCTCACCCTACACTCCACACACAGTGGAGCATAGGGAACTCTGTGAACCAACCCATCGTTTCAGTCTTAGTATTTTAGTTTTAGAGATACAGCACGGAAACAGGCCCTTCCCCACCAAGTCTGCAACGACCAGCGATCTCCGCACTCTAACACGATCCTACACACACTTGGGCCAATTTACATTTATCCCAAGTCAATTAACTTACAAATCTATACGTCTTTGGAGTGTGGGAGGAAACCCAATATCTCAGAGAAAATCCACGCAGGTCAAGGGGAGAACGTACAAACTCCGTACAGATGGGATCGAACCCGGGTCTCCGACTGTAAGGCAGCAACTCTACAGCTGTGCCACCCAGCTATTAAATCTACTCCTAGTTTTCAGGCAGCGAATACCAATTCATCACAATTATGTAAAGGAATATTCTTCATGTTGTCCACCATTTGCAGCTAATTATTTTATTCCTGTGTTCTCCAGTTACTGACATCCTTCATTGGAAACAGTTTAGGCAACAACTCTATCACTGCGCCACTGTGCCATCTGTTCTTCCCCATCTGATTCATTTCATCCCACCCTGACACTATTCTTTCACTCCTTGTTCTATTCTTTCCATTTACACCCATGTTACCTCTGATTTCCTCCACAGATAGTTTCTGGTTTGCTCGTCCCACCTGGTCCATCTTCACCGTGAAGATAATCTGCCTTCACTTCCGTCCCACACCAGGATGGACGGAATACCTTCCCCTACTTCCATGAAGAGGAGGCAGGGGGCGGTGTGGAGCTCCTGCGGCCGGCAGGGGGCGGTGTGGAGCTCCCGCGGCCGGCAGGGGGCGGTGTGGAGCTCCTGCGGCCGGCAGGGGGCGGTGTGGAGCTCCTCCGGCCGGCAGGGGGCGGTGTGGAGCTCCGGCCGGCCGGCAGGTGGCGGTGTGGAGCTCCTGCGGCCGGCAGGGGGCGGTGTGGAGCTCCTGCGGCCGGCAGGGGGCGGTGTGGAGCTCCTCCGGCCGGCAGGGGGCGGTGTGGAGCTCCTCCGGCCGGCAGGGGGCGGTGTGGAGCTCCTCCGGCCGGCAGGGGGCGGTGTGGAGCTCCTCCGGCCGGCAGGGGGCGGTGTGGAGCTCCTCCGGCCGGCAGGGGGCGCGCTGTCGAGAGCGGGGAAGGCGGGCGCCGGCAGGGTGAGGGATGGCTGAGTGTGTAAGGGACAACGCGGAGGAGCCCCAGCTCAAGATGCACAAAGCCAACGGCAGTGGTGATGGCGATGGCGACGGGGGAGCGATGGAGGCGCCGCGGAGCCGGTTCAACCTGGGCAGCTTCCGGCTGGAGAAGATCCTCCGCGGGAGCGCGCGGGACAAGACGGTGTTCGTGCACGGCAAGGTGGGCGCGGGCACGGCCTTGTGGGGGCGGGCAGTGGATCAGGGGGGTGTCTGGGGGAGTGTGGGTGTCTGGGGGAGGGGGAGTGTGGGTGTCTGGGGGAGTGTGGATGGGGGTGTCTGGGGGGGGGGGGGGGGGGGTGTGGGTGTCTGGGGGAGGGGGGGAGGGGAGTCTGTGTGGGGGTGTCTGGGGGAGTGTGGGTGTCTGGGGGAGGGGGTGTGTGTGGGGGAGTGGGGGGTGTCTGGGGGGGTGTGGGGGTGTCTGGGGGGGGGGTGTGGGTGTCTGGGGGAGGGTTTGGGGGAGTTTGGGGGAGTGTGGGGTGTCTGGGGGAGGGGGGAATGCGGAGAGTTTAGTTTAGTTTAGAGATACAGTGCGGGAACTGGCACTTCGGCCCAACCGAGTCCACACCGACCAGCGATCCCTGCACATTAACATTATCCTACACACACAACAGGGACAATTTACACATACACCAAGCCAATAAGCGATTTCGGTATTCCGAAAAACGCAAGGAATCATGGGATTTGTCAAAGGTCATTCGCGATAAAGAAAAAGTGAACGAAGCGCTGCCTGTATAAACTATAAATTCTTATCTTTATTCATAATTTATGTGTAAAAATATATTTAATCTGAGGAAAGGGTAACGGAAGAGCGGGGAGTAAAAGCGAGAGGGGGCAGATGCGAGTGGGAAATGGGGAAAGTGCTGCGCGCAAATAGACTCGCGCCTCATCAGCAGCCAGAATCGAACCACCACTGGTGAAAGTCGTGCACCAGCCATCAACGGGGACACACACAAAACGCTGCTGCAACTCAGTGGCTGGGGGGGGTGTGGCTGGGGAGAGGGGGATGTCTGGGGAGAGCGGGGGAAGGTGTTGTAGAATCCACTAAAGCTCACGACCGAAAAGTAAAGGACAAGCGATACCAAGCTTTGCCAAACACCTTGTGCCTCGTTTAATTTCAATCTCCTCAAATTTCTCATGTACAGATATGTCCGAATGCCCTTTGACCTCGGAGTTTGAATCTCAGCTCTCGACCCTCACGTGACACTGCTCGTTACTAGGCAACGGGAACAAGCTGTACCTAAAAACCACGTGGGCCTGAAGTTGCCACAGCTTCCCCCTTAGCCACCGAGTCACACAGGTGGCGACTGCCTGGCTTTGTCCTGCCCCGTACCGGTCTCGCGGATTGATATTATGGCCTGATCTCATTTGGTACTGCAGTGTGGAAGGTCTTTGACAGGAAGCGTTCGTGTCCTGTGACTTTTCCCGCTCGGTGAGCGAGGTTGTCGGTTGGTTCTCGGCATATGCTGGCTTTAACCGGTCGACGGGTATAGTGCCCGTTTTTCTGTTCCGATTGATTACGAAACTCTTGGGTGGCTTGGTATGGGGTATGTTTATATACCTTGTTGCTTGTTTGCTGCATGCTTGCTGATGAGGGCGGTGTACCAAAATGTGTGCAGCTTTGGAGATCAACAGGCACGTAGACCATTGTAGGTGTTTGCTGCGTTGGTGTTGGCCTGAGTAGTTGCATAGTTCGCTGTAATTGATCGACATACCTGTTTGGGTCATAGGATCTGTCCGTGGGAATTGGTTCGATAAATTCGCCGGGCAGCTTCAGAGTTGTGCCGTAAACCATTTCCGCCGACGAACACCATAGCTCTGCTTTCACCACCGTACGAATGCCGAACAGAACCAGAGGCAACCGTTCCAGTTCAACGCGTCTTCTCTGGCTGCCAGAGCAGCTTTCAACTGGCGATGGAACTGTTCAATCGGGCCGTTCGCTTGTGGATGATACGCCGTCGTTCGAATTTGGTTCGTACCCGAAAGGTCGGTTGATGTTTGAAACAGCGCAACTCGAATTGTGGTCCTCGGTCTGTTGTGTTCGTACTTGGGACCCCAAAGCCCAAAATCCATCGGTCAACAAAAGCACGGGCTATTGTCTCTGCTGAAATGTTGATGACTGGGCTGGCATCTAGCTATCTTGTGAACCGGTCTTCACAAGTGAGCAGATGTGTGTAGTTTCTTGACGGTGGTAGTGGGTCGACCAAGTCCAGGTGCACATGCTCGAAACGGGTGTTTGGTTCGGGAAACTATCCGAAAGGGATCCTAGTGTGTCTGGAGATCTTGGATTGTTGACACAGTAGACAAGTCTTTGCCCACAATCCAACGATGTAAGGCCAGATGAAACATTCAGAGATTAGCTTCATCGTAGCCTTCTTGCACGGATGTGATAAATTATGCAGCGCGCTGAAAACATCTCGACGCATCCTCCTAGGCACAAACGGCCTTGGTTTGCCAGTGGAAATGTCACAAATTATGGTTTCTCTCGTGTCACCGATTGATACATCTTCCAATTTTAGAGCTGCATGCATTAGTAATGGATCAGATCGGGATAGGTGTGCTGCGCGAGCCATGGCATAAAAATCAATGAGTGTGGCTGCATTCAGAGCATCCACGTCCAGTCTAGATAGGGCGGCGGCAACCAAATTTGCTTTTCCTGGAATATGTCTGATATTACTGGAGAATTGCAAAACAAAATCCAAGTAGCGATTTTCCCGCAGTGAATCGTTCCCCACACTTGTACGGGCAGTGTATATGAGCGGTTGGTGATCCGTATAAATAGTGTAGACGGCCTTCCAACAGATGGCGGAAATGCGTGACGGCGAGGTACATAGCCAAAAGTTCTCGCCCGAACGTACTGTACCTCACCTGAGTGGTTGATCATTTTGCCAAAAAGAATGCCAGAGGCTCACACCTGCCATTGACTCGCTGCTCCACGATGGCTCCCATGGCATTGACGGAGGCATCAGTGGTGAGTGAAAATAAGGCATTGGGCCTCTAATGGACCTGCGTAGTTGCGTTGGCGAGAGTCCTATGAGCGACGTTGAAGGCTTGCACAGCACCCTCTGAGAAACTCAACGGTTTCTTTGAGGACAATTTGTCCGAACCTTTGAGTAAATTAGTCAAGGGTAACGGGGAACCCGTGGCATTCAGTAGAATATGGCGGTAGAAATTCATCATCCCCAAAAATCGCCGTAATTGGTTTAACGAATTTGGCACTGGGTAATTTCGGATTTCCTGCACCGTCACTCGATGCCCAAGGAAAGTGAGTTCACGAGCGGCAAACACCCATTTGTTTGTCTTAATGACAATACCATATTCGTCGGGACATCGGAACAGTATTCCAATGTGTTCCTTGTGTTCTTCACTGGAGCTCGCTACCAACACGTTGCCGATGTCTGCGTAGATGAAATCGAGGCCGGAGAGTACGTGGTCCATGAAATGCTGGAACGATTGTGCTGCGTTCCGTAAACCAAATGGCATCTATAGAAATTCAAAAGTCCCGAACGGAGTGACCATAGCTGTCTTGGGGCTATCGGCAGGGTCAACTGGAATTTGATTATGGGCGCACAAGAGATCGATGCTTGTGAACATCTGCTTACCCTGTAGGCTTGCAGAGAAATCCTGCAAATGTGGAATGCTGTATCAAAACAGTATATTGGCACTGTTTAGTGAACTTCTTCGGGACCATTTGAAGGAGGACTCTCTCAAACTTCTTCAGGTGCACAGTAGAGAGCATGCTGACCGGTTGCATCGTGGCTTGGTTTGGCAACTTGAGCGCCCTGGAGAGGAAAAGACAAAAAAAAGTAGTAAACACTGCCCAGTCCATCATCGGCTCTGACCTTCCTTCCATCTAGGGGATCTATCACAGTCGCTGCCTCAAAAAGGTTGGCAGTATCATCAAAGACCCACACCATCCTGGCCACACACTCTCCCTGGTAGAAGGTACAGGAGCCTGAAGACTGCAACGGCCAGGTTCAGGAATAGCTACTTCTCCACAGCCATCAGGCTATTAAACGTGACTCGGACAAAACTCTGAACATTAATAGACCATTATCTGTTATTTGCACTTCATTAGTTTATTTATTCATGTGTGTATATATTTATATAATGGTTTATGGACACACTGATCTGTTTTGTAGTCGATGCCTACTATGTTCTGTTGTGCTGAAGCAAAGCAAGAATTTCACTGTCCTATCAGGGACACATGACAATAAACTCGAACTTGAAGAGGTGATGCCCAGCAGCTCCTAGACCTACGGATGATCCCAGGCTCTAACATATGGTCAAATTCCGCCTTTGACACCTTGAGACGATCCATGGGTAACCTGCACGCTCTTGCCGAAATTAGAGGGTTGCGGGTCTGAATTTGATGCGTGACAGAGTGTTTGATATCATTGTGCCGGTAAGACGGAGTTATTACTTTCATTGCCACTTTCATTGCCACTTTCATTTCACTGCACATCTCGTATGTGTATGTGACAAATAAACTTGACTTGACTTGACTTGACTAGTCACGGAAATTGTTTCAGTAATCCCTGACATTTGTGATGGCCTCATATCACCGAGATTATCATCTCCCAACAGCTCCGAAATGTGGGCTTGTTTCGAGGTCTGCGTTCGCTCCAAGACAGCGGATTTAAGTTTGTCCTTAGGATTAAGGAACACGTCTTCGACTTCACATGCGATCTATTCTGGAAGACATAGAAACATAGAAATTAGGTGCAGGAGTAGGCCATTCGGCCCTTCGAGCCTGCACCGCCATTCAATATGATCATGGCTGATCATCCAACTCAGTATCCCGTACCTGCCTTCTCTTAATTTACAGAAGCCAATTAATCTACAAACCTGCACGTCTTTGGAATGTGGAGGAAACCGGAGCAGTCACAGGGAGAACGTACAAACTCCCTACAGACAGCACCCATAGTCAGAATCGAACCTGGGTCTCTGGCACAATAAGGCAGCGGATCTACCAATGCACCACTATAGAGTTAATGTAGAAATCATTAATATACAGTGCCCTCCATAATGTTTGGGACAAAGACCCATGATTTATTTATTTGCCTCTACTCCTCAAATTGAGATTTGTAATAGAAAAAATCACATGTGGTTAAAGTGTGCATTGTCAGATATTATTAAAGGCCATATACATTCTGGTTTCACCATGTAGAATTTACAGCAGTGTTTATACATAGTCCCCCCATTTTAGGGCACCATAATGTTTGGGAGACATGGCTTCACAGGCAAATGTGTTTGCTCAGGTGTGTTTAATTGCCTCCTTCATGCAGATCTATGAGAGCTCTCAGCACCTAGTCTTTCCTCCAGTCTTTCCATAACCTTTGGAAACTTTTATTGCTGTCATCAACATGAGGACCAAAGTTGTGCCGATGAAAGTCAAAAAAGCCGTAATGAGACTGAGAAACTAGAATAATACTGTTCGAGACATCAGCCACACCTTATGCTTACCCAAATCAACTGTTTTGAACATCGTTCAGAAGAAAGAGAGCACTGGTGAGCTTACTAATCGCAAAGGGACTGGCAGGCCAAGGAAGACCTCCACAGCTGATGGAAAAATAGAACATAGAAACATAGAAATTAGGTGCAGGAGTAGGCCATTCGGCCCTTCGAGCCTGCACCGCCATTCAATATGATCATGGCTGATCATCCAACTCAGTATCCCGTACCTGCCTTCTCTCCATACCCCCTGATCCCCTTAGCCACAAGGGCCACATCTAACTCCCTCTTAAATATAGCCAATGAACTGGCCTCAACTACCCTCTGTGGCAGAGAGTTCCAGAGATTCACCACTCTCTGTGTGAAAAAAGTTTTTCTCATCTCGGTTTTAAAGGATTTCCCCTTTATCCTTAAGCTGTGACCCCTTGTCCTGGACTTCCCCAACATCGGGAACAATCTTCCTGCATCTAGCCTGTCCAACCCCTTAAGAATTTTGTAAGTCTCTATAAGATCCCCTCTCAATCTCCTAAATTCTAGAGAGTATAAACCAAGTCTATCCAGTCTTTCTTCATAAGACAGTCCTGACATCCCAGGAATTAGTCTGGTGAACCTTCTCTGCACTCCTTCTATGGCAATAATGTCCTTCCTCAGATTTGGAGACCAAAACTGTACGCAATACTCCAGGTGTGGTCTCACCAAGACCCTGTACAACTGCAGTAGAACCTCCCTGCTCCTATACTCAAATCCTTTTGCTACGAAAGCCAACACACCATTCGCTTTCTTTACTGCCTGCTGCACCTGCATGCCTACCTTCAATGACTGGTGTACCATGACACCCAGGTCTCGCTGCATCTCCCCCTTTCCCAATCGGCCACCATTTAGATAATAGTCTGCTTTCCCGTTTTTGCCACCAAAATGGATAACCTCACATTTATCCACATTATACTGCATCTGCCAAACATTTGCCCACTCACCCAGCCTATCCAAGTCGCCTTGCAGTCTCCTAGCATCCTCCTCACAGCTAACACTGCCCCCCAGCTTAGTGTCATCCGCAAACTTGGAGATATTGCCTTCAATTCCCTCATCCAGATCATTAATATATATTGTAAATAGCTGGGGTCCCAGCACTGAGCCTTGCGGTACCCCACTAGTCACTGCCTGCCATTGTGAAAAGGACCCGTTTACTCCTACTATTTGCTTCCTGTTTGCCAGCCAGTTCTCTATCCACATCAATACTGAACCCCCAATGCCGTGTGCTTTCAGTTTGTATACTAATCTCTTATGTGGGACCTTGTCGAAAGCCTTCTGGAAGTCCAGATACACCACATCCACTGGTTCTCCCCTATCCACGCTACTAGTTACATCCTCGAAAAATTCTATAAGATTCGTCAGACATGATTTACCTTTCGTAAATCCATGCTGACTTTGTCCAATGATTTCACCACTTTCCAAATGTGCTGCTATCCCATCTTTAATAACTGACTCTAGCAGTTTCCCCACTACCGATGTTAGACTAACTGGTCTGTAATTCCCCGTTTTGCTAGGCACCAACATTGTTTTTTGTTGGCTCGTGACATTGAGGGAGTGAATTCGAGCTTTTACTATCGAAAACCACACTCTTGCGTTGGGTGTAAAAAACATTGGGACGTCGAGTTTTACTTTGTCGAATGACACAGCGTCACTTCTATCGTCATACATCGTCGTCTGGGGAGAGGGGGGGGGTTGACTGGGAAGAGGGGGGGAAGATGTTGTCTGGGGAGCGGGGGAGAAGGTGTCTGGGGAGAGGGGGGTGTCGGGACGGGGGGTATGTCTGGGGAGAACTTGTGCCACACCTTCTCCCCACCCTCTCAATGTCTACGCGTCTCACTCCACTATATCTCCAATGTCTCTGTCCCCTCACTGCCCCAGGTCGGGTCAGGTCATTCCAACCACTGGCACTTAAGTCACGCTCCTCGAGTGACAGGAAGCAAACTGCTGGAGTGACACAGCAGGCCAGGCAGCAGATGTGGAGGGATCGGAGAGACTCCGCTGCAGCCTCCTTTTTGTGCAGATCCCAAGATCCCAGCAGCTGTAGTTCCTCATATCTGCAGAAAACCGGTTGTAAAACCGATAAATCAATGGGGGAAAGGGGGATGAAGGGCGAGAGCTTTAAAACACGCAGTAACAAAAATGATTCCTCACACGATTTTCAAACATAAAGGTTTTTTTCCCGATGTTCCCGATGTTGGGGATGTCCAGAACAAGGGGTCACGGTTTGAGGAAAAGGGCGAAGTCTTTTAGGACCGAGATGAGAATTTTTTTTTTCACACATCTGTGGAATCTGTGGAATTCTCTGTCACAGAGGGTGATTGAGGTCAGTTCATTGGCTATATTTAAGAGGGTTAGATGTGGCCCTTCTGGCTAAAGGGATCAGGGGGTACCAGAGAAGGCAGGTACAGGATACTGAGTTGGATGATCAGCCATGATCATATTGAATGGCGGTGCAGGCTCGAAGGGCCGAATGGCCTACTCCTGCAGCTTTTCTATGTTTCTATGTTTTGATAGCTACAAGTTTAGTTTAGAGATACACAGAAACATGCCTTTCGGCCCATCGAGTCCACACCGACCAGTGATACCCGCACATTAACACTAACCTACACACATTAGGGACAATATAACATTTGTACCAAGCCAATTAACCTACGGGGTTTGGAGTGTGGGAGGAAACCAAAGATCTCAGAGAAAACTCACATAGTTCACGTGTTCTGAAATGACAATGGAATCTGATTACTGCCAAACGAGTTTGTTATCTGTTTGCCAATTTCCAAACTGATTTTGTAGTGGTTCTCTAATTCCTCACGGAAATTGTAATGTGACCAATCCAAATAGAGTTCCATAATTCATCGCCTGCAGTTATGGAAACGCATGTGAAAACAACATCCTGTAACCCTAACCGTGACTCAAATGATACAAATGAACTTTGGTTTCCCCAGAGCTCTGTGTCAAAACTTCCTTTCTTCGTTCTTAAGTTCATTTAAAAAAGAAGGGCTGCATGGTGGCACAGCCATAGAGTGGCTGCCTTACAGCTCCACAGACTCGGGTTCAATCTTGCTTTGACCATGTGGGTTTCCTGCAGGTAAAGACGTGCAGATTTGTTGATTAATTGGCTCATGTAAATGTGTCCCTAATGTGTAGGATTGAACAGGTGTACAGGTCGTTGGTCAGCGTGGACTTGGTGGGCGGAAGGGCCTGTTTCCATGCTGTGTCTTTGAACTAAACTAAAATTTCAGGGGTCTGAGCATTGAGGCAAGGTCAATGTGTATTCCCCATGTCTTATTTCTCTTCAAAAGGTTATTGCGATCTCCCTTGAACAATTGAGGTGGGCAGTTCCAGAAGTTAAACACGTGTAAACACCAGCAACTCTGTCTGATGTGCAAGATCAGCATCCTGTAGAGGGTGCTGTCTCTCTAAATCTGCTGACTTAATCTTTAGTCATTGAAATCACAGATTTAACAATTGCTGAAGAATAGTTTAGTTGAGAGTTTAGAGATACAGAGCATAAACAGGCCCTTCTGCCCACCAAGTATGGAGCGACCAGCGATCACCCCATGCACTTGCTCTATCCTACACACTCGGGACAATTTACAATTTTTACCAAAGCCAATTTTACAACAAACCTGTACGTCTTTGGACAACCCAAACCCCACGCAGGTCACGGGGAGAACATACAAACTCCGTACAGACAAGCACCTGTAGTCAGGATCAAACCCGGGTCTCTGGTCTTGTAAGGCAGAAACTCTACCGCTGCGCCACCGTGCCACCTGAGCAAGTAATAGCAGCGCACTTTTGTGGATGGTACGTGCTACAGGTGAGAGTTGTTGGAGCTGAACTTCGATCACATTCCTGACTTCTGTTCTGTGGGCATTGGTCAAGATATGGGGCATCAGCTGATGAGAATCTTACTGCAGTATACCCAGTTTCCAACTTAATCATGCACCAGAGCATTTAAAGATTCATAAAACATTTAGTCAAGGTACCCCATCAAAACTGGTCCCGCCAGCCCGTGTTTGGCCCTTATCCCCCTAAACCATTCCTATCCATGTACCTATCCAAATGCCTTTTAAATATTGTTCTAGTACCTGCCTCAGGCAGCTCGTTCCGTATACCAACCACTGGTATGACTGATCAGTGATGCTCTGCAGCATGCTGGTAACATCAGTGCGTTTAAATGTTTCGAATAAGTGGTCCTAACTCCCTGCACTCTTATCTCTGTTGCATAAAATTGAATGCGTTCGGGAAAGCCAAAAGCACTTCCAATTCTATTTGACAAGAGTAGATGGAAAAGACAAATGTAACTTGACCCCCTTGTGCCTGCTCTAACTCTCCTTGCACAGCTTTTGCTCATAGTCCCACAAAATGTTTTCACCCGCCCCCCCCATTTCAAATATCTTTCATCAGAACAGTACTAACAAAGTAATGAGTGGCACAACGGCGGAGTTGCTGCCTTACAGCGCCAGATATCCGTGTTCGAGTCTGACTATGGGTGCTGTCTGTACGGAGTTTGTACGTTCTCCCCGTGACCAGCCTGGGTTTTCTCCGGGAGTACTGGTTTCCTTCCGTACTCCAAAGACGTACAGATTTGTAGGTTATTGGCTTGGTAATTGGTAAAAATTGTCCCTAGTGTGTGTAGGATAGTGTTAGTGTTGGGGGATCGCAAGTCGGCACGGACTTGGTGGGCCAAAGGGCCTTTTTCCACGCTGTATCTCTAAGTTAAACTAAGCCAAAGAGTTACACAAGACGCTGGAATCTGGGGTAAAATCAAACTTCTAGAGGGACTTGTGAGAGTTCTGAATCTGGAATTTTCTGGCACAGAAGGCAGTGCAGGCCAAATAACTGGATTTTTTTCAAAAGAGGGTTAGATTTAGCTCTTAGGGCAAAAGGAATCGAGGGATATGGGAAAAAGCAGGAACAGGGTACTGATTTTAAATGATCAGCCATGATCATATTGAATGGTGGTGCTGGCTCGAAATGCCAAATGGCCCACTCCTGCATCTATTTTTCTATGTTTCTATGACTCGGAGGGTTGAGGAGAAGGTAAGAACGTCAGAATGGAATTGTAATTGATTTTATTGATTATATTAGCCAAGTATGATAACATAACAAGTATGAAAATCATATGAGGAATTCGATTTGCCATACAATCATACCAAAAATGCAACAAAACACGCAACCATGTAAAAATTTAACATAAGCACCCTTCACAGAGGCTCCTCCATATTCCCCACTATGATGGATTGCATTGAAGTCTTATCTTCTTTCCTCCTTTTTCTCCCGCGGCCGGACAGTTGAACCATCCGCAGTCAGGGCAAATGAGGCTCCTGCAGACGGCGATCAAAGCTCCCATGTTGGGGCGATCGAACCTCCCGCGATCGGGGCGGTCGAGGCTCTTGCGGTTTCAGCTCCCGAAGCTGGTCCCTAACCAGGGACCATAAGCTCCGCGATGTTAAAGTCCGCAGGCTCCCGCTGTTGGAGCTTCAGAGATCGATCCCTGGCAAAGGGACCGCCAGCTCCGAGATGTTAAATCCGCAGGCTTCCGCAGTTGGAGCTCCCAAAGTCGATCCCCAGCAAGAGGCCGCCAACTCGACGATGATAGTCCGCAGTGCAGACGGAGATATAATACGGATAAAGTTGCATCTCCGTCGAGGAAAGAGATTAAAAAAGTTCCCCCCCCCCCCACATTATACAAAGCTAAAGAAACACTAAAAAATACATTTAACAACAGACTAAAAACAACAAAGAAGGAAAAAGACGAGACGGACCGTTGGCGAGGCAGCCATCGTTCAGCGCCACCTGGGAACAGTTAAAGATGTTCATGAATGTCCTTCCAGCTGGCCCACGCTGCTGGGTCCTTTATCTGAGACAGTTGCTTTCTGCAACAATGGCCGTGGGTACAGGCGTTCCCAGACTGTCAGGACGGTGATGTCAGTCCATCGACCGTTTGTTCAAAGCGAGCATTCACCTGGTAGGATAGGCTTGTCTTGCTGCCAGCGATACTGCTCAACCTCATTTTGTAGTTACGCTACACACAAAATGCTGGAGAAACTCAGCAAGTCAGGCAGCATCTCCGGAGAAAAAGGATCGGTGACGTTTCGGGTCAGGAACCTTCTTCCCACTCAACCCGAAACATCACCTATCCATTTTTTTTGCCAGAGGTGCTGACTGACCAGGTGTGTTACTTCAGTACTTTGTGTCTCTCTTTGAAATATACCAGCATCTGCAGTTCTTTGTTTCTACTTCCTCACATTGTACCTGCCTGACCTGCTGAATGTTTTCAGATCTTATATTTTGCCCTTTGCACTTTCCCAGTTTCATTGCATAAAACTGTCCAGATTCGTCTTGCTGTGTGTGCATGATTTAAAAAGTTCATTTAAAGTTCACTTCATGGTATCTAAAGCTTCAATGCCTTTCATTCTGTTGCCGTCTTTGTTAATGTCAGGGTGGTTGAAACCCTGTTATTATTGGAGATTAATTATTCTCAGAAACTTCCCAACATGTTCTTTTAACTTCCTCTGGTTGTTTGGGGGTATTGTAGTGTGGGTAGTGGAACGCTTAGTGATTAGTGACCATAATTCTATGAGTTTTATAGTAATGGAAAATAATAGACTGGTCCATGAATCAAAGTCCTAAATTGTTGTAAAGCCAATTCTGAAGGGCTTAGACAGGAACTTGCAGAGGTTTGACTGGGAGATGCTGTTTACAGGTAAAGAAAGGGACTTCAGGACGTGGGAGGCTTTTAAAGGTGGGATTGTGGAGAGTTTATTAACCGCATATTCCTGTTAGAATGAAGGGTGAGGCTGGCGGGTTCGGGGAACCTTGGCTGACGGAAGGATATTGAGGCCCCAGTCAGGTAAAAAAAACGAGGCTTGTATCAGGTATCAGGCTGGGATTAAGTGAATCCTTTGAAAATTATAAGACCCGAAGTGCCACGGTTCATCGGTCGGTGAACCTCACCCAGAAAGCATGTCCGGTTGGGAGCTGACCAACGAGCCTTCCGGGTGAGTTCCACCGACCGATTAACATGTGTAATATATGCAAAGAGAATTTCACTGTGCAGTTGCATATGTGACAAATAAGGCTCCATTGAAAGGCGGTGTAGGCGTGCACTTAGGGAATTCAAGAGGACATGGAACAGCTCTGGCAGACATGATAATGGAAAATCAAAAGCGATTCTGCAGGCGTATTAAGAACAAAAGGGTAACAATGGAGAGAATAAAGAATAAGTCCCCTTAAGGATTAACATGTTATCCTGTCATGTCACAGGAGATGAGACAGGTGGTAAATGAATACTGCTCATCCGTATTTACCAAGGAGATGGTAATGGTAGCAAAGGAGCAGAGGGAAATCAGTAGTGATGTGTTGGACCAGATCCAACTGACAAAAGAACAGGTGCATGTAGTCTTAAAGAATAATATTGAGGATAAATGCCCCCCCCCCCCCCCCCCCCTAATTCATGTCCCTCAATGCATTCTACCCATTCCTCTCATTCTACATTTCACACTCCACCTTCCTTCCTTATCAGATTCCACCATTTGGAATCTTTTGCATTCTCCACATCACCAACAACCTTGGTTACATTCTCCCACATCTCCCAATCAACCCCTCATTTCCTGGATCTACCTATTACTCAGAATTAACGGGACAGAAAGAATAGAATAGAATAGAATAGAATCTTTATTTGCCACGCAACCAGGGTTGGTGGTATTTGGGTTCGGTACATGATGGTACACTGCTTTAGTTACATACCACTAATAACACAGATCACCGTAATAAAGTGCATCCATACCACATCACAAATCACACATCTCACCAACATTACATAATGCAAAAAGAACAAACAAAGACCATAGACAAGACACTGTAATACATCAGAAATCATATTATTGTCTGATTATTGGACGGAATTAAGAGTTCTTATTGCTGAGGGGAAGAAACTTTTTAAAGCGGGTGGTTTTAGTAGCAAGTGACCTGAGGCGCCTCCCTGAAGGGAGAGACTGAAAAAGGTGATTTGCTGGATGGGAGTGGTCCGAGATGATCTTTTTTGCCCGTTTTGAGGTGCGTTGAAGATAAATGGAATGGATTGAGGGGAGGGGGGAGTTGATGATCCTGGAGGCCTTGGAAACAATGCGCTGTATTCTATGTAGTGAGTGACTATCGGTGTTACCGTACCAGACTGTGATTGAGGAGGTGATGATGCTTTCAATGATTGATTGATAGAAACGGACCAGGAGGTGTTTATGCACTCTGAACTTTTTGAGCTGTCTGAGGAAATATAGGCGTTGTTGACCTTTCTTGATGACGTGGTCTGCATTTATGTGCCATTTTAGGTTATTGGAGATATAGGTGCCTAGAAACTTAAATGAGTTCGTGGAGGTTATGGGGTGAGAGTTGACATGGACCGGGGGTTTGTGGTTTTGATTGCATCTGAAATCTATGATGATTTCTAAGGTTTTTGAAGTATTAAGCTGGAGGTTGTTGTCTGCGCACCATTTGACTGCGCTATCGACTGTTAGATGGTACTGTGATTCTTTGTTGACTGAGATAAGGCCAATTATTGTAGTGTCGTCTGCATATTTAAAAATTTTAACTGAGCTGCATTGGGATGTGAGGTTGTTGGTGTAAAGTGAGAAGAGCTGGGGTGACAGAACGCACCCTTGGGGGGCTCCTATGTTGAGAGTCAGAGGGCTGGAGAGTTTTTCACCCACCTTGACTCTTTGCTGTCTGTTTGTTAGAAAGTGTAGAATCCAATGGCACATGGCTGGGTGAATGCTCATGTCCAACATTTTATTGTAGAGTTTAATCGGGTGTATAGTATTAAGCTCACAAAGGGATAGCAGAGTATAGCCAAGTGAAATAGGAATTGATGTGAAAGGTGAGGTCAGTAATGGATTAAAAGTATTATATATGAATGTGCAAAGTATAAGAAGTAAAGAGGATGAGCTTGAGGCCCAGTTAGAGATTGGTAGATATTGCATTGTGGGGATTACAGAGATGTGGTTGCAGGAGGATCAGAGCTGGGAATTAAATATTCAGGGGTATAGTCTGATGATCAAGGGGGAACCTGTGGAAAATGCTACAAGATTTAGCTATCTTGGCAGCATGTTCACAGTCTATGGAGATGTAGAGGTCGACATCAACTCCCGAATTGGTAGAGCTGCATCAGTCTTCAGACGAATACAGCCAATATGGTCTAGTGGCAGCATATCCAAGATGCTAAAAGTCAAGCCCTTCCAGTCTGTAGCCCTCCCTTCAGCCCTCGATGCCAGTGAGACATGGAAAATCAATGTGAAGATGAAAAAGAAATTGAATGCATTCCAACAACGCTGCTTGAGGAACATCCTGAAGACTAGCTACAGAGACCACATCACAAATTAGGAGATCTACCGTGAAACTGCAACAAAGCCTCTCAGCCAGGACATAGAGGGATGCAGGATGAAATTTGCAGGACATGTATTTTGAATATCACGTGAACATGCAACTAAGATAGCAATGACATGGCAACCTGACGGAAGAAGGAAAAGAGGCTGACCAAAACACCCTGCAACCTCCTAGCAGATGACACAAAGCTGGGTGGCAGTGTGAACTGCTAGGAGGTTGCAGGGTGACTTTGTCAGGTTGAGTGAGATTCATGGCAGATACAGTACAATGTAGATAAATAACCATATAACCATATAACAACTACAGCACGGAAACAGGCCATCTCGGCCCTACAAGTCCGTGCCGAACAACAAATAAATGTGAGGTTATTTACTTTGGCGGCAAGAACAAGGAAGCAGATTATTATCTCAATGGTGTCAGATTAGGATAAGGGATGTGCAACGAGACCTGGATGTCCTTGTACACCAGTCACTGGAAGTAAACATGCAAGTACAGCAGGCAGTGAAGAAACCTAATGGCATGTTGGCCTTCATAACAAGAGGATTTGAGTATATGAGTAAAGAGGTCCTTATGCAGTTGTATAGGGCCCTGGTGAGACCACATCTGGAGTATTGTATGCTGTTTTGATCTCCAAATTTGAGGAAGGACATCCTTGCTATTGAGGGAGTGCAGCGTAGGTTCATGAGGTTAATCCCCGGGATGGCGGGACTGTCATATGAGGAAAGATTGGAAAGACTGTGCTTGTATTCACTGGAATTTAGGATGAGAGGGGATCTTATAGAAACATATAAAATTATAAAAGGACTGGACAAGCGAGATGGAGGGAAACTGCTCCCAATGTTGGTGGAGTCCAGAACCAGGGGGCCACAGTCTAAGAATAAAGGGGAGGCCATTTAAAACTGAGATGAGAAAAAACAATTTCATCCAGAAAGTTGTGAATTTGTGGAATTCTCTGCCACAGAAGGCAGTGGAAGCCAATTGACTGGATGAATTTAAAAGAGAGTTAGATAGAGCTCTTGGGGCTAGCGGAATCAAGGGGTATGGGGAGAAGGCAGGCATGGGTTACTGATTGTGGGTGATCAGTCATGATCACAATGAATGGCAGAGCTGGCTCGAATGGCTGAATGGCCTCCTCCTGCACCTATTTTCTATGTTTCGATGAGAGGCAGAGATAAGGTGAGGCAGGATAGAGGAGTCCAGAATAAGTGGGTGTAAGTTTAAGTTGAGGGAGGAAAGTATTTGAATGAGACTCCTGGGCAAAGGAGAGGGAATAAGCTGCTAGAAGAAGCTGTAAAAGTGGGTACAGTGGTTACATAGAAAGGAAAGGTTTAGTGGGATATGGGCCTAACACAGGCAAAATGGACTAGCTCGGTTATAAG
Organism: Leucoraja erinaceus; assembly: GCF_028641065.1. Taxonomy (NCBI): domain Eukaryota; kingdom Metazoa; phylum Chordata; class Chondrichthyes; order Rajiformes; family Rajidae; genus Leucoraja; species Leucoraja erinaceus. Next base: position 24,234,263 of record NC_073408.1, on the reverse strand, counting down.
ACTTGGTTGGCTGGATAGGTTGGGTCAAAAGTCTACTTGAGTGCAGAGAAGATTTACAGGGATGTTTTTTTTCCTGGTCCCCTTATTCCAATCTGTCTGAAAAAGGGTCCTGACCTAAAATGTCACTTTAGTTATGTTTATTGTCACATGTACTGAGGTACAGTGAAAACCTATCCATGTGTAAGAAGGAACTTCTGGTTTACACCGAAGATGGACACAAAATGCTGGAGTAGCTCAGTGGGTCAGGCAGAAAAGGAATAGGTGATGTTTTGGGTGCGAAACCCTTCTTCAGGACGTTTCGGGTTGAGAACTTATCCATAGATGCTAGCTGACCCACTGAGCTACTCCAGCATTTTGTATCTATATTTGGTGTAAACCAGCATCTGCAGTTCCTTTTTATTACATTTACGAGGATGTTGCCAAGACATGAGGGCCTGAGCTATGGAGAAAGATTGCACAGGCTATGAATTTATTTCTTGGAGTGCAGGAGGCTGACGTGGTGATCTTAAAGAGGTATATGAAATCATGAGGGGAATTAAAAGGTTGAATGCACAGTCTGTTACTCGGGGTATGGGAATCAAGAACCAGAAGACATGGGTTTGAAGTGGGAGGGGAAAGCTTTAACGAACCAGAGTAGCAACGTTTTCACTCAGTGGGCATTGGATACGTGGACGGTGCTGTGAGAGAAGGTAGGTGAAGCAGGTACAATAACAATATTTAAAATACATTTGGTCATGCACATGGTTAGGAAGAGGGTTAGAGGGATCTGGGCCAAATGTAGGCAAATGGGATAAATTTAGCTGGGACATCTTGGTCAGCGTAGACAAGTGGGACCGAAATGTCTGTTTCTGTGCTGTATGAAACTATGTACACTCCCAGGAAAACAATTTCCCTGCTAGGCCTACCAGTTACGTCATTGAATACTGTATATATTTCTACATGGCCTCTGACCACCAATCCACCACATAAACCTGATTTTACTCAAAAATGGCTTCATTAAATGTGTTGGCCTGGAGTTAAACAAAACACACTGACCCTCCCTCCACCTCCATCCACTCTATAATGACACAGCCCTTTAAATTATGATATAGAGTTAGTCATGATCTGCTTTCTGCTTTTACTTCTGGGATGAATTCAAAAATAAATAAAACATTCTTATGTATTTCTGTCATAATGCAGCAAATCTCATCCAGATGGAGATAGCCGGGTTCTGACATAATGTTCTCATGGGAAAAGCTGCTCTTTTCTGGACAACATTGCTGCTTGTGGACTCCAGGTGTTTGGCATCAGACTGCAGCCATCGTGCATAGATGGAAGTCTTAATTGCCTGGAAGAGAAATATGCATTTGAATCAAAGCACTGTTGGATTCAGCACTGTTGGATGATTAGTATTGATGCTAACCTAGACAATATATTTTGATTATCCAAATAACTTGAGGCTCCTTGCTGGGATAGTGTAGGGTATTTTCTAATACACGACTCAAGTGGCATTGTTAAGAATCTAGAGTGTTATTATTATATGTCCCAGATAAAACAATGGAATTCTTACTTGCAGCAGCACTACAAAATATAATAACAGCAGGCACATGCCGTCAGGGTAGGCAAGGTAGGCACTGCCTACCCAGACTAAAATTATAAAATGGTAATTATTAAATATAAATAGTAAAGGCACGGGAGAATTATGCCTACCTAAGAGATCGATATGTGCAGCTCACGTGCTGTTGATGCAACTTCAAGCCTTCAATGACATGGAACTGAAGGCAGCTGAAATTCTGCATTTGCACCGTGGACTGTGTACAGCACATGCGCAACAACCAACTGCGCATGCGCAGCACAAGTTTCTTGGCAGGTTTTTCAAACATGAATGGCCATTATCTTAAGAGTATCTTGAGTAACAAAGAGAAAAGAATGGAGTTTATGTACAAATAATGTGGTAAGTATATTTCTTTGAGCAAAATGTTTTTAAATATCGTATTTCCCGGCAATGAAGATGCAATTTTTTACCCAAAAATAAGGCACAAACATTTACCTGCGTCTTGGAGGCCAAAGGTTAGGTTCTTAGCCAAGAAAGACAGACTTGGCTATCCCTGAGTACAGCAACATCAAGAACGTGTGGGTAGTCTGGCCAGGGGTAAAGTTGCGGGGAGGGCAGGAGCGTTGAGAAGGAGGGGGTTGGGGATCATGCCAGAAACTCACTTACCACTGCCGCGACGCTCCGAGCACGGAGCCACCGCATTGTGGCCGGGGAGGGAAGTAGCTCGGGTGGCTGCGAGCGGCCACCGGGACCGGACAGCGGTTTCATGGCAGCCGTTTCCAGCAAATCCTTAAATTCCGACTGCCGCCGGGGAGCAGGAAATGGGCTCACTTGCTGCGCTGGGTGATACTGCATGGTATTCACTGCCCGGTGGAACTTTCTCCTGTGTCTGCGCGAGGAACCTCAATTGGTCCCTTGATCGTGCTGACACAGGAGTAAGCTCCACCGCCCGCTGTCCTGTTATTCATCGCCCGCTGACCCGCACTTGTCCGGTCTCCATCATTGTCCGGTCTCCATCAGTGTCCAGTCTCCATTGAAAGACATGGTAGTAAATGCCATGCAGTGTCATCCAGTGCAACAAGTGAGGCCATGTCCTGCTCCTGGCGGCAGTTGGAATTTAAGGATTTGCGGTGCTCGGAGCGACATGGCAGCGGTGAGTGAGTGAGTTACTGGCATGATCCCCGACCCCCTCCTTCACAATGCTCCTGCCCTCCCCACAACTTTACCCCTGGCCAGACTCCTCACACGCTGTGAAAGGAACTCTTCCCCCAATTGGTCCCTTGAACTAGTATTGTCATTCAATAAGATCACAACTGATTCAACTTGTCCCGGTGTGCTCCCGTTTATCCCACCATCTCTCCGCCTGCCGTCACCCTCCACCCCCCACGCCCCACCCATTCAGTAATTCAGAATGAAGGAGATTTGGAAGTCTTGTGCAAATTGAATTGTTACTTTCTTTATTTTTATTTTTTATCTTTTTGAGCGTGAGAAATTCTATGTCCCGCCAGCCTTCTTTCAAAATTTAACAACTCAAAATGGGGCTGCGTCTTCGTCGCAGGTGCGTCTTCATTGCCGGGAAATACGGTACCTAATTAAGAGATATGGCTTTTTAAGATTTAAAAAAAAGTCGACTGACAGCTTACGGAGAGGATAACAATCTGCGCATGCACGGTATAAGATTAAAAAAAAAGCCGACTGACTGCCTACCATGAGTGATTACTCGCGTGCCTGATAAACAGTAATCTGTAAATAATATAATAACTGAGTTGAAAAAGTTCTGTGTGTGTGTGTGTATATATGTATATATGTGTATGTGTGTGTGTGTATATATATATCTATCTATCTATCTATCTATCTATCTATCTATCTATCTATCTATATATCTATATATCTATCTATCTTCTATATATATATAAAACTCAAATCAGTCCGGCTGCATTTCTTCCTTTGATTCATTGCCACGCCCAATCCAGACGCTCAATCTCCGAGATATTTTCCATTTCGGTAGAGATTTCGCTTTTCTTTCTAACTATCCGCTCCTCATTTCATTTCGTCGTGTTGAAGTACATGTTTTTAATCAAATCCTTCTCCCCCCCCACCCCACCCACCCCCAAGTATTTCAAAAATAAACAGGCTTCCCCATTTACATGTCAGCTTCCAACACACTTCGAAACAAAGTTGCAAGAGAGGAACACTGAACTTTTCACTGCTGCAGCAGGCAGGGGAGGGCTGCAATCTTACATTTGGGAACGGGCTCAGTTCCAATGGAGGAGACGGGTGCATGGTGGAATATTGGGTTGGGGGATCACACCGTTGGGGGATCACACCATTGGGGGAGCAGACCCAACGGGTCTGCACTTGGTCTAGTATATATATAAAACTCAAATCAGTCCGTCCGCCAGCAGTACGGCGTCCGGCTGCATTTCTTCCTTTGATTCATTGCCACGCCCAATCCAGACGCTCAATCTCCGAGATATTTTCCATTTCGGTAGAGATTTCGCTTTTCTTTCTAAGTATCCGCTCCTCATTTCATTTCGTCGTGTTGAAGTACATGTTTTTAATCAAATCCTTCTCCCCCCCCCTCCGCCACCCACCCCCAATTTCAAAAATAAACAGGCTTCTCCATTTACATGTCAGCTTCCAACACACTTCGAAACAAAGTTGCAAGAGAGGAACACTGAACTTTTCACTGCTGCAGCAGGCAGGGGAGGGCTGCAATCTTACATTTGGGAACGGGCTCAGTTCCAATGGAGGAGACGGGTGCATGGCGGAATATTGGGTTGGGGGATCACACCATTGGGGGAGCAGACCCAACGGGTCTGCACTTGGTCTAGTATATATATAAAACTCAAATCTGTCCGCCTGCAGTACGGATCCCTTCCTTCCTTTCGATTCGTTGACGGCTGCTCCTTCCTCAGCTTCCAACACACTTCAAAACAATGTTGCAAGACAGGAACACTGAACTTTTCACTGCTGCAGCAGGCAGGGATTTTTTTTAAAGAGGCAGGGCAGTGCTGGAATCTTACTTTTGAGAACGGCTTCAGTTCCATTGGAGGAGACGGGTGCATGGTGGAATATTGGGTTGGGGGATCACACCATTGGGGGAGCAGACCCAACGGATCTGCACTTGGTCTAGTATATATATAAAACTCAAATCAGTCCGCCTGCAGTACGGATCCCTTCCTGCCTTTCGATTCGTTGACGGCTGCTCCTTCCTCAGCTTCCAACACACTTCGAAACAATGTTGCAAGACAGGAACACTGAACTTTTCACTGCTGCGGCAGGCAGGGGAGGGATTTTTTTTTAAAGAGGCAGGGCAGTGCTGGAATCTTACTTTTGAGAACGGCTTCAGTTCCATTGGAGGAGACGGGTGCATGGTGGAATATTGGGTTGGGGGATCACACCATTGGGGGAGCAGACCCAACGGGTCTGCACTTGGTCTAGTATACATTTAAAACTCTGGGGCCTTCCGACCGACTGCTGACCGGCGCCCTTCCTGCCTTTCGATTCGTGCCCGATACTCGCAGATGTCCAATCGGAATGGCCGATGCTCGCAGATGTCCAATCGGAATGGATTAATTTGCATGTACGGCTGCCGGCTGCATTTCTTCCTTTGATTCATTGCCACGCCCAATCCAGACGCTCAATCTCCGAGATATTTTCCATTTCGGTAGAGATTTCGCTTTTCTTTCTAAGTATCCGCTCCTCATTTCATTTCGTCGTGTTGAAGTACACGTTTTTAATCAAATCCTTCTCCCCCCCCCCCCCCCCCCCCCCCCACCACAGCCAAGTATTTCAAAAATAAACAGGCTTCTCCATTTACATGTCAGCTTCCAACACACTTCGAAACAAAGTTGCAAGACAGGAACATTCTGAACTTTTCACTGCTGCAGCAGGCAGGGGAGGTGCCATTGGATTTTTTTTTAAAGAGGCAGGGCAGTGCTGGAATCTTACTTTTGAGAACGGCTTCAGTTCCATTGGAGGAGACGGGTGCATGGTGGAATATTGGGTTGGGGGGTCACACCATTGGGGGAGCAGACCCAACGGGTCTGCACTTGGTCTAGTATATATATAAAACTCTGGGGCTTGCCGTCCGGATCCCTTTCTGCCTTTTGATTCATGCCCGATACTCGCAGATGTCCAATCGGAATGGCCGATGCTCGCAGATGTCCAATCGGAATGGATCCATTTGCATGTACGGCTGCCGGCTGCATTTCTTCCTTTGATTCATTGCCACGCCCAATCCAGACGCTCAATCTCCAAGATCTTTTCCATTTCGGTAGAGATTTCGCTTTTATTTCTAATTATCCGCTCCTCATTACATTTCGTCGTGTTGAAGTACACGTTTTTAATCAAATCCTTCTCACCCCCCCCCACCCTCAAGTATTTCAAAAATAAACTGGCTTCTCCATTTACATGTCAGCTTCCAACACACTTAGAAACAAAGTTACAAGACAGGAACACTCTGAACTTTTCACTGCTGCAGCAGGCAGGGGAGGTGCCATTGGATTTTTTTTTTAATCCACTGCTGAGGGAGGCAGGGCAGTGCTGGAATCTTACTTTTGAGAACGGCTTCAGTTCCATTGGAGGAGACGGGTGCATGGTGGAATATTGGGTTGGGGGATCACACCATTGGGGGAGCAGACCCAACGGGTCTGCACTTGGTCTAGTATATATTATATATATTATATATATATATTATGTAGGGCACTATATATATAGTGCCCTACATAATGTTTGGGACAAGGGCCCATCATTAATTTATTTGCCTCTGTACTCCACAATTTGATATTTGTAATAGAAAAAATCACATGTGGTCAAAGGCCATTTTTATATATTTTGGTTTCATCATGTAGAAATTACAGCAGTGTTTATATGTAGTCCCCCCATTTCAGGGCACCATAATGTTTGGGACACATGGCTTTCCAGGTGTTTGTAATTGCTCAGGTGTGTAATACTTGCCTCCTTAATGCATGTACAAGAGAACTCTCAGCACCGAGTCTTTCCTCCAGTCTTTCCATCACCTTTGGAAACTTTTATTGCTGTTTATCAACACGAGGACCAAAGTTGTGCCAATGAAAGTCATAAAAGCCATTATGAGACTGAGAAACAAGAATAAAACTGTTGGAGACATCAGCCAAACCTTAGGCTTACCAAAATCAACTGTTTGGAACATCATTAAGAAGAAAGAAAGCACTGGTGAGCTTACTATTCGCAAAGGGACTGTCAGGCCAAGGTAGACCTCCACAGCTGATGATAGAAGAATTCCCTCTATAGTGAAGAAAAATCCACAAACACCTGTCGGACAGGTCAGAAACACTCTTCAGGAGTCAGGTGTGGATTTGTCAATGACCACTGTCCGTAGAAGACTTCATGAACAGAAATACAGAGGCTACACTGCAAGATGCAAACCACTGCTCAGCTGCAAAAGTAGGATGGCCGGGTTACAGTTTGCCAACTAGTAATTAAAAGAGCAACCACAGTCTGGAAAAAGGCCTTGTGGACAGATGAGATGAAGATTAACTTATATCAGAGTGATGGCAAGAGCAAAGTATGGAGGACACAAGGAACTGCCCAAGATCCAAAGCATACCAACTCATCTGTGAAACACGGTGGTGAGGTTGATTTGGCCTGTACATGTATGGCTGCTGAAGGTACTGGCTCGGTTATCTTCATTGACGATACAACTGCTGATGGTAGTAGCATAATGAATTCTGAAGTGTATAGACACATCCTTTCTCCTCAATTTCAAACAAACGCCTAAAAACTCATTGGCCGGTGGTTCATTCTACAGTAAGACAATGATCCCAAACATACTGCTAAAACAACAAAGGAGCTTTTCAAAACTAAAAAACGGTATATTCTTAAGTGGCCAATAACTCGATCTGAACCTAATAAAGCATGACTTTTATATGCTGAAGAGAAAACTGAAGGGGACTACTCCCCAAAACAAGCATAAGCTAAAGCTGGCTGCAATACAGTCCTGGTGGAGCATCACCAGAGAAGGGGGGGGGGGGGACTATGTATAAACACAGCTGTAATTTTTATATGGTGAAACCAAGATGTATAAAAATGCCCTTTATTAAAATCTGACAATGTGCACTTTAACCACATGTGATTTTTTTTTCCTATTACAAATCTTTGAGTAGAGTACAGAGGCAAATAAATAAATGATGGGTCTTTGTCCCAAACATTATGGAGGGCACTGTATGTGTGAATATATATATAAGACACACACACACACACACACACACACACACACACACACACACACACACACACACACACACACACACACACACACACACACACACACACACACACACACACACACACACACACACACACACACACACCCCCCCCCCCCCCCCCCCTCTAAGACCAAAGCAATGAAAGGGTCTCGACCCAAAACGTCACCCATTCCGTTGCTACTTGTGTTTAATAGCCTCATGTCTATAGTAGGCTGTGGGCCGAGGAGCTTTATTCTGCAGTTTCGTGACCTAAGTCACCAAATTACATGAAATTTTCATATATTGTGAACATTTTTTATATAAATCACCCCTGAAACTTGATATGAAGAAGACTTGCACATTTTTATTAAATTAGAGAAAAAACGGAAAAATGTCGGGAATTTATTAGTCCAATCAAAGCATGCTTAACATTGAGTTGTCTGCCAGTTGGCCAATCACGCGCTTTGCTTCAGGCTAGCACACAAAATGGCTGAGGGGGCTTCACAGATGCCTGTTTTACTGGAGATTCCGATGTGTTGTTCTGTGGAATAAATGTCGTGGAAACTTGCAGCAGGTTAATTGTATTTAGTGGGAAAAGCATTAAAAAGGCTGAAGAAAGTGCTGCAGTGGATTAAAGTGCAAGAAAGTCTTCAAAGTCCTTGCTGATGTGCTGGAACACAAAGAAGGCCCCCATGAATCAACTCTAACTAAAAAGTGAGACTAAAGTCTGAATTTATGAAAATCTATCTGTATGGACTTTAATTAATTTCATTCATGAAATTGAGGGCCTAAACTATAACACAGTTAATTAAACATTTTCACTAATGCCAGCCTGTTGTAGAGTAATAAGTCTTTAACAGCTAATCTCAGAGCAGTCAGTCAGGAGATCAGAGAATTTAGAAAAGTGCAGCATAGGAACAGTCCTTTCAGCCCACAATATCAATGCTGAACATGATGCAAAGTTAAAGTTATCGCCTCTGCCTGCATGTGATCAATAAACCTTCAATCCCTGCATATGATGAACTATTTGTCTTCCTAACCCAGAGGCTCACAATCTGACAATGGAGGAGGTCTAAGCCATAAAGGTCAGTGTGGGAAGGGGACCTGGGAGATTGGCTGATATGAGTCCTGACATACATCTACACTGCCCCTTGTGCTCCTTGAACATGTCACCTTGGCTGTGACCAGCTAACCACCAGTAATGATGAAATCGGGAGTATGAAGCATTCACGAGATTATTACTACTGAAGTTTGCAGGAAGCCTTATAATACTGTTATTATTCAGTCAACTTGGAAAATATTGGAAATTAGTATTCCTGTACTTTGCTGTAATAGTATTATTATTTGTCTCTGTCTAATGGGAATTCTGAAATATGGAAAAATATTTTGGCAAGTGGATTTTTTTCTGCCAATGTGTTATTTAAAAAAATTATATCTACACAGATGTTCTGCTTAATGAGCATTTGCAGCTCATTAAGTGATTACCATTACCAATGCCTTCCAGAAGGTCATAAAAGGAGTGCAGAAGGCAAGAAGTTTTGTGAACATAATGCAAAGTGCTGGAGAGGGAGTTTCCACTAGTATTTAGTTTAGTTTAGAGATACAGCGTGTAATGATCAATAGATTCAGGATCAGTTCCTGTGGATTGGAGGATAGCTAATGTTATCCCACTTTTCAAGAAAGGAGAGAGAGAGAAAACTGGGAATTACAGACCAGTTAGCCTGACCTTGGTGGTGGGAAAGATGCTGTAGTCAATTATTAACGAGGTAATATTGGTGCATTTGGATAGCAGTAAAAGGATTAGTCCAAGTCAGCATGGATTTATGAAAGGAAAATCATGCTTGACTAATCTTCTGAAGTTTTTTGAGGATGTGACAAGTAAAATGGATGAAGGGGAGCCAGTGCATGTAGTGTATCTAGACTTTCAGAAAGCCTTTGATAAGGTCCCGCACGGGAGACCGGTGACCAAAATTAGAGCACATGGTATTGGGGGTAGGGTGTTGAAATGGATAGAAAATTGGTTGGCAGACAGGAAGCAAAGAGTAGGAGTGAACGGGTCCTTTTCAGAATGGCAGGCAGTGGCGAGTGGAGTGCCGCAAGCCTCGGTGTTTGGGGCTGCTACGGTTAACATATATATTAATGATTTGGAAGAGGGAATTAGGAGCAACACTAGCAAGTTTGCCGATGACACAAAGTTGGGTGGCAGTGTGAACTGTGAAGAGGATGTTAGGAGGTTGCAGGGTGACCTGGACAGGTTGAGTGAGTGGGCAGATGCGTGGCAGATGCAGTATAATATAGATAAATGTGAGGTTATCCACTTTGGTAGCAAAAACAAGGGGGCAGATTATTATCTTAATGGAGTTACGTAGAGGGGAGGTGCAGCGAGACCAGGGTGTCCTTGTACACTGGTCACTGAAAGTTGGCGTGCAGGTACAGCAGGCAGTGAAGAAAGCTAATGGAATGTTGGCCTTCATAACAAGAGGATTTCAGTATATAAGTTATTCTGCAGTTGTATAGGGCTCTGGAAAGACCACATCTGGAGTATTGTGTACAGTTTTGGTCTCCTAATTTGAGGAAGGACATCCTTGTGATGGAGGCAGCGCAGCGTAGGTTCACGAAATTGATCCCTGGGATGGCGGGACTGTCGTATGAGGAAAGATTGAAAAGACTAGGCTTGTATTCACTGGAGTTTAGAAGGATGAGGGTGGATCTTATTGAAACATAAAATTATAAAAGGACAGGACAAGCTAGATGCAGGAAAAATGATCCCAATGTTGGGCGAGTCCAGAACCAGGGGCCACAATCTTAGAATAAAGGGGAGGCCATTTAAGACTGAGGTGAGAAAAAACATTTTCACCCCAAAGAGTTGTGAATTTGTGGAATTCCCTGCCTCGGAGGGCAGTTGAGGCCGAATCACTGGATGGAATTAAGAGAGAGTTAGATAGAGCTCTAGGGGCTAATGGAATCAAGGGATATGGGGAGAAGGCAGGCACGGGTTATTGATTGGGGACGATCAGCCATGATCACAATGAATGGCGGTGCTGGCTCGAAGGGCCGAATGGCCTCCTCCTGCACCTATTTTCAATGTTTCTTAACAGGCCCTTTGGCCCACCGAGTCCACATCACCAGCGATCCCTCACATTTTTAACAAAGAGCCAGGAATTAAAAACATATAGCAGTAACTGTGTATTCATGGGAGTATTTTATGTCCTTTATTTTCCATTAAATGAATTAGTTTAAGGGCTAGGTTTATTATTGTCATGTGTAATTAGGTAGATTAGTTTATTGTCATGGGTACTGAGGTACAATGAAAAGCTTTTTGCAGCGTGCTAACCAGTCAGTGGAAAGACTGTACATGATTACCGTCGAGCACTCAAACAGTGTATATATGATGAAGGGAATAACGTTTTGTGCACGATCAAGTCCAGTAAAGTATAATTAAAGATAGTCCGAGGTAGAGTGAAAAGCTTTGTTTGGCATACTATCCAATCAGATCAGACAATATTATACTTGAATACAATCTAGTCAAATTCAAGTCCAATAGGTAGAGCAAAGGAGGATGCAGACTACAGAATATAGTTCTCTACGTTGCGCATCGGTTCCACAAACAATTTCCAATGTAGCCGGCAGTACCCTAGTTCATGGCAGGACCGTTCATACGCCTGTTAACAGAAGGGAAGACACTGTTCCTGAGTCTGGTGGTGCATGCTTTCAACCTTCTGTATCTTTTGCCTAACAGGAGCAGAGAGAAGTAATGACTGGGGTGGGTCAAGTCTATGATTATGAATCAGAATCAGAATCATACTTTATTCGCCGAGTATGTTTTGCAACATAAGAGGAACTTCATTTCCAGGTCAGTCATACAATTAAAAGTAACAGATCACTCAAAAACACATTTTAAAATGAACATCCACCACAGTGACTCCTACACATTCCTCACTGTGATGGAAGGCGAAATAAAGTTCAAGTCCTTCCCTTAGTTCTTCCTCGGTCGTGGGCCTCGAGCCCCCGTTGACAGGATGATCTTGACTCCCCAAGCCGGTGGCGTTCGGGCCCTCCGTGTCGATGCGATCAAGCTCCCGCATCAGGGGAATGTCAGCTCCCCTGCGTCGGGCGATCGAACCTCGCGTCGGGGCAGGTTGAACCTTCCACGACGTTTGAGCTTTCCGACTCGGGCTCTCCCAAAGACTGCGAGCCCTTGGTGTTGGTTCCGTGGTGGGAGCGATCCCAGGCAAGGGATCAGCTCCGACGTTAAGTCTACGCCCCGCGGCGGGGCTCACGACAATCCGAGGAGGCTTCCAGCTCCATCGATGGTAGGCCGCAGAGCCCGGCGAATGTGGCCCGAAATTCAATCACATCTCTGGGAAGGTAAGAACCTGAAAAAAAAGTTTCCCCCGATCCCCTCCTCCCTCCCCCCTTCTCCCACATAAAACAAACCGAATAACATTAAAACAAAAACTTTTAACAAACTAAAAAAATAACAAAAAGAGTGAAAAGACAAATAGACTGCCGGCAGGGCAGCCATCGCCCCGGCCCCCTGGTGGTCTTTGTAGAAGCAAAAAACTGCAGATGGTGGTTTATACAAAAGATAGACACATTTTAGGCCAGGACCGTTCTTCAGCCTCAAATGTGAAATCTGAATTCTGTCTGAAAAATTGTCTCAACCCAAAACATCACCCTTTTTCTCCTTTGCTCGAGCACTTAGTTTCTATCTTAAGTCTATCATTATATTGGCTGCTTTTCCAAGTCAATGTGATGTATAGATAGAGTCAACATTGGGGAGTCTGGTTTGTGAGATGGACTAAAGTACATCTGCAACTCTGCAAAAATCTTGGGCAGAACTCCTGTTGTGATTCCTGGAGTAAGGTTAAATAACGTTTAATAACAGTAGTGCATTCCTTGTGTGGGATATGACTTCAACCGTAACAGTATTCCCTCTGATGTCTTTTGACTTTTTTTAACTTTTTCCTTGATTCTACCCTCACTCAAAAGCCTGCCCGATGCCAAGAACAAGCATTCTGATCTTACCTGTGTATTTGAGCCCTTTGCTTAAGGGTGGTAAGGCAATGAGCTGAATCCTCCTAGTGAAGTGTAACCTGGACATTGTGAGCAACTTGCTAAGAAGTATCTCTTGACCACTTTCGATTACACTTTTTGTCACTGTGCTGATGATTGAGCGTGGAGAGGTTGGTATGTGACTGGTGTATGTGATGGCGATAACCCTGGAAGACGATCGGCCACATTAGGATTTGATCAGCTTTGTCGGTGATGGCCTTACCAGGCTACTTAGGCTTACCAGGTGACCTTGACATTTCCCAGCCAGAGCCCAATGCAACTTCAATGCTCAATGCAAGCCATTCCTCCTGTGGCTTTTGTTGCCGGGGGTGGAAAATTACAATTGCTCAAGAGTTTTTTTCATTTTTAGATTGCTTGTTTATTTCAGACATCTTACCAAGTTCACATTTATTGGCACGTGCACCAATTAAGGTACAGTGATATTTGAGTTACCATACGGCCATACAAGTAAAAAAAGTACGCTATAGACAATAATTTTAACATAAACATCCACCACAGCGGAATCAACATTCCTCACTGTGATGGAAGGCAATAAAGTTCAGTTATCTTCCTCCTTTGTTCACCCATGGTCAGGGCCTTTGAACCCTCCGCAATGCCTCTGCCAACGGTCCGATGTTAAAACTCTCTCGTCGGGATGATGGAGACTCCAGCGTGGGGACGGAACGGAAACACTACGCGGCACGGAGCTCCATGATCATCTTCAAAAAAATTCCATGTTATTTGTTTTCGGAGGCCTTTGTTTGAATGATTGTCTCCTGATGTGTTTCTATCCCTTCATTTCAGTGAAAGAGACCCTCCTTGAATAACATACTAAATTAGTTGATTGATTGGTTTATTGATTGATACTTTATTATCACATGTGACGTCACAGTGAAATTCGTTGTTTTGCATACCATACACAAAGTATGTAAAGGGTCACCACCTACAGGATGCCCACAAAGTTACAAAGTCCACAATGTGGTCCACCTCGTTCCTCGATGGCCCACCTCACCCCGCTCTCTGACGGCCTTCCTCACTCTCGGCGGTTGCTCGAGGATCCCTCATCGCTCTCTCAGTGCGGTTGCCGTCCGTAGCAGGCGAGCCGGGCCTACTGGGCAGATCCAACATCCGCAGTGAGGGAGCCGGACTACTGGAGGGCTTGGCCCCACTCGCTGGGAACACTCCCGGCCGCACTACTTTCCAGGTGTATTCTAACTGAATATTCTGCGAGGTTCATGAAAAATTGACCAGGTTACCTGTTTAATCGGTGGTTGAGGATTGTCCTCTTGCAATTAACGCCTTGGATTATATATTCACCTGAAAGGTGTCATCAATTTCATAGCGAATCTTAAAGGTGCCACTTTGTACATGAAGCATTCCATTATTACAGCCATGATATGCCAGCAAATGTTATGCACAAATGCCTGAAAAGGACTTGAATCGTATGATTCAGGGGAAAGAGCTTATAACACTGCCACAAAGGACTGATGATTTGTCATAGGAAATTGTGGCTTCAAATTCACAATTATGGCTGAGCCACCTTATGAAGGAATGTTCCTTCAGAAGGTCATGATGTACACCTTTTACCCCTTGATTACATTTTGCATTTCAATTGGGCATTTTCTGGCATATGAATAGATCACTTCAATCTGCAGGGTAATGAATCTGTTATTTTCTTGCAGCGCTTGTCATCAATTCTTGCTCAATATAACTACAATGCATTTGTTCATGGAGAAACAACTGCTTTAATGTGAAACTGGCTGCCAGATGCAGAACTGAATGAGGACTATTTATAGAGAAGGACAAGGAGTCATGCAGCACAGAAACAGGCCCTTCACCCCAACTCGTCCATGCCAACAAAGATGCCCCATTTGCCTGCATTTACACAGAAATAGAAAATAGATGCAGGAGGAGGCCATTCGGCCCTTCGAGCCAGCACTGCCATTCATTGTGATCATGGCTGATCGTCCCCTATCAATAACCCATGCCTGCCTTCTCCCCATATCCCTTGACTCCACTAGCCCCTAGAGCTCTATCTAACTCTCTCTTGAATCCATCCAGTGGCTTGGCCTCCACTGCCCTCTGTGGCAGGGAATTTAATAAATGCACAACTCTCTGGGTGAAAACGTTTTTTCTGACCTCAGTCTTAAATGACCTCCCCTTTATTCTAAGACTGTGGCCCCTAGTTCTGGACTCGCCCCACATTGGGAAACATTTTCCTGCATCTAGCTCATACCCCTCTACACTTTTCCTATCAAGACTCCAGAGTGTTTAATTATCATATGTACCAAAATGGAACAATGAAATTCTTACTTGCAGCAGCACAACAGGTTTGTAAGCAGTACTCCATAGATAATATAAACAAAAATAAATTAAATATTAGACAAATAATATAGTACAAAAAAAAAGAAAGCCCAAAGTTCCGAGTGCGGCGTTTCTCAACCTTTTCACCCTTGCGGAACCCTTGAAATTGTTTTCATGTCTCAGGGAACCCCTGAGTTGGGGGCTGCTGGGCCCGCCGCCATTTTGAGATCGCCATTTTGACTTGCACAATGGCGATCTCTGGAGTCACAACGGGGACCCGTCAGCCACGCCTGCGCAGTTGGGGAAGGGCAGGTCCCCTTCGTTTTTTCAATCTGCTCTCGCGTCTCAGTCTCTGCTATAAGTCTCTTGCTTTTCAGAATTAAGGGACAGAAGTTTAGGGGTAATATGAGGGGGAACTTCTTTACGTAGAGAGTGGTGGCGGTGTGGAATGAGCTCCCAGTGGAAGTGGTGGAGGCAGGTTCATTGGTATCATTTAAAAAAAAATTGGATAGGCATATGGATGAGAAGGGAATGGAGGGTTATGGTACGAGTGCAGGCAGGTGGGACTAAGGGAAAAAAAATTTGTTCGGCATGGACTTGTAGGGCCGAGATGGCCTGTTTCCGTGCTGTAATTGTTATATGGTTATATGGTTATAACTACAAAGTGTTTCACTTTACGAATTTTGTTTCTTATGAACACGATTGCCTAGCAAGCATTACGTTTATAATTGGTATTAACTTACCAATCGTAGGCTATAAGAAAGTTGTGATGAGAGAGGGAAAAAAACAATGCTATTTTGGCTAAGATTGTTTTGGGAGCCACATCCTTTCCATTAATAAACCATTTGAAATCGAACATTAGCAGACACACATGTAGAACTATCAAAACAAATTGTTGTTTCGCTATATTTACTTCTCCCCCACCATTTTAGTGCTGGCATCCAAGAGAGATTGTGGTCAGTGCGGGTTTCTGGGACGATCGGGAGACCGGGAAGGGCCTAGAACAGAGACGCTTTGCAGTCGGCTGAGCTCTCTGCTACGCCATGCTGCACCACACAGTGCAGAGAAAAGTATCCACCGCGCAGCCCGCATCGCTAAACTTGTTGTTTCCTCACAGCATTTGAACCCAGCATCCAGCCGCTCCACACCGCGCAAACGAACCCTGCTCAGCGCCCTCCCCCTCCCTCCTCATTGGCCACAGCTGACTGTCCAGTCACGCGGGATGACGGTCAGCCTGTTTGTCTAGCTCTCGCCGCATTCGGACCCCCCCCCGAGCGGCATCTGCAGTTCGATTGGTCAGATCAGGTATCAGTCGAGGAGCCGTCACATGCTGGCAACGTGCAGCCGTGGCCTCTCATGCCATATAAGGAGCCCGTGGCTGACTAGGGAGGAGGGTCACGAGCACAAGCGGCAGCTCAAGGGGATCCGGACGCCCCGGCACCGGGGATATCTGCAGCCCGATCCGGCACCAGGGACAGCTGCAGCCCGCTCTGGCATTGGGGAAATCATCCCCATGGCCGGATTGGACCCCTTCATTGGCCGCATCCGGCCCGCGAGCCGGTAGTTTATCATTGTTTCTCGCGGAACCCCTCACGACCTCTGGTGGAACCCTAGCCTTCTGGGGGATCCCGTTTGAGAAATGCTGCCCTTGTGAAACTAAGGTAGTTCGTAGTTGGAGTTTGTAATGTTCAATAGCATTATGGTTGTTTGAACGGGAGGGAAATGAGAGTGTGTCCAGGGTGGAGTGTGTTTCTGATGATGATTTTTTTAATAATACAAAATGCTTTTATTCAAATCAAACAAAAATACAGAGAAGTAACACGATCAAAGACTGCCTATATTGGCAGTTTACAAACAAACAGTTATCAAATTAAAATATTGCCAACTTTATCAACAATACACTTGACCTCCCACGGCGACCAGCGTTCAGGCCTGCAAAGTCCCCGCGTTTTCCCTACTTTCTGGTGATGCTAGCTGCCTTTTTGAGGCAGCGCCTCCTATAAATCCTTTAGAAGGTGGGGAGGTCAGTACCCGTGATGGACCGGGCAGTGTTCACCTTTTGCCATCTCCTTCGTTCCATGTACCGCTTTGAGTCTTTCCAAATGTGCTATTGTATCTGCCTTGACTACCTCATATACCCACCACCTTTTGAGTGATTAAGTTATTCCTCAGGTTCATGTTAAATCTTTCCCCTCTCATCTTAAACCTATGTCCTCTGATTCTTGACTCTCCTACCTGGGTAAAACATTCTATGCATTTACCAGATCAATTCCCCTTAATCTTGAAAAGAAAGGTTGATTGTTCTGACATTTATTTATTAAGTTGTGAATCGAGTTGAAAAGAGTGGATAAATTAATTTTAGTTTAACGTGGAAACAGGTCCTTTGGCCGACCGAGTGCGCTGACCAGCGATCCCCATACACTAGCACTATCTTACACACTAAGAACTACTAACAGTTTTTACCAAAGCCAACTCTGCCTACAGCCTGTCTGTTTTTTCTGTCTTTTTTATTATTTTTAGTTAGACCAAAGTGTTGTGTTAGGGGGAACTTTAACTTTTCTATGTGGGGGAGGGGGGCAGGGTAAGGGGGAAACCGTCTCCCAGTCTCTTCCTGGTGGGGACGCGACTATTTCTCCGAGTCGCGTCCTCGCCCCCCACCTCGCGGCCTACCAGCTGGATCAGAGCGGCCTTTCCTGCCGGGGACCGGGAACCGGACCAGGGCTGCTACAGCGGCGGCGCAGCGCTGGAGTCACTGCGGAGCGGGCGATACCTACCTGGGTCGCCGTTGGAGCTCCGGAGCGTTGGGCCGTTGCTCCAACATCGTGGAGCTCTGGTGCGGAGAGCTTCCAACGCGGGCGGCGCTGAACGGCATCGTGGAGTCCTGGGGCGCCTTGCAGAGGGTCTCCAGCAGCAGTCTCCACCCGGCGCGGCCTGCGGACATTGGAAGCAGCAGACTCCGGTAGGAGGGGGCCGACTCTCCACGCCGCTGAGGACGTCCCGCAGCCCCGACGTCGGACTTTTAATACCCCGGCGTGCGGGCCTGAACATCGGGCCGCCAGTAGCGGCAACTGCGGAGGGCTTGGGGAGACCCTGACCACGGGGAATAGTGGAGGAAGAGACTGACTTTGGTGCCTTCCCACACAGTGGGGAACTTTGATTCTGCTGTGTGGGGATGTTTTATGTCAACTCTATAGTGTGTTGTGTCCTGTTGATTTTTTTTTAATGTATGGCTGTATGGAAATTCATTTCACTGTGCCATTAGGCACACGTGACAATTAAAACTATCTTGTATCTTGTATCTTAATCTACAAACCTATACGTCTTAGGAGTGTGAGAAGAAACGGAAGCACCCGGGGGAAACGCGCGCGGTCACGGGGAGAAAGTGCAAACTCCATTCAGACAATGCCCAAAGTCCAAATCGAACCCAGTTCTCTGGCGCTGTAACGCAGCAACTCTACCGCTGCGTCAGCATGCCGCCCCATTTGTGATGGCGTCCAAAAATCGATGAGGCTCAGGAGAAAACTATTTATACGCATCAGATGTAGAATACATTCTAGGTAGACAAAAATGCTGGAAGACTGCAGTTCCTTCTTAAAAAAAAGAATACATTCTAGTTCAGTTTAGTTTATTGGAGGTTTACCGAGGTACAGCAAAAAGCTTTTGTTGCGTGCTATCCAGTTAGCAGAAAGACAATACATGATTACAACTGAGCCATTTACAGTGTATAGATACATGATAAGGGAATAACGTTTAGTACAAGGTGAAGTCAGCAAAGTCCAATCAAGGATATTGAAGTACTTAAACCACAAAGGAGAATTGCATTAAGGGGAAACTATTTAACAGGTAAGGTTTAGAGAATTATGTTGATATGATGAAGTGAATTATGGCAGAACCTACTGACTCGTTTCAGCGCAGGAAATTCTGTTCTGATCTATGGAGATATTGATTCCATGTTTACATGCCTCTTAAATCCTTCTCCTGGTTTCAAACTCTGTAATCTTGTTTCTTCTACTATACCCTCCAGGCATATAATTATTCAGTATAAATATGTGCATCTAATTTTGACTAAGCTTGTAAAGATTTATTTGCTTCACCTTCAGCAGCTAAGCTTTCAGCTGTCAAAGATGCTAAAATCTGGAATTTCCTCTAGATTTTGCACCTCAGGGCATTATTTCTGCCAATGTAATCTGAAACCAATTTATATGAAGCCTCTGGTTATATACAGTGCCCTCCATAATGTTTGGGACAAAGACCCATCACTTATTTGTTTGCCTCTGTATTCCACAATTTGAGATTTGTAATAGAATAAATCACATGTGGTTAAAGTGCACATTGTCAGATTTTATTCAAGACCATTTTTTATACGATTTGGTTTCACCATGTAGAAATTACAGCTGTGTTTATACATAGTTCCCCCCATTTCAGGGCACCGTAATATTTGGGACACATGGCTTCACAGGTCTTTGTAATTGCTCAGGTGTGTTTAAATGCCTCCTTAATGCAGGTACAAGAGAGCTCTCAGCATCTAGTCTTTCCTCCAATCTTTCCATCATCTTTGGAAACTTTTATTGCTGTTTATCAACAAGCGGACCAAAGTTTCCAATTAAAGTCAAAGAAGCCATTATGTGACTGAGAAACAAGAATAAAACCGTTAGACATCAGCCAACCCGTAGCCTTACCAAAATCAACAGTTTGCAGCATCATTAAGAAGAAAGAGAGCACTAGTGAGCTTTCAAATCGCAAAGGGAGACATCCGCTGAAGATGACAGAAGAATTCTCTCTATAATAAAGAAAAATCCCCAAATACCTGTCCGACAGATCAGAAAAACTCTTCAGGAGTTAGGTGTGGATTTGTCAATGACCACTATTTGCAGAAGCCTTCATGAACAGAAATACAAAGGCTACACTGCAAAATGCAAACCACTGGTTAGCTGCAAAAATAGAATGGCCAGGGTACAGTTTGCCAAGAAGTAATTAAAAGAGCAACCACAGTCATGGAAAAAGGTCTTGTGGACAGATGAGATGAAGATTAATTTATTTCAGAGTGATGGCGATCCAGAGCAAAGGATTGAGGAGAGAAGGAGTTGCCTCAAGATCCAAAGCATACCACATCATCTGTGAAATACGGTGGTGGGGGTGTTATGGCCTGTGCATGCATGGCTGCTGAAGGTACTGGCTCACTTATCTTCATTGATGATACAACTGCTGATGGTAGTAGCATAATGAATTCTGAAGTGTATAGACACATCCTATCTGCTCAAGTTCAAACAAATACTTCAAAACTCATTGGCTGGCAGTTCATTCTACAGTAAAACAATGATCCCAAACATACTGTTAAAGCAACAAAGCAGTTTTTCAAAGCTTGAGTGGCCAAGTCAATTACCCGATCATAACCCAATTGTCATGCCATTTATATGCTGAAGAGAAAACTGGACTAGTCCCCAAAACAAGTATAAGCTAAAGATGGCTGCAATACAGGCCTGGCAGAGCATCACCAGAGAAGACACCCAGCAATTGGTGATATCCATGAATCGTAGACTTCAAGCAGTCATTGCATGCAAAGCATATGCAACAAACTACTTTCATTTACATGACATTGCTGTGTCCCAAACATTATGGTGCCCTGAAATGGGGGGACTGTATAAACACTGCTATAATTTTACATGGTGAAACCAAAATGTATAAAAATGACCTTTATTAAAATCCGACGCTGTGCACTTTAACCGCGTGACTTTTTTCTATTATAAGTTGTGGAATACAGAGGCAAATGAATAAATGATGGATCTTGTCCCAAACATTATGGAGTGCATTGTACACTAATACCTACAAGATTTGGTGACAAATTTTGTTAGACAATACTCCTGTGAAACATCTTGAGGGATTTTGCTTTGTTTAAAGTGGAATATTGATGTAAGCTGGTTTTATTGTTGCTTGACAAAGGATCCACGTTGCTCAGTTTTTAGTCTAGTTCAGAGACACAGCATGGAAATAGCCCTTCGGCCCCCTGAGTCCGTGCCGTCAAGCGATCCTTGCACATGTACACAATCCTACACACACTAGGGACAATTTACAATTATACCAAGCCAATTAACCTACAAACCTCTACGTCTTTGGATTGTGGGAGGAAACTGGAGATCCTGGAGAAAATCCACACAGTCACTGTGTGTTGAGAATTTACAAACTCCGCACAGACAAGCACCCGTAATCAAAATCGAACCCGATTCTCTGGCGCTGTAAAGCAGCAACGCTACTGCTGCACAACCGTGCAGGCCCTAATTAATTAGGTTGTATTGAACAGGCTAAATAATTTTCAATGCAGTTTCTGGTGTAGAGAGAATTCTATCAGATTGTTAACCAGCTGTTTTCCCGCGGCAGGTTGAAGAAGACTGTGGTGATGATCAAGATGCCGTGATCATTCTCGAGAAGACTCCTTTCCGCGAGGAAACACTGCCACAGCTTCTCAACAAGAATGCAGATCTTCGTCTTCAAATGCAGAATGACATCTACAGCACACACCACCTTCATGCACCTTCGGCCCTCAATGGTACAGTACAAACCCATTCTTGCCTTGCTTTCTGCATGGTCAGCAATCATTGTTACTTTAACAGTAACACACAGACCACTGCACTCGAGCCCAGTGTTATTTTAACAAGTGCAGCTTGCACCTCATCAGTCTTCCGAATTTCTGTCTGACAAAATTGTATTTTATTATACTAATAATGTTAGATTTAGCTCTTCGTGCTAACAGAATCAAGGGATATGGAGAACAAGCAGGAGCGGGGTACTGATTTTGGATGATCAGCCATGATCATATTGAATGGTGGTGCTAGCTCAAAGGGCCGAATGGCCTATTCCTGTACCCTTTTTCTATGTTTCTATAATATTTAGTAATCATACTAGTTTAGTTTATTGTCACGTGTACCGTGGTACAGTGAAAGCTTTTGTTATGTGCTTACCAGTCAGCGGAAAGACAGTACATTATTACAATTGAGCCATTCACAGTGTGCAGATACAGGATAAGGGAATAGAGATTTAAAAGCGTGGAGCGATTGTAATGTGTGATAGCAGTTCCGCTTCTGTGACTAGCACACAAATAGTTGTCTGGGTTGGGTGCCATCTTGGTACCACATTTTCCATTAGACATGGCTAACACCAGGACACCAGTTTCTTAGAGATATTGCATGGAAACAGGTCCTTCAGCCCACCGAGTCAGCACCGAAACAGTGATCACCCCTACACTAGTTCTATCCGACACTAGGAACAATTTACAAAGCCAATTAATCTACAAACCTGCACGTCTTTGGAATGTGGAGGAAACCGGAGCAGTCACAGGGAGAACGTACAAACTCCCTACAGACAGCACCCATAGTCAGAATCGAACCTGGGTCTCTGGCACAATAAGGCAGCAGATCTACCAATGCACCACTATAGAGTTAATGTAGAAATCATTAATATACAGTGCCCTCCATAATGTTTGGGACAAAGACCCATGATTTATTTATTTGCCTCTACTCCTCAAATTGAGATTTGTAATAGAAAAAATCACATGTGGTTAAAGTGTACATTGTCAGATATTATTAAAGGCCATATACATTCTGGTTTCACCATGTAGAATTTACAGCAGTGTTTATACATAGTCCCCCCATTTTAGGGCACCATAATGTTTGGGAGACATGGCTTCACAGGCATTTGTGTTTGCTCAGGTGTGTTTAATTGCCTCCTTCAAGCAGATCTATGAGAGCTCTCAGCACCTAGTCTTTCCTCCAGTCTTTCCATAACCTTTGGAAACTTTTATTGCTGTCATCAACATGAGGACCAAAGTTGTGCCGATGAAAGTTAAAGAAGCCGTTATGAGACTGAGAAACAAGAATAATACTGTTCGAGACATCAGCCACACCTTATGCTTACCCAAATCAACTGTTTTGAACATCGTTAAGAAGAAAGAGAGCACTGGTGAGCTTACTGATCGCAAAGGGACTGGCAGTCCAAGGAAGACCTCCACAGCTGATAGAAACATATAACATAGAAACATAGAAATTAGGTGCAGGAGTAGGCCATTCGGCCCTTCGAGCCTGCACCGCCATTCAATATGATCATGGCTGATCATCCAACTCAGTATCCCGTACCTGCCTTCTCTCCATACCTTCTGATCCTCTTAGCCACAAGTGCCACATCTAACTCCCTCTTAAATATAGCCAATGAACTGGCCTCAACTACCCTCTGTGGCAGAGAGTTCCAGAGATTCACCACTCTCTGTGTGAAAAAAGTTTTTCTCATCTCGGATTTAAAGGATTTCCCCTTTATCCTTAAGCTGTGACCCCTTGTCCTGGACTTCCCCAACATCGGGAACAATCTTCCTGCATCTAGCCTGTCCAACCCCTTAAGAATTTAGTAAGTTTCTATAAGATCCCCTCTCAATCTCCTAAATTCTAGAGAGTATAAACCAAGTCTATCCAGTCTTTCTTCATAAGACAGTCCTGACGTCCCAGGAATCAGTCTGGTGATCCTTCTCTGCACTCCCTCTATGGCAATAATGTCCTTCCTCAGATTTGGAGACCAAAACTGTACGCAATACTCCAGGTGTGGTCTCACCAAGACCCTGTACAACTGCAGTAGAACCTCCCTGCTCCTATACTCAAATCCTTTTGCTATGAAAAAGGATTTGCTGATGACAGAAGAATTCTCTCTGAAGAAAAATGCCCAAACACCTGTCCGACAGATCAGAAACACACTCAGAAACACACTCAAGAGTCAGGTGTGAATTTGTCAATTATCACTGTCCGCAGAAGACGTCATGAACCGAAATAGAGGCTATACTGCAAGATGCAAACCTCTGCATTTCGTTGTCTCTTTACTGTACACTGACAATGACAATTAAAATTGAATCTGAATCTGAATCTCTGGTTAGCCGCAAAAATAGGATGGCCAGGTTGCGGTTTGCCAAGAAATACTTAAGAGAGCAACCACAGTTCTGGAAAAAGGCCTTGTGGACAGATGAGATGAAGATTAACTTATATCAGAGTGATGGCAAGAGCAAAGTATGGCGGAGAGAAGGAACTGCCCAAGATCCAAAGCATACCACCTCATCTGTGAAACATGGTGGTGGGGGTGTTATGGCCTGGGCATGTATGGCTGTTAAAGGTACTGGCTCACTCATCGTCATTGATGATACAACTGCTGATGGTAGTAGCAATATGAATTCTGAAGTGTATAGACACATCCTATCTGTTAAAGTTCAAATAAATGCCTCAAAACTCCTTGGCCGGTGGTTCATTCTACAGCAAGACAGTGATCCCAAGCATACAGCTCAGGCAACAAAGGAGTTTTTCAAAGCTATAAAATGGTCAATTCTTGAATGGCCAAGTTAATCACCCGATCTGAATCCAATTGAGCATGCCTTTTATATGCTGAAGAGAAAACTGCAGGGGACTAGCCTCCAAAACAAGCATAAGCTAAAGATGGCTGCAATACAGTCCTGGCAGAGCTTCACCAGATGACACCCAGCAACTGGTGATGTCCATGCATTGCAGACTTCAAGCAGTCATTGCATGCAAAGGATATGAAAAAAAATACAAACCTGACTACTTTCATTTACATGACATTGACAAAACAATATGGTGTCCTGAGAAGGGGAGGGGGGACTGTGTATAAACACAGCTGCAATTTCTACATGGTGAAACCAAAATGTATAAAAATGGCATTTATTAAAATCTGACAATGTGCACTTTAACCACATGTGATTTTTTTTTTCTATTACAAATTTCATATAAATAAATGATGGGTCTTTGTCCCAAACATTATGGAGGGCACTGCAAGCAAAAAACTAGCCTGTAGTTGGATGCATGGAAGCAGAAATTGGTTTAAAATCATAAGATGCAGCTGTAGCAAGGATTGTTACAGCTCAATTAGAGTTATGACTTTCATGTTACACAGTGGGCGACTATTTGACACAACTTGTCACACAAGTGGTGATAAACTGATCACTTTAGTTTTACATATATTGACAGTGATTGGATCCGCAGTGTGTGTTTGTATGTACCTGTAGATCTATTTGCTCCATGCTGGGACAAAGCACCCAGGATGTCACTATGGGACCATGCCTTCTTCTGAAGAAGAAGGGTCTCAACCTGAAACGTCACCCATTCCTTCTCTCCAGAAATGCTGCCTGTCCCGCTGAGTTACTCCCTCATTTGTTTCTATCTTCGGTTTAAATCAGCATCTGCAGTTCCTTCTACACACTAGTAAACCACAGGACTGGACTCCAACAACTGCACCATGAAATTTAAATTCTAAGGCAAGTATATCCTTATTTGGATTCAAAGACAAAACTGCACTCAATGCCTGTGTGATCCCATCAAGGACCTGGATCATTACAGAAATATTTCCTTAACTTAGTGATTTCTCTCCAGCAATTTTCCAATTGCTTGTTGTACCCACACATTAAGTTTTATGTAGGCCACCTGATCCTCTGAATACAAGCATTTATTAATTCCTCACCATTGCAGTGTCATAGTGCTGTACTGCATAGAAACGTCCTTCAACCCGCCATCATCACGCCCACCAAAAATAGTCCCACATGCCTGCATTAATTTGATATTCTGCCGTGCACTGCTCATTCAAGTATCTGTCCAAGTGCCTCCAAAATGTCATTACTGTTCCTGCCTCCAGCATTTTCTCTGGCAGCTGAGATGGGTGACACAGTGGCACAGCAGTAGTTGCTGCCTTATTGCACCGGGGACCCAGGTTCGATCCAGACTACTGGTGCTGTCTGTATGAAGTTTGTACATCTCTCAGTGATCTGTGTGGGTTTTCTCCAGGATCCACGGTTTCCTCCCACACTACAAAAGATGTCCAGGATTACAGGCTAATTGGCTTGGGATAATTGTAAATTGTTCCTGGTGTGTATAGGATAGTGTTAGTGTGCAGGGGTCGCTGGTCGGCACGGACCCAATGGGCCGAAGGGCCTGTTTACTAAACTAAACTAAACTGATTCCCAAAAACCAGAAACCAACTACTCTTTCTTGTGTGATTCCCTTTAAATCTCCTCCCTCTCACCATAAATATATGCCCTCAGGTTTTAAACACATTAGTCATGGGAAACAGACACTGACTATTTACCTTACTTCTGACGCTCATAATTTTATATACCTTTATCATGTCACCTCTCAGCTTCCTTTGTTCCAAGGAAAACAGATTCCGCCCTATCCAATCTTTCCTCATAATTCAAGACCTCCAATCCAGGCAACACCCTTGTGAATCATTTCTGCACCCTTTCTAACTTAATCGCATGTTTCCTGTAATTCTCTGTGCAAATTCTCTGCTTCCTTCCCATTGCTCATTCTTTTGCCACTTGGTTGTCAGCAACTTGGATATGTGGCAATTGTACTTTCTTCTAATCCCTTAGAGTGTGAATAGCTGAGTTTCTGCAGTCGGTCATGCTATTAATGACCATGTCAACGGATATTGTTACGGCAGAAATAGATAGATTCTTGATTAGTACAGGTGTCAAGGGTTATGGGGAGAAGGTAGGAGTATGGGGTTAGGAGGGAGAGATAGATTAGCCGTGATTAAATGGTGGAGTAGACTTAATGGGCCAAAGCCTAATTCTGCTCCTATCACGACCTTAATGACAAATAGCAACCTGAAAATTGTCCATTTTCTGTTCCTGCTAATATGTTGCCCTAAAATATTTGAGATCTTTTTCATCTAACAATTTAGATATTTTTTTAATATGTCATGTTCCTCTGATCCATCATGCTACTTACGGGCAAACGAGAGTGGATTTGTCAAACAACACTTTTTTCTTGTCTTAAAACAGGGCTGCCGACATTGGGTGAGAGTTGGGAGTGAGAAATTGCGATAGACCAAGCCCGGGGGCAGCATAGTCCCTCTCCCATTGGTACGGAACATTTGCATTTTTCAGCTTGAAATTGTGCAATATGGTGCATACTGGTGAATACAATATATATGCTTTAAATTGGATTGGAGCATTTTTGAAAGGGGGGGAGGCTGTGCGATCACTGACCCCTGGCCTTGGGGGTACCCGGTGAGGGAGTGGAGCAACCGAGTGGGGAGAGGGTGTGGAAGAAGGGTGTCCCCCCTCCCAGGGTAGGAACCTTTTGAAATTTGATGTATTAAAATCATGTTTTAGTGCACTGTAGAAATATGATTTCAATGTTTTTTGTATGAAGTATTTTTAAGAGGTAACTTTTTAAGGGGTAACTTTATCCACACAAAGGGTGATGGGTGTATGGAACAAGCTG
Source organism: Leucoraja erinaceus (assembly GCF_028641065.1). Classification (NCBI taxonomy): domain Eukaryota; kingdom Metazoa; phylum Chordata; class Chondrichthyes; order Rajiformes; family Rajidae; genus Leucoraja; species Leucoraja erinaceus. Next base: position 24,206,877 of record NC_073408.1, on the reverse strand, counting down.
CCAGAGGAGGTAGTTGAGGCAGGGACCATCCCAACATTTAAGAAAAAGTTAGACTGATCAGGGCTCTCGCTTAACTTTTTTTCCCTGTTGTCAGACGGGCAACCTTGACAGATTTTTAGGTTGCCAAATGACAGTTTAGGTGGTCATTTAAGACGGTTTGCATGAAGCATGTGATAATGTGCTTGGATGAAGTGTGTAGTTACCAGTTGGAATTATGCTCAATGAAGTATTCACATATTATGTTCAAGAAGGAACTGCAGATGCTGGAAAATCGGAGGTAGACAAAAGTGCTGGAGAAACTGAATGATTGGTGGATGGATGAACTCTATCGGTTATGAATGGGGACAGAGGGATTCAGCACAAGAAATAGCAAGAAATGGAACAGATAAAATCTACCATGTAGGAAGAAACTGCAGATGCCGGTTTATACTGAAAGCTGGAGTAACTCAGCGGGACAAGTAGCATCTCTGAAGAGAAGGAAAGGACGATGTTTCGGGTTGAGATCCTTCTCTCCAGAGATGTTGCCCGTCCTGCTGAAGTACTCCAGCTTTTTGAGTACATTTTAGATACAATCAAACACTTAACCAACCATGATAAGGTAAATCATTGTTGAGATAAAAGGTATTGAAAGAACTGGTGTGGAAGATGGCAATGTTGGAATAGGTGGGATGGAGACCAGGAGAGTGGAGTTAGTCCTCAAAGGGAGCACAGCAATGGCCCGTTTCCTTTATCGTCATTACTTTTTTGCATTTCTTTCATTTTTCTGCATATCTTTCCCCTGACTCTCAGTCTGAAGAAGTGTCTCGACATGAAAAGTCACCTATTCCATTTTGCCAGAGATGATGTCTGACCCGCTGAGTTACTCCAGCTTTTTGTGTCTATCTTGGGCTTGTACTTGGATGCAGGTCACTAAAATGGTGAAAGAGAAGCAAAAAGTTGTGTATGGGCAAGGTGAAAATGGGAGCAGGGTAGCAATTGTATTTAGAGTCTATGAAACCTATGAGTTGTGTACAAAGGTAGGGAATAGCATTATATAGATATCAATGTAAGCAAAAACGAACTGAGAGAAAGGACCTAAGTAAGATTAAACAAAGAATGGATCCTATAAATAGATTGGCTTGAGCCTAGTAACGTTCTCAAAGTTATACCTTTTGTTTTGAGAAATTGAAGAGAGTTAAAGGAGTGGGTTTTATTTTATTGAAAATACAGCATTGAAACAGGCCTGTCAGCCCACCCAATGCACGCTAACTATTGAATACCCATTCACATTTTTTCTGTTACCCATTTTTCTCATCTACTCCCTCCACAACAGGGGCAATTTACAGAAGTCAATTAACCTAAAAACACGTACGTCGTTGGGATGTGGGAGGAAGTCAGAGCACCCATAGGAAATCCATACACTCACAAGGAGAACTTGCAAACTACATACAGAGCACCCGAGTTTAATATCAAACCTGGTCTCTGGAGCTGGGGGCTGCAGCTCTACCAGCTGTGCCACTGTGCATTTCGTTGTCTCTGTACTGTACACTGACAATGACAATTAAAGTTGAATCTGAATCTGTGCCACCAAAGTTGTTACACCATCCAATTCCAGAAAATGAATTAGATACGAGTTACTGAAGCTTTTTTCTGCTTTTTCCTGAATTCAGAAGAAAGTCAGGAGGTCAGAGCCAATGATGTACTGGGCAGTGTTTACAACTTTTTACAGTCTTTTCCGCTCCTGGGCGCTCAAATTGCCGAACGAAGCCACGATGCAACCGGTCAGCATGCTCTCTACTGTGACCTGCAGAAGTTCGAGAGAGTCCTCCTTGACATACCGTCTCTCCATAATCTTCTCAGGAAGTAGAGGGGCTGATGTGCTTTCTTTATAATTGCATCAGTGTTCTCGGACCAGGAGAGATCTTCAGAAGGAATTGATGTTTTACATTGATGTCTATATATTAGAATACAAAAACAGGGATGTAATGCTATGTGTACGAAGTTGCTGCAGATGCTGGTTTAAATCAAAGATAGAAACAATCTATGGAGGGAAGGTATAAGTGACGTTGCGAGACCCAAATCGTCACCCATTCCTTCTCTACAGAGATGCTGCCTGTCCTGCTGAGTTACTCCAGCTTTTTGTATCTATCTTCAATGTAATGTTGAGGTGCTGGTCGGACCACATTTGGATTATTATGAGCAATTTTGGGCCCCATATCTGTGGAAGGGCATGTTGGCTCTGGAGTGGGCCCAGAGGAGGTTTGCAAGAATAATCCCAGGAATGAGTGGGTTGACATATGATGAGCATTTGACTAAATTGGGCTTCCACATGCTGATGTTTAGAAGGATGAGGGGAGACCGCATTGAAACTTACCGGATAGTGAAAGGCCTGGATAGAGTGAATTTCTCCACTAGTGGGAGAGTCTAGGACCAGAGGCCATAGCCTCAGAATTAAAGGACGTTCCTTTAGAATTGAGATGAGGAGGAATTTCTTTAGTCAGAGAGTGGTGAATCTGTGGAATTCATTGCCACAGAAGGCTGTGCAGGCCAAGGCAATGGATATTTTTAAAGCAGATAGATAGATTCCTGATTAATACTGGTGTCAGGGGCAATGGGGAGAAGGCAGGAGAATGGGGTTAAGAGGGAGAGATAGAACAGCCATGATTGAATGGCAGAGTAGACGATGGGCCGAATGGCTTAATTTTACTTCTGAGTCACGTTAGTGATTCCGTGAAGACCCCAGCAGGTACTGCGCATGCGGCATTACGCAGCTGTGCAGAACGCGGCCAGCGGGAGTCGGGCTAGCTCCCGCATCCAAGGACGAGAGGTAAGTACTTACCTTAATCGGGCCTTGTGGTTTTTGCTCCAGGGGGAGCAAAGTAGAGAGGCATGGTGAGCGGCCCCGTTTCGACTCCAGCGTGGAGCCGACAGTGGACGGGGGAAAAAAAAAGCGCTACCCGGACCGCAAACGCTGCGGACCGCTGCAGGGTGCTGCGCTATACCGGTCCGCTGAACAGCTGTTTGGTAAACAGCAGCGGACCAGCGTGAAGTTTTTAAAAACCCGACCGGCAGCCCTGCAGACTCCTGACTAGGAGAATCACCGCCCGGGAACCGCCACAATGCCGCCTGGAATACGGCAGGCAGCCTCTACATGCAGGTAAGGGGAAAATCTTACCAATTTACAGGTTCTACAGGAGCCAACTTCCTCCAAAACTGGCACAGGTTGAAGACAGCAAGAATAAGAGTATCTGTCTCCCCAAGCCAGAGGAGGTCATGGAATTTACCTCCAGGAGAAAAGGGGCACTGGCTGAATGCCAAGGGAGCTGACTCCTACCCCAGTGCTATTGCACTAGCCATCTCCCTTGTCGAGGGATTGATGCAACAGCGGAGTTTGAGCTATGCCTCCTCCAATTTAGCGCACCCCTTTTGCTCCCTTTTTAGAGGCTAGCTAAGGAGGCCAGGGCTGGGCTGGCTTAAGCGCAGGGCAGGCGGACGAGAACAGCAGTATGCCAGGGGAGCAGGATCAGGAAGAGCTACTGGGTGTCGTGGGCCACTACATGGCTCCTCCACGCGACCATCTTCCCAACAAAAGCCCTGCAGGAGCAGGCCTTTCCAGAGGCAAATCCGCAGGCAGCTGGGTCTAGTAGACTCGCAGACAAGCAGCGAATTCTACAGAAGGTCAAGATGTTACCACAATGCCGCCTTTTCCACGGATTATATTCTCCCAGGATAAGGACTATCCCTTTGCACTATCAGGGTGCTGACGCCTAAGATGTTCCCATATTTGGGATACTCGACTGAACAATGGTGCATATAGACCTGCCCGCAACCCCGAATATATGGGGCTATGCAAACCACTGCTGCGGGAAGAGAGGCAGCCAACCTGTGCGCCTCATGAAGGCAGGCTATGGGACGAGCAGGACATCGCATCCAACACCCAGCTGGCAGCACCCCTCGGCATCCACCAGCGATATCAAACAAGGACTGGTGAAAGCCTGGTGACCGCTTCACATCCCCCATAGTTCTTTTTAGACGGGGCCCAGAGCGGAGCCGTGGGAAGATGCGCCGCCCCACCGACAGCACCAGCATACCAGAAAACTACGCCTTCATGAAAAACAACAAGCATGGAGGTAGGTAGTCTGGTTCCTCCCAGTTAACACTAAAACAAGGGTGTTCTACTAACTGCATGGGGGGGGGGGGGGGGGGGCATTTACACTTGTGGATAAAGCATGGGATGCTGTCACAAATAACTAAAATATACTCAACAGTATTAGAGGATAAAAACGAATTCAAATTGGGCATATTACCGCCAGTTCAGCAATGCGCCCAAAGGGCATTTTCTCCCTCTAAGAAAAGAGAAGTGAGAAGGCAAGCTGAACTAAAAAGGCTCATTACTAAACGGATCTTGGGAGTAAAAATGAACCATTGGAATTTGTATCGAATATATTCACCAAAACTATAAAAGATGGTGAATGTAGCATCATCATTGATCTAATATCACTAAATAAATCTGTTGAGTATATCCACTTTAAGATGGAGACGGGGTTTTGTCACTGCCAGACATCTGATCTCCCAAGGATACCTATGGGGAGCATTGATATGGAAGATGCTAACTATCTTATACCCATACACTAGGATCATTATAGATACCTAAATATATTTACCTGGATCATGGATATCCCGGTTAGGGCAACCATGGGAGCATATAGCATTTCATATGGTCTAAACCTCAGCCCTAAACTATTATAAATGGCCATGAAAATATTAAGAAAACAAGCATAATCATGGCACATATTGGATGATATCCTCATATTAGGGGAAACAAAGGAATTAGCTGTGGAGCAGTTCTAGCTACGAAACAGCTCCCTAAAGCTGAGGTTCATCCCACGCCCAGATAAACCAGAATTGAAGCGTTTCTACCAAGGATTATCTGGGCTTCAATAATAATTCCGTCCATATGACTGTTACTTTGCCAAGATACTTGGGTCACTATAATCAAATCATAAATGTACCCACTGAAGCTATATCACAATTAAGGTGGTGGGCAGACATATATTTGGCATAGTTTTCAGCCCTATTATCATCACCAATCCCAACTTGGTTATTTTAAAAACCAATGCCAGTACTTTAGGCTGGGGAGCAACTAAACTCCATATCCAGCACAGGTAACAGATGGACCAAGTCACAAACATCGTTACTACACATACCAGGCATCAACTTCTTGGGATTGGTGATCGCCTATTGGGCTAAAAAGCATATGCATTTCAAATGCAGCACGTACATATGTGGTTACGGATTGATAATACTATGGTGGTGGCTTATATCAACCATATGGGGAGCATAATAATCATTATTGTGCAACAAATTGGTCAAACAAATCTGGCAATGGTGTGTCAAAAGACATTTTAACTATCAGCTGCCTATGTCCTAGGAAGCTAGAACACAGTGGGAGACACCATGTCATGGGGTAAAATTTATGATTACATTGAATAGATGTCATAACCCAAAATATCTGCTAAATTTATTAAGCAGTTTGAAAGCCAGATATCAATTTGGTTGCACAAGACGGAATCACCAGTAACCCATGTATGTGACTTAGGAACCAGATTAGAGGCAGCAGCGATAGATGCCTATACGCTGGAAGGGGGAATTTCTGCTTTGCCTTCCTCCCTTCTGCCTCATCAGTCGGGCACTTCGCAATACAGATGGGATCTGTCTCCGAGATATTGAACGTGCCCGACCGGCCTACACTGCCATGGTTCCCAGTTCATCACGACACGGTGGGCGAGTCACCTATGGATTTCCCTAGTGGACCATGGTTGCTGACTCAACCCAGTATCAGGCATAAGCCACCCATGCCAGGGAAACATCAAACTCCTGGGTGCAGGTTTTGAATAGACCTTACCAGGGACTGGGATTATCCAAAGGAACCATTACCACCATGTCGGCATCCCTGCGAACAGTCACTAAAAGCTAACATGGGTAAAATACTGCCACGACGCAGGGACAACGAACTATTCAACCACTGACGCATTGGAGTTCCTGGAACATCTACACCATGACTAAAGGTGAGTTACAGTGCCGTAAATACAGCATGGAGCGCCTTATCTGCTTATCTAAAACAGCATGTCAGCAGAGCATGGGATCCCATCCACTGAAGGTAAACTTATGAAGGGCAACTATAATATAAGCCCCAAACACCCAGGTATATACCCATGTATGGGATATTGGTGTGATATTGACATACCTCAGAGAATGGCACCAGCCAGATCCCTCAGCTTGCTTAATCTATGTTTTTTAAAAAAGGCTCATGCTTATGGCTCTCGTACATGCTCAAAGAGTCCGGTCACTCCATAAACTAGACTGGATACATGGTGATTACCCCAGACGCATCAAGTTCATATTTAGGTCTGGTAACATCTAACTCGCAGGTATATGGATTCGGCACGAACTAGCAGGGTCGAGATCGCCTGTGTTTTCCGTGCTGTAGTCGTTATATGGCTATATGGACCAGGAACGCCCGATTCACTGGTGGGATTCCGGGCCTACCCACCAGAGTCCAGGTTGAGTGTGGTGACCCATCTACTACTATATATAGACACAACCCACTATCTCAGAGGGAGAGGAAAGCCTATGGGTCAACCACAGTAACCCAAGACGGGGTACGAGCCAAACCACTCCAAGGTGGCTCAAACAGGTACCGAAAGCTGCCGGAATAGATATAATACATTTAATCCCATTCCACTAGGGCAGCATTGGTATCAGCGGCTGAACGAATGGACATCCCGGTTGACCACATTTTCAATACAGCAGAATGGTCAAGGGAACCGTGTTCAGAACATTTTTTATTATAAACCGTTGATAAACCTGATTTAATTGCAGGAGAATATTACAAACTGCAATATTAATTTAAGCTCAGAGGAGCTCTTTTATGTTGTTATTGTTAACAAATACCTTTCTGTTTCTTTTGAAAGCAGATCCACTGGTTGATTACGATAACACTTCCTCCCTCATAAACTTCGGCAGTGAGTGAAATAAAAACTGTTACACGGTTTGAAATCACAGACCTTTGAAGTCTTCACGGAATCACTCACGTGACTCCGAAGTAAAATAGTAAGATTAAACGAGTACTTACCAGTACGAAATTTGATCTGTATTTTATGAGGAGTTACGGTGAGGGATTAAGTGCCCGCCGCTCCCACCCTCATTATACAGATCGAACTAGTAAACTGATGTCTCGTGATCTTTACTATCTTACTTCAAATATTGTGTCTATTCTGTGATTTCACACCGCTGCTTCGAAGTATGCCGCATGCGCAGTACCTGCTGGGGTCTTCACTTAATCCCTCACCGTAACTCCTCATAAAATACAGATCAAACTTCGTACTGGTAAGTACTCGTTTAATCTTACTATTCTGCTCCTATCACTTATGAACATGAAATTCACCACCTGGATGAAGTGGAAACCTTGTATCTTGTAAGTTGTGGGGAAGTTAATATCAGGTGTCGGATCAAGATGACGGATGGAGTACTCCTGGCAGCTGAAACATAACAGAACAATTGTGAAGTAATTAATTTTAGTCTGAAATATGAGTAAAGTGTGAAGTGTGCCTGATGATGGCAGGTTCAAAGCTGAATGAATTAATTAATGAAACTTTATTATGAATGATATGTTATTATTACATGTAACATGTCACGTTTCGGTTCGAAACACTGCCTATTTCCTTCGCTACATAGATGCTGCTGCACCCGCTGAGTTTCTCCAGCATTTATGTCTACCTTCGATTTTCCAGCATCTGCAGATCTCGGTTACAGCACCTAGTGGGCATTTGTGGTAGTGCCCTGGAATGGTTCAGATCTTATCTGGCAGACAGAACTATGTGTGTAAGCCTTGCTGGTTCTGAATCCTCCTCCTGCTCCTCTGTCATATGGGGTTCCACAGGGCTCAATTTTAGGGCCCCTGCTTTTCTCATTGTACTTAGTTCCTCTGGGTTCCATTCTTAGAAAGCATGGCATCTCTTTTCATTGTTATGCTGATGATAGTCAGATATATGTGCCGCTGAAGAAGAATCTTGCTTTCTCAGTCAAACCACTTCTGTTATGTCTTGATGACATTAAATCCTGGATGGCCCTAAACTTTTTAAATTTTAATGAAAAGAAAACAGAAGTGATAGTGTTTGGTCCCAATGGCTCCCGTGAACCTCCCCCTGTTGACTTGTGTCCCTTGACACTGTATGTGAAGCCAACAGTTTTAAACTTGGGTTTTAAGATGGACAGTGATTTTAAATTAGATCGTCAAATAGGCGCGGTAGTTAAGTCCAGCTTCTTTCATTTAAGGCAGCTGGCAAAGGTGAAGCCCATTCTTGAACGACAGCATTTTGAAACAGTAATCCATGCCTTCATCACGTCTCGGCTGGATTACTGTAACGCACTTTATTTTGGAGTTAGCCAATCTTCCCTTGCACGTCTCCAGTTGGTTCAGAATGCTGCTGCTCGCCTTTTAACTGGAACACATAAGAGGGAGCACATAACGCCTATTCTGGCCTCCCTCCACTGGCTGCCTGTGTACTTTAGAGTTCATTTTAAGATTCTTTTATTTGTTTTTAAATCTTTAAATGGTCTCGCCCCTGCCTTACCTCTCTGAGCTGCTTCATCCCTACGCTCCTGCCCGGTGCCTCAGGTCAGCTGATCAGTTGCTCCTGGAGATACCGAGGTCTAAGCGGAAGCTCAGAGGGGATAGAGCCTTCTCTGTTGCTGCTCCGACATTATGGAACACTCTACCTTTGCACATTAGACAGGCCCCTTCACTTTCCATTTTCAAAACTAGTCTTAAAACCCTTTTCTATTCCTTGGCTTTCGACCCTGCATGAGACTTTGCTCCTGTTTTAGTGTTTCTATTGTTTTTTTATTGTTTTTAATGTCTTTTAATATTTTTATTGTTTTGTTTTATGTTTATGATTAGTCATGTACAGCACTTTGTTGCACAGTGGTTGTTTTTAAAGTGCTCTATAAATAACATTCAGTTCAGTTCAGTTCCTTCTTAATCACAGTGAAATTCTTTGTTTTGCTAACGTACACAAAGTATGCAGAGTCGCCACGTACAGGGTGCCGACAAAGTTACAAAAATGTTCAATGTAGTCCCAATGATCCCTCTTTATTCTTGGTGGCCCTCCACGCCGGCTCCTTCTTTGTTCTGGTGGCACTTCCACACTGGCTCCCTCTTTGTTCTTGGTGGCTCCTCCACACCGGCTCCCTCTGGGTTCCCTCCCTCTTTCTTCCCTCGGTAACGCGTCCTCGACCAACCTCTGGCAACCACCACGGACCTGGCCAGGATCCTATATGGGATCCTGACTGTGTCAACAGATATAGAATAGAAAGCTTTCAGATTTACCAAACATTTTTCAAATATTAGGCTGGTGTGGGAAAGCAGTATCCAACACTGTAGAAAGGGCTACAAGAGCTTGGAGGACACCGAATTGTAAAGGAATAGTGCAAAGAGACTGGAATTAGGGCTGTTTTCCGTGGATCAATGCAGATTCAAGATTTTCTAGGTGTTCAATGATTCGATTCAATGATACTTTATTGTCACGTGTGTCTAGGTACAGTGAACTGCTTTGTTTTGCATACAACCTAGTAAAATCATACAGCAGTCCTCACAAGAGCCGGCACGTTTCTGGCACCGAAAAAGTTCACCAAACAGTTTTGTCTTCTGCTCGCAGCGGCAATTCAGGCCTGCTGCCGGTCATGGCCACAGGTACCCCCTCCCCCGCCGGGTCCCCCATTCCTTCTTAGCGTTCAAGATGTTGATTGAGTAAATAAGCAGAAACTGTTTCCAATGAAGGCAGTCAGTAATTGGAAAGCCTAGGCATAAAATAAATTAGCTTTCAAAGATTTACCAAATGTTTATAAATCATTAGGCTGGCGCTAGAAAATAGTTTCCAAGACTAGGAAACGCTATAAGAGCTTGGAGGACACCGAATTGGCGGCGGTGCGACTCGCCTGTTGCAGCAGCCCCTGCAGCCTGTCTGTCTTTTTTTTTTGTCTAGTTAAATGTAGTTGTTCGTGTTTTTTAATAGTGTATATGTGGGGGGCCGGGGGGGTGGGGGGGGGAGGGAGAAACATTAAAAAAATATCTTCCCTGCACGGGAGACCCGACCTTTTCTCTGTCGGGTCTCCGTTGTCGTTGGGGCCTAGCACCGTGGAGCGGCCTCCAGCTGGAAAGACCTGGGGGCTCAAGTCACGGAGCCTGCGGAGCTGCGGACTTAACATCGTGGGGCTGGCCGGCTTCACTAGGGAAGACATAAATAATTTGCCGGAAATAGCAGGGGACCGCGGGTCAAAGGAGTTGGAGGAATTCAGTAAAATCCAGGTTAGGCGGGAAGTGGTGTTGGGTAAATTGAATGGATTAAAGGCCGATAAATCCCCAGGGCCAGATAGGCTGCATCCCAGAGTACTTAAGGAAGTAGCTCCAGAAATAGTGGATGCATTAGTAATAATCTTTCAAAACTCTTTAGATTCTGGAGTAGTTCCTGAAGATTGGCGGGTAGCAAACGTAACCCCACTTTTTAAGAAGGGAGGGAGAGAGAAAATGGGGAAGTACAGACCAGTTAGTCTAACATTGGTAGTGGGGAAACTGCTAGAGTCAGTTATTAAAGATGGGATAGCAGCACATTTGGAAAGTGGTGAAATCATTGGACAAAGTCAGCATGGATTTACGAAAGGTAAATCATGTCTGACGAATCTTATAGAATTTTTTCGAGGATGTAACTAGTAGCGTGGATAGGGGGAGAACAGTGGATGTGGTGTATCTGGACTTCCAGAAGGCTTTCGACAAGGTCCCACATAAGAGATTAGTATACAAACTTAAAGCACACGGCATTGGGGGTTCAGTATTGATGTGGATAGAGAACTGGCTGGCAAACAGGAAGCAAAAGAGTAGCAGTAAACGGGTCCTTTTCACAATGGCAGGCAGTGACTAGTGGGGTACCGCAAGGTTCAGTGCTGGGACCCCAGCTATTTACAATATATATTAATGATCTGGATGAGGGAATTGAAGGCAATATCTCCAAGTTTGCAGATGACACTAAGCTGGGGGGCAGTGTTAGCTGTGAGGAGGATGCTAGGAGACTGCAAGGTGACTTGGATAGGCTGGGTGAGTGGGCAAATGTTTGGCAGATGCAGTATAATGTGGATAAATGTGAGGTTATCCATTTTGGTGGCAAAAACAGGAAAGCAGACTAGTATCTAAATGGTGGCCGACTAGGAAAAGGGGAGATGCAGCGAGACCTGGGTGTCATGGTACACCAGTCATTGAAAGTAGGCATGCAGGTGCAGCAGGCAGTGAAGAAAGCGAATGGTATGTTAGCTTTCATAGCAAAAGGATTTGAGTATAGGAGCAGGGAGGTTCTACTGCAGTTGTACAGGGTCTTGATGAGACCACACCTGGAGTATTGCGTACAGTTTTGGTCTCCAAATCTGAGGGAGTGCAGAGAAGGTTCACCAGACTGATTCCTGGGATGTCAGGACTGTCTTATGAAGAAAGACTGGATAGACTTGGTTTATACTCTCTAGAATTTAGGAGATTGAGAGGGGATCTTATAGAAACTTACAAAATTCTTAAGGGGTTGGACAGGCTAGATGCAGGAAGATTGCTTCCGATGCTGGGGAATTCCAGGACAAGGGGTCACAGCTTAAGGATAAGGGGGAAATCCTTTAAAACCGAGATAAGAAGAACTTTTTTAACACAGAGAGTGGTGAATCTCTGGAACTCTCTGCCACAGAGGGTAGTCAAGGCGAGTTCATTTGCTATATTTAAGAGGGAGTTAGATGTGGCCCTTATGGCTAAGGGGATCAGAGGGTATGGAGAGAAGGCAGGTACGGGATACTGAGTTGGATGATCAGCCATGATCATATTGAATGGCGGTGCAGGCTCGAAGGGCCGAATGGCCTACTCCTGCACCTAATTTCTATGTTTCTATGTTTCTATGAATGGTGAAGTGATGCTGGAATTAGGGCTCTTTCCTCGGATCAAAGCTGATTAAAGATCTGCTAGGTGTTCGGGATGATTAAGTAAATAAGGAGAAACTGTTTCCAATGAAGGATGTCAGAAATTGGAGAACACAGGAATAAAATAATTAGCTGCAAATGGTGGGTAACATGAAGAATATTCCTTGACATAATTGTGATGAGCTGGAATTCAATGCCTGAGAACGTGCTTGGAGTAGATTTAATAACTTTACTGGGCAGCACAGTGATGCGGCAGTAGAGTTGATGCCTTCCAGCACTTACAGCGCCAGAGACCCAGGTTCGATTCGGAGTACGGGTGCTGTCTATACGGAGTTTGGTCGTTCTCCCTGTGACCGCCTGGGTTTTCTCCGAAAGCTTTGGTTTCCTCCCATACTCCAAAGACGTACAGGATTGTGTGTTAATTGGCTTGGCATAAATACATAAATGTAAAATTGTCCCTAGTGTGTGTAGGGTAGTGTTAATGTGCGGGTATTGCTGGTCAATGCGGACTCGGTGAGGCAACGGGCCTGTTTCCGCACTGTATCTCTAAACTAAACTTTCACGAGTAAGTTAGGAACGCTCATTGAAAGAATCAACACAGCACATTGAGCTGAACCATCACTCCTAGTGCTGTTTCATTCCATGTTGCTGTATTTTCTTCTGCATGCATATAGGTGATAGGAAAGGCAAACGTCATAGCCACCAGGTGGCACTCAGACATGCACTATTGGCCCAGCATGCGATCCACCAGCTACAGTCACACATTAATTCCAATGCAGAAAGGGATAGAACATCTGTCACCTCGTTGGCAAGAAAAATATCGACTTCACTGAAAAGCTGAAGCAGATTCTTTGGTTTAGAATGAGCAGTTTGGGGAAAATCAGTGTGGTCTCCTGTCCACAAGTAAGTTACTCATACAGATGTACAGTGAGGGGAGTTGCCAAATTGGAAATGTACATTCTTCCCCCCCCCCCCCCCCCCCCCTTCCACCCTCCCCTCACACCCACCCGGGTCACACCATATCCTGACTTGGACATTTATTCATGGTCCTTTATCATCATTGTCAGAATCCTGGGCCTCCTCATGTAACAGCTGTTGTGGGAGTACTTTGCTATAAGGACTGCAGCTGATGATAAAGCAGTTATTGATGGATATCAAAACCTGACCTTGCAAGCAATGCTCCAAGCTGTAAATAGAGGGAAAAAAAATAACTTTGCAGTTTCTGATTATTTTGCTTGGACTTCCATATCCTGCGCAAATATGTTTCTGTATACTTGCTGCTTCTTTAAGCACCATTATGAATTCAAAAGCTATTTATTAACGTAATGCATCTTTCTATCATCACTATCTTACCTCACAGGTTTTTAACTAGGTCTTCCATTTGTTGCTCTTTTGCTGGATAATAATTGATTCTTATGCTAGCAGTTTCATTTTTTTTAGAGAGGTATCTCCATTTTATTCCTATTTTTAGTGATAACAATTTGTTCATAATTGTAATCATGATTTATTAGCAACAGGAAATACTTTACATGATTGTTGAAGCAAATATTAATATTTGAAAAAACATGGATCTGAAAAATATAGTCAACAATACAAGGAATAGGTGTCGTTTCTGGTTGAGACCCTTCTTCAGACCCAAACATCATCTATTATTTTTCTCCAGAGATGATGCCTGACCCGCTGAGTTACTCCAGCACTTTGCATCTCTCTTCGGTGTAAACCAGTATATGCAGTTCCTTCCAACACGTGTGCGTGAATTGGGTGCCACTTGATTTTTCCAACCATCTCCACCATTTCATAAGATCTTTGCTGATCTGACTGTAACTCAACTGCACATTCTTGTCTAGCCACAACAAGAGGAAGGGTCTCGACCCGAAACACCACCCATTCCTTTTCTCCAGAGATGCCGTCCAACCAGTTACTCCAGCATTTTGTGTCTATCTTCAACCTAAATGAAGAGACAGATACTGTGCACTGTATTCCTGATGTAGTCTCATTCATGCCCTACATAACTGAAGTTTATCATTTACCCTCGCAATAACATGCCTAACTACTTGACAAGATGCTACGTCCTTCACCATGGATTTTTATATTTTTATACCTTTGATACAGTATTTTATGAAATATTTACTGGGAATCTAAGTGTAGTACATTGCTAGTTTCCTCTAATCCACTCCGCATGCTACTTCTTCAAATTCTTGGTCAAGGAAAATTTCCCGATCAATAAATCGTATTTAAAATGCTCCGTGCATTCAGATACAGAGCAAACAGAGCCTTTTTTTAAAATTATTTTTGCATTTCTAGCATTTAACTAAAGATTTACTCATAGATTTTCACTCCCTAACCCTTCATGTCACATTTTATTATTTTATATGTTAATACCTTTCTCTGTAGCCCTTACTCAGTTTACTACAATTTTGTAATGTTGCTCCCCCTTCCTCCACTATATAGGTTAAAATTCCTCCCTACTTCACCAATTACTTGACTTGCTCAATATAATTATCAATAGCACACCTATCTATACTATTACTAAAACTTTCATCTTAACCACTTCCGATTTGCTTTTAAAAAATATTTGTGCAAAATCGGTACCCTTTATCGCCACCTTACTCACCGTTCTCTCTTCCAAGCGCACCAAGTTTTGTTCCGATCGGTCGATGATTACCAAAGTTATGAAGGTTTAAAAATCGTTTGTTCAGCCGATTGGTCTTCTCGCCTGTTAGTCACCATGAAGGTAACGCCCCTTCCGGCACCCGCTGGAGAACAAAGCCCCTGAGAGGAGGCTGAATCCGCAAGTGGTGACTGAGTCCGCAAAGAGTGGAGTCGGGAAAGTCGCTGTGTGGTGCCGCAGCTGGTGGTCGCTGAGTGGATTCCCCCCTCCCCATACACCCCCCCCCCCCCACACACACACCCCCACACCCCTCTCCCCCTCCTCCCCACATACACCCCTTCTCCCCTTCCCCTCCTCCCCACACACCCAGCCACACCACCCCACCTCCCCCTACACCACCCCATTCCCCACCATTCCACCCCCCCACACCACCCCACCATACTGTAAATTAACACCATCCTACACACTAGGGACATTTTTCAATTTACTCAAGCCAATTAACCTACAAACCTGTGCATCTTTGGAATGTGGGAGGAAAGCAGAGAACTGAAAACCCACGGGGTCACAGGGAGAATGTACAAACTTCTGTACCTGTAGTCAGGATTGAACCCGGATTTCTGGCGCTGTAAGGCAGCAACTCTACCACTGAGCCACGCCAAAATCTTATTTGTCCTGTGGGAGTACAAATTTAAGTTTTAATCATTTGTGCTTTGTATAGTTTTCAATTTTTTTTGTTTAAAATAGGAAATGCTATTTTTACAGGTGCACAACCTTTTATCCGAAGATCCAAATAACGAAAACCTCCGAATAGCGACATTTTTTCAGTCCTTGAAAAAAGGTCCTTGAAAACGTTCACGGAGGGCGGCCCGCAGAGGTGACAGAGGAACCTCCGGTCGGTCCTCGAAGAAAGGGGAACTAAATCCCCATCCATAAAAGAGAAGGTGAGGGTATATTGCGCGGGAGGGTTAATAATTGACAATATGCTGCTGTCTGCCCGCTGAGTTAAAAAAGTTCCCACGGTAGACTCACGATACACAGTGTATCGTGAGTCTTGCGTGGGAACTTTTTTAACTCAGCGGGCAGGGAGCTGCAGATTGTCGCTCCCTTCAGTTTCACCCCACCTACACCCCTCTGCTTCCCGGCCATGTGTGTGACCCCTTCCCTCCCCTCTCCAGCTCCCCGCCCATTGCACCGGCGTGGGGGCTTTGCACTGTCTTCACGTCGGCAATGCCAGTCACCGGAGACGTCAGGACCAACGGGACACCGACCCCCAGGCCCACTGCAAGCACGGAGATCCCAGAGACCCACAGCCAGCAGCAGCCCAGCCCCGTTCCAACTCCAGAGGAAAACTGCAAACTAGCGGGAGACATCGGGACCACCAGGAGCCGCTCCCCGATGGGCCGCTACGGCGACAAGTGGCAGTTCGCCCACAGCCCGAGCTGTGCCCCCTCATCGGGACACCGACCCCCAGGCCCACTGCAAGCACGGAGATCCCAGATCAGCAACTCCAGCCCAGCCCCGCTCCAACTCCAGAGGGGCAGAAACTGATGGTGCGCATGGTGCGTCTTGTTCTTGTGGTCGCGCAGCTCGGGCTGTGGGCGAACTGCCACTTGTCGCCGTAGCGGCCCATCGGGGAGCGGATTCCTCTGGAGTTGGGGGTGGGGGGGAGGGGGAGGGGGGTATTGTGCTGTTTGATCGCCCCCTGCTATCCCAGGGACAGGGAGACAGGACGTTCACCGAGGGCGGCCCGCAGAGGTGACAGCGGAACCTCCGGTCGGTCCTCGACGAAAGGGGAACTAAATCCCCATTCATAAAAGAGAAGGTGAGGGTACATTGACCGGGAGAGTAGGAATCCCAAGACAAAGTTGAGTGAGCGTTCACCGAGGGTGGCCCGCAGAGGTGACAGCGGAACCTCGGGTCGGTCCTGGAAGAAAGGGGAACTAAAAAGAGAAGTGGAGGGTATATTGCGCGGGAGGGTATATCGCCTACCTGGAAGAAACCAGACATTTTTTCCAGGATGTCGTCTGCACACCAAAGCTCACGTTTGGCGCCTCTGCTGCACACGGATATAAGAGTGTGAAAATGTCGCCTTAGGCCGCCTTAGGGCATGTAGCCCCGCTAGGGTGACATGAGTGCGGGAGGTGATTCAATGCTGCGGTCACATTTACAAATTCAGGAACTCATTCAACACACTGCATTTCATACAGACATTTATTCTGCAAGAAAAAAACTACACTGAAGACTCAAACTCGCGACCGAGGAACTGCCGGGATCAAGGCGCAAACTCGCGACCTTGCGGATATGAGCCGGGCACTCTACCACTGAGCCAGCCATTAAAATCTACGCTAAAAAATTTCCATTCCGAAGACCGACAAATTCCAAATTACGAAAAGTGTCTGGTCCCAAGGCTGTCGGATAAAAGGTTGTGCACCTGTATATGTCATGGTGGTTAACGTGTTACTTCTTCTTCTTTCGTGTTACGTGCACAGCCTAAAGTTGTTGGACAACTTGTTCTATTTGATCTTCCATTTGTGCACGTCGAGTTGATTGCATTAGTCGAAACAGGGTTGCAATCTTCCATCCCAACATGTTACTGAAAATGCAATGATTCATCGATTGCTAATCAGAGCATTGCATAATTTTCTTCTAATCCTGATCACAAATCATAAGAATTCATAACAGAATGGCATTGCAAGAGACTATTTCTATTTTGTGCCAGATTGTTTCACTATATCTGTCTGGTATCTAATTGTTAAATAGATATGATCTAGTTCGGGATTTAACAAGTTGAATTGTTTCAGCATCGTAACTATATATGCTGCAATGATCTTTCATAGAGTTATTTTTCATGAGGTTTTCAGAGTTGTTTGGATGGTCATCAGCAGCCTTGCTTCAATTTATTGAGACAAAATCTCGGATGTTTATGTACCTTATGACCAGTGTTGTTACATGTTGCTACATGTCTGCAACAATGCACTCTGGCCAAGAAACTTTCTAAACGTCTGGAACAGTATCAACATATCTGCATGGCAACTTTCCCAAGCATGATGCATTCTACAGATATGGAACTGGAAGAAAGAAGTAGAAATATACTGGACTCGCTGGATGTCCCTATCCAGCTATCTAGCAAGTTAAACAATTAATCCAATAAAGACCCGTAGACACGAGATGTCGTTGATTCTTTACTGTATTCAACTGTAAAACTGTAACATACAAGCAGAAAGGGAAACCGCATATTTAGTAACGTTATACACTTGGTATAGAAACATAAACTATGATGCCACCACTAAATACAATGCTGTTATGTAAGAAACCAGCCAGGGCACATGAAACATTCTTAACTGTTAATAATAGCAATGCTGCACAATAACGTATAAAGCTGCTGTTACACAAACATGATTACTCACAGACAATGCGTCTAACAAACTGGTGCGGTGGATGGCAGAAAATTACACACTAGAATTACAGTGTGCACCATGCGGTACTGTCCCTGAGCTGGGCTTCCTGGCTTATGACAACTTCCTGCCTAACAGGAAAGGTAACCCAAAGCTGTAGGAACCTGAACATCCAGCAGGTGGCATTAATATTTGCAAACAGAAAGTGGTCCAGCACACTCCCCGCCTGGGGTCTCCCAGACCCCATGCACATTTCCCATTTAACCCTCAGAGTCCTCGGGAGACAGGAGGAGAACCATTTCGGTGATTGGGCGGACCTAGAGCTTCTGGGACGGACCGTGACCCGGGGTCAGCTGGGATGTCGTGCGTGGGAACGAACCTCCACTGATGAGATGGCGAAAACTGATGGATGCGTTGGATACGGCTGTGGACGCATGTGTAAATCGCCTCGATCGGTTACAGATGTACCCCAGTACTACTTTGCCGTCCGTGTGGTAGGGGATGTCGTCCATCTCCTTTCCAATCGTCTCTGCGATTTTGACAGCCAAGACCGCTGCGCACGATTCTAGTCTTGGAATAGTGAGCTCTGGCTGGGTTGCTAGCTTTGCTTTGCCAAAGATGAAGCCCACCTCCGTTATTCCGTCTTCGGTGATGACCCTCGGATAGGCAACTGCGTATCTTGGCTTGCCTGATGCGTCCGAGAACAGATAGAGCTCCTGTTGTAGCATGCTCAACTTTGAGAATGTGGTGTAGGGCCGTGGAATCTGTCGCATCTGTAGATCCTGGAACACGTCCCTCCACTTGGGTAGGTCTATGTGCTCCACCAATACCTACATCGCCAACAACTACCCATCCCAGATCCAGCTTCTGGGCGTACGGGGCATTGTTGGGACCGTCAATTAGTTTCCTCACTTTATGCACCTGCAGAATATCTCTTCCCAATAGGAGCAGTAATTTGGCGTTTGGGTCCAGTGGAGGAATCGCATTTGCAATGCATCTGAGATGGCTGTGGTGAAGCGCAACGTTGGGAGTGGGGATCTCGGCACGGTTGTTAGGCACTTGATTGCATTCTAGGAGTGGAGGAAGAGGGAGCAATGTCTTCTCATCCACAGACTCCACCATGTAACCGCAGGCTGTTCTACCTGCAGTCTGCTTGAGCCCGGCACATGTCCGCAGTGAATATGGCTTAAGATTGCCTTTAACCCCAAAGATATTGAAAAACTCGGATGTTGCAAGAGAGCGGTTGCTCTGTTCATCTAAGATGGCGTACATCCTGCGTGCCTCTTGGCGACGTCCTTCTGGATAGACTGAGAGGAGACATATCTTAGCGGATGCTCTCGCGCTGACCCCATCACCGCACACCTCCGTGCATGTGGAGGTGATCTCCTGGTTTACTGCTACCTCTTCCTCCCCGCCATGCTCAGATGCGGGGGGAGATGGCTCGGACTTCCAGGGGGCTGGGCCTGGATGTAGAGCGGAGAGGTGTCTGTCACTGTTGCACTCGGTACATTTCACTTCCGCTGTACAGTTCTTGGCGAAATGACTTGTGGAGGAGCAGCAGCGGAAACAAATGGAATGTTCCTTAAGGAAGTGTTTGCGGTCTTCCAGGCTCTTTTCTCTGAAGGCTCTGCACTTCTTTAATGGATGAATCTTGGCATGAATGGGACACTGCTTTGATGGGTCACTGGATTTCTGTGTCTTAGGAGTTGTTGGAGTTGCTTGTGTCCTGTGGACGGAGACGAGAGTTTTACCATGTCTCTCTATGTTATCCCTCTGGACGATTGCTGGACGAGAGAGGCAAAGATTGAAGCTGGGATCCGTTCTGGTTTTTGCCTCCGCACGGATAAAGTCGGCAAACACTTTAAATGGGGGGAAAGAGATGCGGTGGCGACGTTTATAATTGGATCCAGATTCAGTCCACTTTTCCTGGATATTATAAGGAAGCTTCTCAACAATCGGTGCAACTCCCCTGGAGGTATCAAGGTAAGACAAACCAGGTAGATACCCATCGGCCTTTGCCGCTTCGATTTCTGACAGAAGGTCCCCGAGCTCACGTAGCTTGTATGGCTCTTTGATGGTGATCCTGGGAAAGTTCTCGAGCTTGGTAAAGAGGGCATGCTCGATAGACTCGGGTGAACCGTAAGTTTCTTCAAGCCTCTGCCAAGCCATCTTCAAACCTGCTTTAGGATTCCTCATGTTGACAGCCTTAATTCTTGTTGCCTGCTCAGAGGATTCTTTCCCAAGCCATTTTACCAAAAGATCGAGCTCCTCTCCGGGTGAAAGGCCCAGGCCTTCTATGGCGTTTTGGAAGGAGGATCTCCAAGCCCAGTAATTCTCAGGCTTGTCGTTAAAGGCCGTCAATCCTGTTGTAACAAGCTGGCTGCGGGCGAGGTATTTGGCAAGGTCCATGGTGGTGGGATTGATATCGTTGGTGGCTTGAGGAGAGTTGTTAGAGCCGCTGTGCAGAAAGGTTGCCGTTGGCTTTCTATCCTCCAATTTATGCTCCACGTTTCCTTGCACATTACTGGGATTGTGATGACTATGAAATGAACTGGCCAGATTAGATTTGGTCTGGTGAATGGGCGGCAATGGGCAAAATACTATGCTACCACTCTCGATATCATAATCAGTGACATGTTGGCTTGACTTTATGCTGGCTTGCTCTATGACGTAGTCCAGAGTACGCTCGTGTTGGTTTTGAGGGCGAGCAGGGCTCGGTGATCTATTACGTGACCCTTGTTCTTCTATTAAACCTGCTTCTATGGTGTCGGCCTCTGCAATGGCTGCTTCCATCTCTTTTTCTTGCTGCAAGGCCTCTAAGGTCGCCTGCATCCGCACAGCCTCGACCTGCATCTCTGCCTGCATCCGCGCAGCATCGACCTTCATGTCTATCTCTCTCTGAGCGAATGCTGCTCTAGCTTCGGCTGCTTTTGCTTTAGCCCGTGCTTTAAGGGCGGCCATGCTGGCACTGGAGCTGGCTGCAGAGCAGTACGAACGAACGCTGAGGGACTTGGCTTCATTCTGTGAAGCGTTGTCTTGGTTGCTTGTTGCCATGGCGTTGAGGTGTGGACGGACAATGTGATGATGTGAGCCACCCTGTAGTACAGCTTGTTGTGGTGCTGTCTTTTTACTATACTGGACTCGCTGGATGTCCCTATCCAGCTATCTAGCAAGTTAAACAATTAATCCAATAAAGACCCGTAGACACGAGATGTCGTTGATTCTTTACTGTATTCAACTGTAAAACTGTAACATACAAGCAGAAAGGGAAACCGCATATTTAGTAACGTTATACACTTGGTATAGAAACATAAACTATGATGCCACCACTAAATACAATGCTGTTATGTAAGAAACCAGCCAGGGCACATGAAACATTCTTAACTGTTAATAATAGCAATGCTGCACAATAACGTATAAAGCTGCTGTTACACAAACATGATTACTCACAGACAATGCGTCTAACAAACTGGTGCGGTAGGATGGCAGAAAATTACACACTAGAATTACAGTGTGCACCATGCGGTACTGTCCCTGAGCTGGGCTTCCTGGCTTATGACAACTTCCTGCCTAACAGGAAAGGTAACCCAAAGCTGTAGGAACCTGAACATCCAGCAGGTGGCATTAATATTTGCAAACAGAAAGTGGTCCAGCACAAGAAATAAAAGTTATTTTTTTAAACCAAACTTGTAGATCAGTGGATCCTGTTTAGACTGAGATTTATTGAGGCAAAATGTTTCCTTGTGGTAAATTGTATGTCGTAAATTGAATAAGGACTACAGAGAAAGATATTTAACATATAAACAAACTGACAAGAAGGGGTAAGGAGTAAAAACCCAAGAGTACATCTGTAAACAGGGCTAGAGAATGCAAAAATAATGAAAGGCCATCCCAGATGCTCTATATCTGAATCCCCATAGCATTTGAAATGTGTCGGAAGGAACTGCAGATGCTGGTATAAGTCGAAGATGAACACAAAGAGCTGGAGTAACTCAGCGGGTCAGGCAGCACCTCTGGAGAAATGGAATAGGTGACGTTTCTGGTCTAAAGAAAGGTCTCGACAAAAAAGTCACCTATTCCTTTTCTCCAGAGATGTTGTCTGGGTCCTGGACTTTCTCACCACCAGGCCCCAGGTAGTCAAGATGAGAGGAAATACATCGAAGTCCCTCACCCTGAGCACATGATCCCCCCCAGGATTGCGTCCTCAGCCCCCTACTGTACTCCCTGTACACACATGACTGTGTGGCCAGGTTCAGCTCCAACTCAATAATCAAGTTTGCTGATGACACTGTGGTGGTGGGCCTGATCTCAGACAACGATGAGAAGGCCTACCGGGAGGAGGTGGCTGATCTGGCACACTGGTGTCAGGACAACAGCCTCCTCTTAAATATCAAAAAAAACGAAGGAGCTGGTCGTGGACTTTAGGAGGGCACATCATCCGAGGACATACACACCATTGAAGATAAATGGGGATACTGTGGATAGGATGAGCTGTTTTAAATACCTGGGAGTCCACATTTCTGAGGATATGACTTGGGCATCACATGCTGCAGCACTCGTGAGTAAGGAAAGGCAGCACCTTTACCACCTCAGGCAATTGAGGAGATTCAGAGTGTTTCTGAGGATCCTCCAATGCTTCTACTCAGTGGCTGTGGAAAGCATCTTGTCCGGAAATATCACAATTTGGTTTCGGAACTGCTCTGACCAGGATAAGAAGGCTCTGCAGTGAGTAGTGCGTTCGGCCGAACCCACTATGGGAACTTCACTCGCCCCTCTGCAGGACTTTACATCAGAAGGTGCAACTCCAGAGCCAACAAGATGATGGGAGACCCCTTCCACCCGAGCAACTTCCAGTTGCTATGGTCAGGCAAATGCCTCCGTTGCCATGCTGTGAGAACGGAGAGGATGAGAAGAAGTTTCTTCCCAGAGGCCATTAGGACTGTAAACTCCTATCTCTCCAGAGACTAACTTTACTGTACAATTTTACTGTTGTGTGGTGTCTATTTAAAATTGGTGTTTTTTTCCTTATCTTCCCTCCCTCCCACAAATATGTAATATGTGAATATTCTGTTTGTAGTTTGTTTTTCGCACAATTCGCGAGTATTGTCACTTTTCATTTCACTGCACATCTCATATATGTATGTGACAAATAAACTTGACTTGACCAGTTACTCCAGCTTTTTGTGTCTATCCTTAGCATTTGAAACATGTTTTTTTTAATCTGAAAATCTTGCCTGGCAGTCCAGGTGAGGCATTTTGCCTTGAGAGCAAATACAAAAAGCAGGGAGACCAGGCAGGGGAAGTAAAAAATAAGGAGTGCATTGGAGAAGGCTGTGAGGGCTAGTGGAAACTCAATGTGTGTTGGGTATCAGGTCTTCTGGATGAGCCTTTAGTTTCCGGTACAGTATTTGTGTGTTCAAAGAGAAATCCTTCCTCCTTATACTTCCAAAGGCTATTTTGACCATCACATTAATTAAAGGATCCAAAATTAACATGTAAGCTGTTCTGCCAACCAAGTAATGGATTGTAGGCAGCTGATCAGTCTTGTACATAGAAAATCAAGAGACCTTGTAAAAAAAAATAGACCTTAACCTTCCTTAACCCTCAAGCTGTCTCCTCCCATCCCCCCGCCCTCGGGCTCCTCCTCCTCCCTTTTTCCTTCCTTCTCCCCACCACCTCCCACCAGACTGAAGAAGGGTTTTGGCCCGAAACGTCGCCTATTTCCTTCGCTCCATAGATGCTGCTGCACCTGCTGAGTTTCTCCAGCATTTTTGTGTACCTTCGATCTTCCAGCATCTGCAGTTTCTTCTTGAACAAAAAAAATAGACAGTTGGGTTTAGTTTATTGTCACATGCACTGAGGTACAGCAAAAAGCTTTTCTTGATAACCAGTCAGCCGAAAAACAATACATGATTACAATCGAGCCATCCACAGTGTACAGATATATGATAAAGGGAATAACGTGAATAACGTTTAGTGCAACATAAGTCCATTAAAGTCCGATCAAAGATAGCCTGTGGGTCTCCAATGAGGTAGATAGTAGTTCAGGGTTGCTCTCTGGTTGTTGGTTACCGGTGTTCAGTTGCCTGATAACAGCTTGGAAAAAACTGTCCCTGAATGTGCAGGTATGCGTTTTCACATTTCTATACCTTTTGCCCAATGGGAGAGGGGGAGAAGTGGGAGTGGCTAGGGTGCAACTCGTCCTTGATTATAGTGGTGGCCTTGCCGGGGCAGCATGAGGTGTAAATGGAGTCAATGGAAGGGAGGTTGGTTTGTGTGATGGTATGGGCTGCGTCCACAATGGATGGAGTTTTTCTTGGAGTTTTTCCCAATCATGCTGTGATACATCCTGATAAAATGCTTCCTACGGCACATCTGTTGAAGTCGGTGAGAGTTGTTGGAGACATGTCGAACGTCCTAACTTTCTTGGTTATTGGTTCAATAAGGGTGGTCTGACGTTGTTAGAGATATTTACTTCTAGGTAACGGAGCCCAAAAGAAGCAGAAAATGTAAAATTAATTGTCTATATGTAGAACACAAAGCACTGGAGTAATGCAGTGGGTCAAGCACTATCTCTGGAGGACATGGATAGGTGACATTTAGGGGACAGGACCCTTCTTCAGGCTTCAAAGGTTATAATGTTAAAAGATTAAACATGTTGGTTACAAACCACTGTATTCCAGTCATCCATTAATATGCAATGTGAATCCTGAGATTAAAAATAAATCTTAAAATTAGATTTACACTGCCCATCAAGTTTCCTGTTAGCCCAGTAGATTAATTAAAAGAGTATTGTAACACAGCAGTTAGCACTGCTGTTTCACAGGTCCAGTGACCCAAGGTTTGATTCTCACCCCGGGTGCTGCCAATGTGAACTTTGCATGGGTTTTCCAAGACTGAACTAGTTTCCTCCCACATCCCAAAGACTTGCAATTGGCTCCTTTGTCTAGATTAATGCCAAAGAATCAAGGGAGGAATTGATGGACACATGTGATTGAAAATAAGTTGGAGGAATACAAAGAAATAAGAAAAGTGGGAATAGAACTAAGGGGAGTGATGAGAGTCACCATGGACCTGATGGGCTCCTAAGTTATACATCGTCAGAGTTCTGCAAAGTGAGCCTCATGCTATATTGGAAGTACACTGTTTTAGCTACAATAATAGTCATAGAGTGATGCAGCGTGGAAACAGGTCCTTCGGCTCAACTTCCCCACATCAGCTAACATGTCCCAGCTACACTAGTCCCACTTGCCCGTGTTTGGTCCATATCCCTCCAAACCTGTCCTATCCATGTACCTGTCTAACTGCTGCTTAAATGTTTTGATAGTCTCTGCCTCAACTACATTCTCTGACATCTTGGTGCATACACCCACCACCCTTTGTGTGAAAATGTTTCCCCTCAGATTCCTGTTAAATCTTTTCCCCTTCACCTTAAACCTATGTCCTCTGGTCCTCGATTTACATACTTTGGGCAAGAGTATGGTCAGGGCTTCAATCCTGTGTTTCAGTAAAAGGGATTGTGATGGGGCAGTCAATGTGGGTTCAGGAATTAGCCACCCTGCTTCTGATGTCCAATGCATGGATGAAGACTAGGAGCAGGATTCCTTAATCTCAAATAACTGTTGGGCAAATCGTGTGCGTTAATCGCCATTTGGCAGAGAGTGTAGCTCTGGATTTGGCATAGTTTCCATGTTTCTTTGTTTAGAACCTTACTGTACTTTAAATTGATTGCTGTGTATAACTGTTACCGCTTGTATTATTAATGAAACAACAGCTGCAGCTCAGTTACATGAGTTGTCTTGTTTAAAACAATCATCATTCGCAGTTTACAAAGTCTTTTTTATTCCCTCTTTGTCAAAAGAAAGCTGATGGATTAAAGACATGATTTTCAATGGTCTGAAGAATCAAAGTCATTTTAATAGACTTATGATTGCAATAACCTCGGAAGGGAATAACAACACTAGGGCCTCTTAATAAAGTTGAGCAGCATGGTGACATAGCAGTAGAGTTGCTGCCTTACCGCTTCAGAGACCCGGGTGCAATCCTGACTATGGGTGCTGTTTGTACGTTCACCACGTGACCAGTGTCGGTTTTCTCCGGGATCGCCGGTTTCCTCCCACACTCCAAACACGTATAGGTTGTAGGTTAATTGGCTTGATAAAATTGTAAATGGTCCTTAGTGTGTAGGGTAGTGTTAATGTGCTGGGAATCACCGGGCGGCACAGATTTGGGGGACGAAGAGTCTGTTTCTGCACTGTATCTCTAAAATAAATTAAACTAAATGAGACTAAGCAACAAGAAATCTAATTAGACAAAAAAAAACATCTTTAGAAATATAGAAAGTAGGTGCAGGAGTAGGCCATTCGGCCCTTCGAGCCTGCACCGCCATTCAATATGATCATGGCTGATCATCCAACTCAGTATCCCGTACCTGCCTTCTCTCCATACCCCCTGATCCCCTTAGCCACAAGGGCCACATCTAACTCCCTCTTAAATATAGCCAATGAACTGGCCTCAACTAGCCTCTGTGGCAGAGAGTTCCAGAGATTCACCACTCTCTGTGTGAAAAAAGTTCTTCTCATCTCGGCTTTAAAGGATTTCCCCCTTATCCTTAAGCTGTGACCCCTTGTCCTGGACTTCCCTAACATCGGGAACAATCTTCCTGCATCTAGCCTGTCCAACCCCTTAAGAATTTTGTAAGTTTCTATAAGATCCCCTCTCAATCTCCCAAATTCTAGAGAGTATAAACCAAGTCTATCCAGTCTTTCTTCATAAGACAGTCCTGACATCCCAGGAATCAGTCTGGTGAACCGTCTCTGCACTCCCTCTATGGCAATAATGTCCTTCCTCAGATTTGGAGACCAAAACTGTACGCAATACTCCAGGTGTGGTCTCACCAAGACCCTGTACAACTGCAGTAGAACCTCCCTGCTCCTATACTCAAATCCTTTTGCAATGAAAGCTAACATACCATTCGCTTTCTTTACTGCCTGCTGCACCTGCATGCCTACCATCAATGACTGGTGTACCATGACACCCAGGCCTCGCTGCATCTCCCCCTTTCCCAATCGGCCACCATTTAGATAATAGTCTGCTTTCCCGTTTTTTGCCACCAAAATGGATAACCTCACATTTATCCACATTATACTGCATCTGCCAAACATTTGCCCACTCACCCAGCCTATCCAAGTCACCTTGCAGTCTCCTAGCATCCTCCTCACAGCTAACACTGCCCCCCAGCTTAGTGTCATCCGCAAACTTGGAGATATTGCCTTCAATTCCCTCATCCAGATCATTAATATATATTGTAAATAGCTGGGGTCCCAGCACTGAGCCTTGCGGTACCCCACTAGTCACTGCCTGCCATTGTGAAAAGGACCCGTTTACTCCTACTCTTTGCTTCCTGTTTGCCAGCCAGTTCTCTATCCACATCAATACTGAACCCCCAATGCCGTGTGCTTTAAGTTTGTATACTAATCTCTTGTGGGACCTTGTCGAAAGCCTTCTGGAAGTCCAGATACACCACATCCACTGGTTCTCCCCTATCCACGCTACTAGTTACATCCTCGAAAAATTCTATAAGATTCGTCAGACATGATTTACCTTTCGTAAATCCATGCTGACTTTGTCCAATGATTTCACCTCTTTCCAAATGTGCTGCTATCCCATCTTTAATAACTGACTCTAGCAGTTTCCCCACTACCAATGTTAGACTAACTGGTCTGTAATTCCCCATTTTCTCTCTCCTTCCCTTCTTAAAAAGTGGGGTTACGTTTGCTACCCGCCAATCTTCAGGAACTACTCCAGAATCTAAAGAGTTTTGAAAGATTATTACTAATGCATCCACTATTTCTGGAGCTAATTCCTTAAGTACTCTGGGATGCAGCCTATCTGGCCCTGGGGATTTATCGGCCTTTAATCCATTCAATTTACCCAACACCACTTCCCGGCTAACCTGGATTTTACTGAATTCCTCCAACTCCTTTGACCCGCGGTCCCCTGCTATTTCCGGCAAATTATTTATGTCTTCCTTAGTGAAGACGGAACCAAAGAAGTTATTCAATTGGTCTGCCATATCCTTGTTCCCCATGATCAACTCACCTGTTTCTGACTGCAAGGGACCTACATTTGTTTTAACTAATCTCTTTCTTTTCACATATCTATAAAAACTTTTGCAGTCAGTTTTTATGTTCCCTGCCAGTTTTCTTTCATAATCTATTTTCCCTTTCCTAATTAAGCCCTTTGTTCTCCTCTGCTGGTCTTTCAATTTCTCCCAGTCCTCCGGTATGCTGCTTTTTCTGACTAATTTGTACGCATCATCCTTCGC
This sequence comes from Leucoraja erinaceus, assembly GCF_028641065.1. Classification (NCBI taxonomy): domain Eukaryota; kingdom Metazoa; phylum Chordata; class Chondrichthyes; order Rajiformes; family Rajidae; genus Leucoraja; species Leucoraja erinaceus. The sequence continues at coordinate 24,178,559 of NC_073408.1, read as the reverse complement.
TTTGATACTATCCCTGATTTCCCTTGTTATCCATGGATGTACTACCTTCCCTGATTTATTCTTTTGCCAAACTGGTATGAACAATTTTTGTAGTTCATCCATGCAGCCTTTAAATGTCTTCCATTGCATATCCACCGTCAACCCTTTTAGAATTAATTGCCAGTCAATCTTGGCCAATTCACGTCTCATACCCTCAAAGTTACCTTTCTTTAAGTTCAGAACCATTGTTTCTGAATTAACAATGTCACTCTCCATTCTAATGAAGAACTGAACCATATTGTGGTCACTCTTGCCCAAGGGGGCACGTACAACAAGAGTGCTAATTAACCCTTCCTCATTACTCAATACCCAGTCTAAAATAGCCTGCTCTCTCGTTGGTTCCTCTACATGTTGATTTAGATAACTATCCCACATACATTCCAAGAAATCCTCTTCCTCAGCACCCCTGCCAATTTGATTCACCCAATCTATATGTAGATAGAAGTCACCCATTATAACTGTTTTGCCTTTGTCACACGCATTTCTAATTTCCTGTTTGATACCATCTCCAACTTCACTACTACTGTTAGGTGGCCTGTACACAACACCCACCAGCGTTTTCTGCCCCTTAGTGTTTCGCAGCTCTACCCATACCGATTCCACATCCTCCAAACTAAGGTCCTTCCTTTCCATTGCATTAATCCCCTCTCTAATCAATAACGCTACCCCACCTCATTTTCCTTTCTGTCTATCCCTCCTGAATATTGAATATCCCTGGATGTTCAGCTCCCAGCCTTGGTCACCCTGGAGCCATGTCTCCGTGATCCCAACTGTATCATAGTCATTAATAGCTATCTGCACATTCAACTCATCCACCTTATTACGAATGCTCCTTGCATTGAGACACAAAGCCTTCAGGCTTGTTTTTACAACACTCTTACCCCTTATACAATTATGTTGAAAAGTGGCCCTTTTTGATTTTTGCCCTGGTTTTGTCTGCCTGCCACTTACTTTTCACCTTGCTACCTATTTCTTCTACCCTCATTTTACACCCCTCGGTCTCTACGCTCACACATTTAAGAAACCCTTTCCCTTTAACTCCATCCTCCACTATCCCATTCAACACCCCACCCCCCTTATTCAGTTTAAAGCCACCCGTGTAGCAGTGGCAAACCTGCCTGCCAGAATGCTGGTCCCACACCTGTTAAGATGCAATCCGTCACTTTTGTACAGTTCCCCCTTACCCAAAAACAGATCCCAGTGATCTAAGAATCTAAATCCCTGCCCCGTGCACCAGTTCCTCAGCCACACGTTCAGGTCCTATATCTCCCTGTTCCTGCTCTCGCTAGCACGGGGAATTGGAAGCAAACCGGAGATAAGAACCCTGGAGGTCCTGCTTTTCAACATTTTTCCGAGCTCTCTAAAGTCACGCTGCAGAATATTCATCCCCTTTTTTCCGACATCGTTTGTGCTGACATGCACTACCACTTCCGGATGTTCACCTTCGCCCTTGAGGATTTTAGCCAATGATTGACCAAAAATGCTGGAGAAACTCAGCAGGTGAGGCAGCATCTATGGAGAGAAGGAATAGGTGAAGTTCCGGGTCAAGACCCTTCTGCAGGATTTAGCCAAGGATTAGTGAGGACATGGTCTTTGTAATCACTGAATATATGTGAGAGAAGTGTGGATGGATTAATGAAGTGGGAGGAAAAAGGAAAAGTGGAAATAAATTCAAGCATTTTGGGTTGCATGGGACAACCTTGGAATGGATTGAAGATAGACACAAAAAGCTGGAGTAACTCTGGGTCAGACAGCATCTCTGGAGAAAAGGAATAGGTGACGTTTCGGGTCAAGACCCTTCAGACTGAGAGTCGGGAAAGTCAGGGGCCAACCCCCAGCTAACAATGGTTAGCTTCAAAGTCGTCTTGTTGACTCTCATTGTCTGTAACTCGTTTTCACTCAGCCCCTTGCAAACAATGACCTGTTTCCTTTATCATCATTACTTTTTTGCTTATCTCTTATTCATTTGTGCTATATCACTGTCCATATCTCGTTCTGACATCTCCTTAGAATGGATTGGTTGTGCCAAATTGCCTAAATGGTGTGGTATTAATTGATTATTTTGTGAAGTAAAGCAAGAAGTATCTGCATGTTGGTGGTGGAGTGAATGAATGGCTGTGGCTGGGATCCCTTGCAAGCAGTCTGCTTGTTATTGATAAGTATCAAGCTTCTTGAGTGTTGAATGCATCTTCTAGGTGAGTACTCAATTGCAGTCCTGACTTGGGCTTTGTACATGGTGGTCAGCCATTGAGGAGTCAGGGGGTAAAATGCAAGATTCCTAACCTCTTACCCATTCTTGTAGTCTAATTATGCATTTAACTACTCCAGTTCTGTTTCTGGTCAGTAAAATTATTGAATATTGATGGTGGGAATTTAATACTGGTAATGCCATTGAATGTTTTGTTCAGTTAGTTTATTGTCAGATTCCGAGGTACAGTGAAAAGCTTTTGTTGCGTGCTAACCAGTCAGCAGTAAGACAGTAAACGATTACAATTGAGCCATCCACAGTGTACAGATACATGCTGACGGGAATAATGTGTAGTGCAAGATAAAGTCCAGTAAAATCCAAATAAAGATAGCTCGTGGGTCTCCAATGAGGTAAATAGTAGCTCAGCACTGCTCTCTAATTGTCAGTAGGATAGATCAGTTGCCTGATAATAATTTGGAAGAAACTGTCTCTGAATCTAGAGGTGTGCATTTTCACACTTCTATACCTCTTGCCTGGTGGGAGGGAGAAGAAGATGGAGTGCCTGGTGTGAGACTGATGCTTGACTATGCTGGAGGTCAGGGGGTAATAGCAGGATTTCCTCTTGCTGGTTATCATCCTCAGCTGGCACATGCAGTGTGAATGGTACTTGCCACCAAAGATCTTAGAGCGGAGCAAGATGGGTTACTCTCACGTAAACGTCTAGTACGCCCATGGGCAGATTCATGGGTGATTATAGGACCCATTTTAGCAACCAGCCTCCGCCATCTTGTTCCGCCATCTTGCTTCCGGCCAAAGATCGGATCTTTCTTTCCGCAGCGGGGAGAGGGAGTGTGCGGCCCGGGGCAGCGGGGAGAGGGAGTGCGCGGCCCGGAGCAGCGGGGAGAGGGAGTGCGCGGCCCGGGAGAGGGGGTGTGCAGCCCGGGGAGAGGAGTTGCGCGGATCGGGGCAGCGGGGAGAGGAAATATATGGCCCGGGGAGAGGGAGTGCGCGGCCCGGGGGGAGGGAGGGTGCGGCCCGGGGCAGCGGGGAAAGGGAGTGCGCGGCACGGGGAGAGGGGGTGTGCAGCCCGGGGAGAGGCGGTGCGCGGATCGGGGCAGCGGGGAGAGGGAGTGCGCAGCCCGGGGCAGCGGGGAGAGGAAGTGTGCGGCCCGGGGAGAGGGGAGTGGGCGGCCCGGGGAGAGGGGGTGCGCGGATCGGGGCAGCGGGGAGAGGGGCATAGGAGGGGGGAGATATTGTAGTGTGGAGGCAGGCGAGGGAGTGCCGGGGGGGGGGGGGGGGGGGGGGGGGGGGGGGGGGGGGGGGGGGGAGAGAGTAGAGGGGTGGGATAAGGCCTAGTGTGTGTGAAGTTACGGGGAGGTTTACAATGTTTCTTATTTAATGTCCCTTGTCTGGTCTGAAATAAAGTTTATCATTGGATCAGAAGAAATATAATTGTGGTTAAACTACTTTACGATAGACCTACGGCAAGAATATTAACTAACAATACGCTATCTCCAAAATTTTACTTATCAAGGGGTAATAGGCAAGGGTGTGCCTTATCACCATTTCTATTTGCCCTTATGATAGAACCGCTGGCCGAAAGGATTAGAAATCACCCGAATATTCACGGATATAACACCAAGGACTCAAGGAATAAAATTTCATTATATGCTGATGATATCCTTTTATATATTACTAATACACAAACGAGTATACCCACCTTATTAACACTAATTGAGGAATTCGGCTCTTTTTCAGGATATAGAATAAATTGGAATAAAAGCGAAATTATGTCTTTAAAACCACAGGATTCGAGACACTTACTAAAATTCCCCTTCAAAATTGCAACAGAAAAATTCAAGTATCTGGGTATTCAAATTACGAGAAGACACAAATCATTATTTAGTGCCAATTTTATACCACTATTAAATAAACTGAATGATACGATTAAATTTTGGAAAACGCTTCCGCTCTCATTGATAGGTAGAATTAACGCTATAAAAATGACTTTCTTACCACAATTAATATATTTGTTTCAAGCGATCCCAATATATATTCCAAAATATTTTTTCAAAAAACTAGATTCCACTATCACTAATTTTATATGGGACTACAGAACACATAGAATTCAACGAAAGCATTTGTGCAAATCTAAAGAAGTTGGGGGTTTATCATTACCTAATTTTATGTATTACTACTGGGCAGTGCATATTAAGAACATAATGTACTGGCTGGATAGTTCCACTCAGCAGTTGGAGTGGATAAGAATGGAGAAAGAGGAGTGCTATCCGCACGATATCAAGTCAAGTCAAGTCAAGTTTATTTGTCACATACACATACGAGATGTGCAGTGAAATGAAAGTGGCAATGCTCGCGGAACAACAAAACAACCAAACAAATTATAAACACAATCATAACACACATATTATTTTACATAATAAATAATAGAAGGAAAAACGTTCTGTACAGTTAGTCCCTGGTGAGAAAGGCGTTTACAGTCCGAATTGCCTCTGGAAAGAAACTCCTTCTCAACCTCTCCGTTCTCACTGCATGGCAACGGAGGCGTTTGCCTGACCGTAGCGGCTGGAACAGTCTGTTGCAGGGGTGGAAGAGGTCTCTCATGATATAGGAAGGATCCTGCTCTCACTGATAAAATTGAATATATAAGAAGAACCCAATTATTCACAATATAATAAGAATTTGGAAACAAATAAAAGTATCCTTGAAATTAAATAATTTATCAGTACTAACCCCACTATTGAACAACCCTGCATTCAAACCTTCTCTCATCGACAACACATATCAACAATGGGATAGACTGGGGATTAGGAAAGTAGGGGATATGTATGAAGTGGGCAAGCTGTTATCATTTCAACAATTAAAATTAAAATTTAAATTGAAGGATAATCAATATTTTAAATATATACAGGTATGTGACGATGAAGAAATATACACATAGATTTCAAACTATATTTTTGGACCCTTTAGAAGAAGCAATGAATATTAAGGCTGATTCACAAAAATTAATATCATACTTTTATAGTAATATATTAAATAGAGAATCACCCTCAACAGAAGCACTAAGGGAAGATTGGGAACATGAGCTAATGATAAAGATCTCGAAGGATAGATGGGAAAAGTATTTGATGAATACATATAACTGTTCTATTAATGCAAGACATAATTTAATTCAATTCAAATTATTACATAGACTATATTATTCAAAAACGAGGTTGAATAAATTTTATCCAAACGTCTCTCCCAGATGCGATAAATGTTTGTTTCAAAACGCTAACATTCATTTGTAGGATGTACAAAGTTCAATACATTTTGGAGTGAATTATTTGATATATTTACAAAGCTTTTCAAGTCAAGAATAGAACCCAAAACGGAATGGATTATATTTGGAATAATAGGAGAAGATACCAATTTAAATAAAGACCAAAATGTTTTTTTTAATTATGGGTTAATAATTGGAAAGAAATTGATACTTAAATTTTGGAAAAATACAACCATACCAACTGTTAAAATGTGGTTTAGGAATATGATGGACATAGCACGCCTTGAAGAAATGAGACTCCGACTAATAGATAAATATGACCAATTCTTAAGGAGTTGGTCTCCTTTCATCGACCTTTTGGAATCATGTGATGAAGCGGTACCGTAAAGATTGCTGATTTCAGTTCATGACGTGGATAGATCTACATCTCCGAATACAGATTTGAAAAATTCTCTTTTAAGGGGCCTTCTCTTCTATTTCTAATTTCCACTTTTTCTTTTTTATTTTTTTATATACACACTTCACGTTTTTCTACTCTCTACCATCTATTTTTCCACTTTTTCCTCTTTCTATTGTTTTCTTTTTCTTGTCTTGCTTACTTCCTTCTCATAACATAAAACTAGAGGTTGTACATAGAATGGATCACGGTATTACATAGTTGGCACCTAAAATTAGGTTCCACTGTACTGTTTTGTACTGTATTAACTTCTAATAAAATATACAAAAAAAAAAAAAAAGAAGAAATATAATAGTAAGATTAAACGAGTACTTACCAGTACGAAGTTTGATCTGTATTTTATGAGGAGTTACGATGAGGGATTACGTGAAGAACCCACCCAGCGCGCAGGCGCGGCATACTTCCAAGCAGCGGTGTGGAATCACAGATAGACACTAGTTGAAGTAAAGATAGTAAAGACCAACGAGACATTAGTCCGAATTTGATCTATATAATGAGGGTGGGAGCGGAGGGCACGTAATCCCTCATCGTAACTCCTCATAAAATACAGATCAAACTTCGTACTGGTAAGTACTCGTTTAATCTTACTATTTTACTTCGGAGTCACGTGAGTGACTACGTGAAGACTTCAAAGGTCTGTGATTTCAAACCGTGTAACAGTTATATCACTCACTGCCGAAAGATCATCGAGGGAGGAAGTGGTAGCTAAAGACCAACAAGTTTGTTTAGTTATAAAAGAAATGTTTATTAACTATAACAAAAAATAGCTCCCATGGGCTTTAAATCATAACTTTGCGGTTTTTAAAATGGTATCCGCAAAGACGTCCTGTTCCATCAGCGGTTTCCTGTAAAATCGCTGGAATGTCGATTCCCTTGACCATCCCGCTGCTCTGAGGATGTGGTCTAGGGGAACCTGCATCCTATCCGCCGCTGAGGTGGACGCTGCCCTGGTTGAATGGGATTTAAAAACATTTGTGTTAATCCCTGCCATGCTGAGGACCTGTTTCAACCATCTGGATAATGTTTGGCTGGTTACCCGTCCAAAAGGCTTTCTGTGGCTAACCCATAAGGCTTTTCTCTCTCCCTCTAAGCGTTTGGGTTGTGTCTAGATAATGATGAAGGTGGGTCACCACACACAGCCTAGGTTCTGGAGGGTAAGCCCGGAAGATCAATGGGGAGTTTGATGTACCTGGTCTACTTTGTTTTACCAACCCCGGCATGGTGAAAGTAATGGTATCTGGGGTGGTCACCATGTAGTTCAGATTTAGCTGATGGAGCGACTGAACCCTTTGAGCTGAGACAAGCGCCATGAGCATGAGGGTTTTATAAGTGGCCTGTTCCAGGCTCAGGGATCCCACCGGAGGCCAACCTCGAAGGTGTGTCAGAACTACACTCACATCCCACATGTGAGTGTATCTAGGTGTAGGGGGTTTGGTATTAAAGATCCCCTTAAGGAGTCTGATGACCAGAGGGTGGGATCCCACACTATGCTGTTCTATCGGCATGAGGTATGCGGACAGTGCGCTCCGAGCCGTATTGATGGCACTGTAGCTCATCTTGAGATCATGGGTGCAGGTGGGCCAGGAACTCCAGCACATCCGAGATCGAGCCGTCTTGTAGGATGTCCCTGCGTCAGACAGTACTCAGGTGTTCCCATTTTCCTCATGATGAAGGTCAGGTACTGTTTCTTGGAAACTCCGCACATGCCGACAGGTGGTGATTGTTCTGTCTCTAACCCCAATACCCGGATGTCCCTTTCTATGGTGCAGTCTGTTGGCCAAGTCCAGTTAACTTGAAGTCCTGTTTTTTCTGTTCCCATGATGAAGGTCAGGTACTGTTTCTTGGTGGAAACTCGCAGGGATGCCGACATGGTGGTGATTGTTCTGTCTGATAACCCCATCCCCGGTAAGGCCTGTTCAAAATCTGGAAACCAGGGAGTTTCAATTTTTGGTGGCATGGATGGCTAATGCCAGTTACCGGGTGAGTCAATAATTGGGGGTGGTGTTGAAGGACCATTGGTGTCTCTACCACCATGTCGTGGAACATTGGGAACCATGGTTGGGTAGGCCAGTCGGGCACGACCAGAATGCCAGAGGCTGAGTCTGCCTGAATTTTCTGGAGTACCCGACTGATGAGGCAGAAGGGAGGGAAAGCATAGAAAAAGAAATTTCCCCAATCCAGCGTGAAGGCATCTACCGCTGCTGCCTCTGGGTCTGGTTCCCAAGCCACATACATGGGTAGGTGGTGATTTAACCTAGACGCAAACAAATCTATATCTGGCGTACCATATTGCTTGACAATTTTAGCAAATAATTTTGGGTCCAACATCCATTCGATGTTGTCGTTGAATTTTCGTGACCTGGTGTCCGCCACTAAATTTAGCTTGCCTGGTAAATAGGCAGCTGATAGCCAAATATGTCTCTCGACACACCATTGCCAGATTATAGCAGTTAATTTGTCGCATGATACTGATTTAATGCCACCCATGTGCTGGATATAAGATACTGCCGTAGTGTTGTCGATCATAATTCTAACATGCACGTGCCGCATATCAGATGCATATGCTTTTAGCCCATAAAAGGCGGCGAGCATTTCAAAAAAGTTAATGCCCAGTGATTGTAGTAGCGATGCCTCTGAGTTAGTCCATCTGCCACCTGTGCTGTCTATGGAGTTAGTAGCTCCCCAGCCTAAAGCACTGGCATCCGTTGCAATGGTTATGTTAGGATTGGTTACGGCGATAGGACTGTGACTGTGCCAAATATTGTCAACCCACCACTGAAGTTCTGATTTGGCTTCAGCGGGTAAATCCATTTTGCGATCATAATGCCCCCTATGAAGGCGTAATGCATGAGTCCTTGCTCTTTGTAGATTTTGATAATGCAAGGGCCCATGTTGGGCAGCCGGAAATGCTGCTACTATAGAGCCAATAACTCTGGCTACATGCCGTATTCTAGGTTGCGGTGTAGCAATTAAATGGCTACAAGCTTCAATGAGTGAAACTGTTTTGTTTCTGGGCAGAGTGACAGTCATGTGAATCGTGTCAATAGTGAAGCCTAAGTAATCCATGTTAGTAGTAGGCTCCAATATTGATTTATCTGGGTGAAGGATAAAACCCAAAGTTTCAAGGAGTTGTTTAGTGGCTAACACTCCTGCGACAGCTTGATCCCGTGTTCTTCCTAATATGAGAACATCGTCCAGATAGGCCACAACTAAATGTTTTAGTTCTCTCAATTTCTTCATGGCCACTTTAAGAATTTTCGTAAATAGTCTGGGAGCTGTCGTTAAACCATTGGGCAAAGCTCGGTACTGCCATAGCTGGCCCCTCCAGATAAATTTCAGATATTTAAAGTAATCTTTATGAATGGGTACCAAATAGTAAGCATCTTTGATATCTATGCTTGCCATGTAGTATCCCTTGGAGATCAGTTGTCTGGCAGTGACAAATGTCTCCATTTTGAAATGTTGATACTCAACAGACTGATTCAGTGACGTCAGATCAATAATAATGCGACATCCACCATCTTTTTTGGTTTTGAGAAAAATATTTGATACAAATTCTTGCGGCTCGTGTGTGGTCATTTCTATGATGCCTTTAGCCACGAGCCGATCAAGTTCAGCTTGTCCTTCTACCTTCTCAACTGCCGAGGGAAGGAACACCCTTTGGGGCATGTGCTGAACTGGCGGTTCTACGCCTGGTTTGAACTCAATTTTGTATCCACTAATACTGTTGAGTATAAACTTATTGTTAGTAAGGGAGCACCAAACATGCTTGAAGAACCTCAAACGTCCCCCTGTTAATACTACACCCTTTGTCTGTGTATGTTGACAGGAACCAGACCCACCTACCTCCATGTTCACTTGTGGGGTCGTTTTCGGTGGGTCTGGCCCAAGGTTGTCCGTGTTGGTGCTGCGGTGGGGCGGCGCATCTTCCCACGGCTCCGCCCTGGGCCCCGCTCTAAAAAAGAGCACTGGGGGTAGTGGGAGGCGGTCACCAGGCTTTCACCAGCTCGGTATCTGCTGGTGGCTGCCGAGGCGTGCGGCCAACTGGGTGTCTTCACCCTGCTCGGTCCTGGCCCTGCCCTCATGAGGCCTACTGGTTTTGCCGCCTCTTCCAACTCCTTGAGCCTTTTGGCCAGATCCGCACCAAATAGCAGCGCCTGTCGTTCGGGCGCTGGAGCTTTACAGAGGCCGGCATATGTTGGGTTGAGGGCAGGCCTGATGTTGTCCCGCCGTAGGTTATTTAGCTCATACGTGGTGCTGCACATCAGTGCGAGGGCATCCTGCTGGGGTATGGTCAGGTCTTCATCCCCAACGGACCGAGCAAAGGCGGTGACGGCTGCTGAGTGGAGCTTCAGGACTCGCTGCATTTTGACTTCCTGAGCCCTGATTTGCTGCCCCAGCTGGTTCCAGATCTGCCCATTGACCGTCTTGACCCTCAGCGCCTCGCAATTTTCTGGCGCGATGTAGTTGTCAAGGGCCTGCTGGACAGCCTTGTCCTGCAGCGGGTTGTTGGACAGCCTGTTTATAGTGGCCGCCATTCTGGATGGCAACACCATCCCAGTTGTTGGTGGTGCCGCATATCGGCCCACTACACCCAGTAGCTCTTCTTCCGGCACGCCCGGCATGCTGACGATATCCTCCGCCTGCCCTTGGGATAGGCCAGCCCAGTCCTGGCCTCCCTTACTGCCCTCGAACATAGAGGGTACAGAAGGGTGTGGAGAGGAGGAGGCCAAAGCCCGTCCTCCTGGGAGATGCCGCATCTCCTCGTTTATCATGCGCTCGAGGAGCTGCCTCATGCAGCTGATCCGAGCGTCTCCCCTTTTCGGTGGGGGAGAGTGTTCCCGTTCCTCCGATTCATCGGAGGACACCGGCCGGTCGGTTTTATGTGTCGCCTTCCTCCCTGTGCGGGGCGTTGGAATCTGCAGCACTGGGGGCGGCTCGGTGTCGGGTGAGCGGGAGCGTTGAAAAAGCTCCTCCGCTGCGAGAGGCTGCCGTCCCGCTATGGACCCGTCCTCGGGTGGAGTTGGGCAGGCAGTCCTCCTGGCTGGTCGCTTGCGAGAGGCCATTATTCTCTCTAGCGCGACTCTGTAACAAAAAAGGCACTTACCTGAGGTCTCGTCTTTATGCTGCAGCTGGAGAGCCTGGCTCCAGCTGCTGCCGCTGTTGCACTGCTGACGTAATGCCGCGCCTGCGCGCTGGGTGGGTTCTTCACATAGTCACTCACGTGACTCCGAAGTAAAATTGTGTGCGTTATATGATTATATACATTTATATCACATTCATGTATGTGTGTTTATAAACATTTTATTCTTTAACAAGAATTAACAGAAGTATGAACTAACAGAATTATGAATCTAACCCTATATCACGCATAAAAAACTTCCCCCGCAATGTAAATTACCCTGCGAGTCGGGTCAGGTCGGGTCGGGTAGGTTCCGGTTAGTACAAAATCAACTCAAACACTGCTTGTGAGCCATTTAAAAAGAAATGATTTAAAAAACATTAAAAAAGACAATTACCAGAGTCAAATTTTATTCTTGACAAGAAGTATGAACTGACAGAATTATGAATCTAACCCTATATCGCACACACAAACTGTTGCCCCGCAACATTGATTACACTGCGAGTCGGGTCGGTTCAGGTAGGCTCCGGTTACTAAAATGGGCGGTGCGAAATGCCCAGGATCCCCTCCGTAGCGTACTACACGTCAGCCCATTGTATTTCGCAGGAGTGGCTTATCTTGCTCTACTCTAAGATCTTTGCTTGCCACTTACCAGCCTAGAAGGGTACTGTCCAGGTGCTGCTGCATCAGCGTGTGGGCTGCTTCATTATCTGAAGAGGCCCGAATATTATATAGTTATCAGTGAACATCCCTAATTGTTGCCGGAACGTTGGAAGGGCCCATAGCCCTTGCTGCATCTAATGCCTTTAGCCATTTCTTGATATCACAAAGAGTAAACCGTATCGGCTGAAGACTGGTAATTATCATGCTAGGATTACTGCAGGAGGCCAGTGGAATTGGCTGTTCCATTGCCTTTCTGACTGGTCATCCATCCTTCACTTTTGATAAAGTATCCAGAACTCGAGAAGCTCTACTTTCATTGATTCATTGCTCTAGTTTCCTTTAAAATTCACCCCTCTCATCTTAAAGCCATACCCTCTAGTGTTTGAATGTACAGCCATAGTACATTCAGAGTACAGAATAAATTACTGTGTTTAAGAGAGATTAGACCGGCTGTTGAATAGGCAAGGAGCTGCGTGGAAGGGTACAGAACTGGTGCAAAACAAATGTGAATTGGTGTATCATATGGACCTGGCGGGACCTGGGGCCATTACTACGCTGTACCACTATGGTTCTAATTTGCACAATGGGTTCGTTTATTTTCTCCCAGTAAAAATCATAAATATAAAATGATCTCACGATTGTCAAGCATGCTCCTTGTGATGAGCAATGTTTATTAAATCTGAGGCATTATAATCACCTTAGATAACAAACAAACAGACTACAGTTGCTTCACTCCTGCGCAGCTGGAGGTCCCAAAATTGCTGATCGTTGTGGCCAATGATTTCATTCCAACATTCAAATGCTGTGACCGCAACCTATAGGCCAGCAACAGTGCAGTGAGTGGAGTCTAAAGTTCTCATAATGTGGATGTAACAGAAATTTTAAGTGCTAAATTAACAGGCAAAATTTAATCCCATGTGGTGATTCCAGCACATATTTTCCAGTTCTAGCTCTTGAGTTGCTAATCAGAAATGGGTTATGTGTTATTGTGGAAAATATGCTTGTTCTTTGTGATTATGCCTGCCAAACCAATGCTCAGATGGAAAGGCCAGCCCAGTGTTGTCTTAGATTGAGTGATTACTTGGATGTATTTCCAATGTTGCAAACTTGGCTTTCGTGCTTAACTGTTGGCAGAGGTGCATTGTGCAGCGATTCTTGCAGCCTACCCAGTGCTAGACCGAAGGTAATTCAGAGCAGTAAAAAACACAGTGGGGCATCCATCTTGTTCAAACTGGAAGAGAAACTTTATTTACACACATGCTCACACACATCAATTACAGTACCTCTCATTGGCTCTCAATAACAGCACCTCTCTTTGGCTGTTATCATTGTCAGTTACTATTGGCTGCTATCATTGTCAGTCATTCACCACCTGCACCAAGTTTGTCTGAGTAACAATACAACATTAAGATTAACTTCTTTACAATTGAGAGCATATTTTTCATATATGTCAACACCCCCACTTGCTCTTGCATTATTATCTTAACTCAAAATAAAACATCCTAAGGTTTTCTACGTTACATCATGTAGACTTTTACATACATGGTTACTCTCCAAACATAAACTTTGCAAACTCCATCAACTTAAGTTTTGTTGCAGGTTTTGTCATCACATCTGCTACCATCTGGTCTGTTGGGCAATACTCCAAACTTATTTTGCCATGATACACAGTGGACCTCACGAAGTGATATTTTATGTCCACATGCTTACACCTCTGTCTACTTACAGGATTCTTTGCTAACGCAATTGTACCCTGGTTATCTTCATAAACCTTGGGTGTTGGGTACTGATGTTCATCAATACCTTCTAGTAATTGTACTAGGTACATACACTCTTGTAGTGTTGTGGCTAACGCCATATAGTCAGCCTCACAAGTTGACAGTGCAACGGTGGGCTGCTTTTTGGTTTTCCATGAAATCAAAGGACCATTTTTGTTTAGGCTTGCACAATAACCGGTTGTACTACGTCTGTCGGTTACATCAGCCGCCCAATCTGCATCACTGTACGCTTGTAACGCCAGTTTCTCATCGTCACATTTCCTGTAACACAACTCTTTCTCAATTGTGCCTCTCAGATATCTCAGTACAGGTGCACAACCTTTTATCCGACAGCCTTGGGACCAGACACTTTTCGTAATTCGGAATTTGTCGGCCTTCGGAATGGAATTTTTTTAGCGTAGATTTTAATGGCTGGCTCAGTGGTAGAGTGCTCGGCTCATATCCGCAAGGTCGCGAGTTTGCGCCTTGATCCCGGCAGTTCCTCGGTCGCGAGTTTGAGTCTTCAATGTAGTTTTTTCTTGCAGAATAAATATTTGTATGAAATGCAGTGTGTTGAATGAATTCCTGAATTTGTAAATGTGACCGCAGCATTGAATCACCTCTCGCACTCATGTCACCCTAGCGGGGCTACATGCCCTTAGCATGTAAGGCAACATTTTCACACTTATATCCGTGTGCAGCAGAGGCGACGTGCGTTTGGCGCCAAACGTGAGCTTTGGTGTGCAGACGACGTCCTGGAAAAAATGTCCGGGTTCTTCCAGTTAGGCGATATACCCTCCCGGGCAATATACCCTCCACTTCTCTTTTATGAAGGGGATTTAGTTCCCCTTTCTTCCAGGACCGACTGGAGGATCCACTGTCACCTCTGCGGGCCACCCTCCGTGAGCGCTCACTCAACATTGTCTTGGGATTCCTACTCTCCCGCGCAATGTACCCTCACCTTCTCTTTTATGAATGGGGATTTAGTTCCCCTTTCGTCGAGGACCGACCGGAGGTTCCGCTGTCACCTCTGCGGGCCGCCCTCGGTGAACGTCCTGACTCCCTGTCCCTGGGATAGCAGGGGGCGATCAAACAGCACAATACCCCCCTCCTGGAGTATTGCGTGCAGTTTTGGTCTCCAAATCTGAGGAAGGACATTATTGCCATAGAGGGAGTGCAGAGAAGGTTCACCAGACTGATTCCTGGGATGTCAGGACTGTCTTATGAAGAAAGACTGGATAGACTTGGTTTATACTCTCTAGAATTTAGGTGATTGAGAGGGGATCTTATAGAAACTTACAAAATTCTTAAGGGGATACCGAGTTGGATGATCAGCCATGATCATATTGAATGGCGGTGCAGGCTCGAAGGGCCGAATGGCCTACTCCTGCACCTAATTTCTATGTTTCTATGTTTCCCCCTCGAACTCCAGAGGAATCCGCTCCCCGATGGGCCGCTACGGCGACAAGTGGCAGTTCGCCCACAGCCCGAGCTGCGCGACCCCAAGAACAAGACGTACCTTGCACACCATCAGCTTCTGCCCCTACGTGTTCCTCTGGAGTTGGAGCGGGGCTGGGCTGGAGTTGCTGATCTGGGATCTCCGTGCTTGCAGGGGGCCTGGGGGTCGGTATCCCGATGAGGGGGCACAGCTCGGGCTGTGGGCGAACTGCCACTTGTCGCCGTAGCGGCCCATCGGGGAGCGGCTTCTGGTGGTCCTGATGTCTCCCGCTAGTTTGCAGTTTTCCTCTGGAGTTGGAACGGGGCTGGGCTGCTGCTGGCTGTGGGTCTCTGGGATCTCCGTGCTTGCAGTGGGCCTGGGGGTCGGTGTCCCATTGGTCCTGACGTCTCCGGTGACTGGCATTGTATGCTGGCATCGCCGACGTGAAGACAGTGCAAAGCCCCCACGCCGGTGCAATGGGCGGGGAGCTGGAGAGGGGAGGGAAGGGGTCACACACATGGCCGGGAAGCAGAGGGGTGTAGGTGGGGTGAAACTGAAGGGAGCAACAATATGCTGCTCGCTGCCCGCTGAGTTAAAAAGTTCCCACGCAAGACTCACGATACACTGTGTATCGTGAGTCTACCGTGGGAACTTTTTAACTCAGCGGGCAGACAGCAGCAGATTGTCAATTATTAACCCTCCTGCGCAATATACCCTCACCTTCTCTTTTATGAATGGGGATTTAGTTCCCCTTTCTTCGAGGACCGACCAGAGGTGCCGCTGTCACCTCTGCGGGCCGCCCTCGGTGAACGTTTTCAAGGACCTTTCTTCAAGGACTGAAAAAATGTCCGCTATTCGGAGGTTTTCGTTATTTGGATCATCGGATAAAAGGTTGTGCACCTGTACATGTTTTACAGTAGCCCATTGCTCTTCCGTCGGCTCACTAAAGTACTGTGACAATTTACAATGATCAGCTGGGTTTTGCACAAAGTCGTTTTCAGTCAGATACTCGTGTAGCATTTTGTTCCAATTCCTACCCGACTGTTGTAACCCATAAAGTGACTTTTCTAACTTATACACCAACTTTTCATTTACGCTGGATTTTACATCATAACCTTCTGGCTGTTCTATGTAAATCTCGCAATCTATTGGTGCATGTACGTAGGCAGTTTTGACATCCATCTGATGTAAAATCAGGTTTTCCTGTGCTGCTTTTTACATCATCACTCTGATACTGGTCAGGTTATCAACAGGAGAAAATGTCTCCTCATAGTCTACACCCAATATTTGACTGTATCCTTTGGCTACATACCGTGCCTTGTATTTATCAGATCCATCCACATTGTTCTTGATTGCATATACCCATCTACCCCCCACTGCTTTCTTACCCTCAGGCAAGTTGGTTAGGGTAAATGTGTCATTTTCTCTCAGCGACTGTATTTCCTCATGCATTGCGTTAACCCATTCCTTTGAGTTAGTTGAGGTTACAGCTTCCCTGAATGTTAGGGGGATGTTACACATCAATCTGTAGCAATAATCTATGTTAATCATTACATGATCATCACTCGCCTTGCCAGTTACATATTCACTTAAGTAACCTGGTTTCTTCCTCAATCTAGAAGGGTAACGTGCAGGCTCATGCTTGTTTTCACCTATCTGTGCTTGGCTATTCACCTCAGGCCTAGTTACTGGATCTTGGCTCTGAGTATGTCCTGGACTCTCATCAGTATTTTTTCTCATCCTACTGGCCCTATTCTGCACCTCAAAGTCATCGTCACTGGGGGTCATGTCAGTCTGTGTCTGCCTCTCTACAATTGGTTTGGTCACAAACTTCACCAGTCTGTGCTTCTTTACTTTCCCATTGTCAGGATAGTAAACCATGTAAGCTGGGCTATTCTTGTCGTACCCGACAAAGATTCCCTTCTCACACTTTGAGTCCAGTTTTCTCTTGTCCTGTTTATAGGCATAACACTCAGACCCAAATTTTTGCATCCTAGACAGGTTGGGCCATTTTCTTGTCAGCATCAAGTAAGGCGTCTACTTTGAGCGCTTGTTAAAGCATCTGTTCCTCACTACAGCTGCTGTCTGCACTGCATAGGTCCAAAACTGTTTAGGTAACTCACTCCCTATTAGCATATACCTGGCCATGTCAAACAGGGTGCGCCAATTTCGCTCAGCAGTACCATTCTGGTGTGGTGAGTATGGCGCTGAGGTCTCATGTCTAATGCAATTTCTGCTGAGTAGTGCCTGGTAATTCTTTCCCATGAATTCAGTACCATTGTCAGACCTCATACATTTAATCTTCCCGTATGGGGCTGTGTCAGCAAGAAACCTCTCGGTGGCTTGCACGGTGTCACTCTTATTCTTTAGAAAGTACACAAACACTGCACTGGAATAATCATCAGTGAATGATAGCGCAAACCTGTACCCCTCTCTGGACTCTGGGTCTATCGGTCCCGCTAAATCTGTGTGTACCAACTTCAAAGCTGCTTTGGCTCTTACATCAGGGTCCCTGTTCCTAGTTTGGATAAACTTTCCCTGAGTACACACTTCACAGTGTAGAGCAGGTTTGTCTGTTTTGCCCTTAATTGCCATACCTTCAACAACATTCTGTAATGTTTGAATATCTTCATAATTACAGTGCTCTAGAATCTCATGCCATGTCTGCATATCATAACTGCTCTTACATTGGGCATCACATTCAACGTTTACCGTGTGCAAGTAGTACAGTCTGTTGTACTCATGAATGTGGAATTTTGTACCGTCCTTGTGTTGTAGGACGTCTTCCCCGTCCCTGAAGATTACGGTTGCTCTGGTGGAAGTAGCTGCTTTTACAGAGAAGATGTCCTGCGGGTATGAGGGGATGTACAACGCCTGCCTCAGTGTTGTGTTGTGGCGGCGCCCTTGGCTGTCGACCAAGCAAACCTCCGCGTCTCCTCTGCGCACCGCGACTCCATCACACCTTGTGCCGTCAGCCAACTCCACACAGTGTGTCTCGGACTGGAACATATCGTCGAACTTCTTGAACCTTGCTATATCAGTGATGATATGCGAAGTTGCCCCCGTATCGACCATCAGCCCTTTCAACTCGACTCCACGCTCTGACTGAATCACCGCGTCCCTTTCACTCACCAGGAATGCATATACCTTGTTGTTAGTCTCCCCGGAAACTTGTCGTGCGTCGTCCCGCCGCTGTTTCCGTCTGCAGGTTGCGTCCCGATGTGTGGTGCTTTTATAGTGACTACACCACTGCTTGCGTTGACATGCTCTGGCTTTATGTCCTTTTAGGCCACACCTGAAGCACACAATGTCCGCTCTCTCCACACTTGTACTTGTCGTGTCGGGTCTCACACTCGGTTGCACACGTGCCTTCATGACATTGTCGTCGGATGCTGCTGCACGCATCTTTTCCGTGTCTTCATAGCTCCGTAGTTTAGTTTTAAATTCGGCAAAAGGCATTGCTCACTTTGCGTGACATGGATAGCAAATGGTTTGAAAGATTCAGGCAGTCCCTTCAGAATCATTGCAATTAACAGTCCGTCACTCAACACCTCACCAGCGTTTCTCAATGCTGTGATGGCTGTCTCTGCCCGTATAACATATTCAGTTACACTCTCGCTGCTCAACTTTTGAAGTGAAGTCAGTTCTGTATACAGGCTTATTACACGTGGCTTTCCCTTACCCGCATAATAATCTCTCAAAATAGTTAGCGCTTTCCGCCCATCGTCTGCTGCTTCTCGCATTACCAGCTACAAACTCTTGTCATCCAGAAACTGGATTAGCTCAGCATATGCCGCTGCATTTTTGGCCTTGTCTTCTTCTTCATTGTCGGTAGGCTCTTCCAAGATGGTATCCTTTAGCTCTTGCAACCGAAGATGGCCCAAGAATTTCGTCTCCAACAGCTCATAGTTCTTTTCATCTCCGTCAAAAACTAGCCGAGACCAGCGGCTACTCGACTGGGCGCTCCGTCTACTCATGGTGCTAGCTTAGCAAGTTAACTCTCACCGGAAAGGCGGTATGTCGCGACGTTTCTCTCGGTGGTAAATCCCTGGGTAACTGTCTCTGGGTACCTCTGGGTAACTCTAGGTAAAGCTGGGCCCATAACCTGTTGGCAGAGGTGCATTGTGCAGCGATTCTTGCAGCCTACCCAGTGCTAGACCGAAGATAATTCAGAGCAGTAAAAAACACAGTGGGGCATCCATCTTGTTCAAACTGGAAGAGAAACTTTATTTACACACAAGCTCACACATCAATTACAGTACCTCTCATTGGCTGTCAATAACAGCACCTCTCTTTGGCTGTTATCATTGTCAGTTACTATTGGCTGCTATCATTGTCAGTCATTCACCACCTGCACCAAGTTTGTCTGAGTAACAATACAACATTAAAATTCACTTCTTTACAATTGAGAGCACATTTTTCATATATGTCAACATTAACCAACCAATGTGT
The DNA here is from genome assembly GCF_028641065.1 of Leucoraja erinaceus. NCBI lineage: Eukaryota > Metazoa > Chordata > Chondrichthyes > Rajiformes > Rajidae > Leucoraja > Leucoraja erinaceus. Next base: position 24,159,163 of record NC_073408.1, on the reverse strand, counting down.
TCCTTACCCACTCCAATTCATCAATAGAGCCACTTTTATCTGAGGTTAGATTGGAGAGTGTATAGTTATTATTTTAGAAGGTTAATAGTAATTCATGTGGGATTGAGGCTTTACTTGACTAAGAGGTTTGGAGTAATTCCCAGAGACTTTGTTGATATGTTTGCTTGTTTCCTTTGCTTCACCCAGGTGACTGCATTGCCACTGTTGTACATTGTTGCTCGGTGCTTTATATAGAATAAGCTTGGCAGTCAGAGAGCTCTTGGTCTCAGCAATGTAGATGTAATTTTGTTTTGTTGTTTTGCTTCCTCCATTGCTGATTGAGAGATATGTAAATAGATTATGTGTAGAAAGGAACTGCAGATGTTTGTTTACACCCAAGATAGAACAAAATGCTGGAGTAATTCAATGGGACAGGCACCATCTCTGGATAGAAGGATCAGGTAAAGTTTCGGGCGTGACACTTCTTTGCCTGCATCTCCCACTCAGCCACAATCAGCTACCTCGGCGTCAAACAACATTTGAAGCCAAGTCTGAGCAATTTGCTTGCTTGTGAGATCTGTGGTTATAAATCACAGCTGACTCCTGATGCTTCCTCTGTTATTTTCTACAAATAACTCATTCCTATAGATGAACCTTAGTGCTGTGACACAAATCTTCATCTTTTGCATTAAGTGTTCTGTTAACATCCCCAAATTTGCGGATGACACAAAAGCTGGGTGGCAGTGTGAGCTGTGAGGAGGATCCTATGAGGCTGCACAGTGACTTGGTTAGGTTGGGTGACAAGGCAGATGCATGGCAGATGCAGTATAATGTGGATAAATGTGAGGTTATCCACTTTGGTGGCAAGAACAAAAAGGGAGATTATTATGGAGCTCTCTGCCACAGAAGGTAGTTGAGGCCAGTTCATTGGCTATATTTAAGAGGGAGTTAGATGTGGCCCTTGTGGCTAAAGGGATCAGGGGGTATGAAGAGAAGGCAGGTACAGGATACTGAGTTGTATGATCAGCCATGATCATATTGAATGGCGGTGCAGGCTCGAAGGGCCGAATGGCCTACACCTGCACCTATGTGACGGCTCGTGGGGTGAAAGGTGTATCGTTCTGCTGACTGGATAGCATGCAACAAAAGCTTTTCACTGTAAAAAAAATGAAAAAAAATCTTGTTATGGCTATATATTGTAGTGGACCACGGAAGGATACTCATGCACAACCGAGTATCTTGAAGTTAGATTATGCAAGTGAACATGGACAGCCAACACCTTCAATTAAATAAAGTTAATCTGATTAAAGTATATTTGCAGTAAGAGTACTGCAATATAAATTAGGTGGCTGAGATATTTAAGGTGATTTTGCGTAAACCAAACTTATTTGTGTGCAGTCTAGGTATAATCAAAAGCTTGTCCAACATTTTGTTGAACTTTTCCTGATCTTTAGTTGAACAAAATTTCCACTGATCCATAATGGATGCTGGGCAGACTTACGATCTTATGATCATTCGTACAATTTAGAAACTCATCCGACTTCAGGATCTCAAATGCACACTATTGGTTCGGACATCCCTGGCAATATTTCAGATTGTTGGATGTTAATATTGTATATAATGAAACAGCTTGAGTTTAGTTGATTGTCACGTGTACCTCATCGTTCATGAGGTACTGTGAACAGCTTTTGTTGCATGCTAACCAGTCAGCGGGAAGACAACACATGATTACAATCGAGCTATCCACAGTCCACAGGTACATGATAACGGGAATAATTTAAATAGCTTTTTAGTCCAGGATAAATACCAGTAAAGTCCGATCAAACATAGTCCGAGGGTCTCCAGTGAGGTGGACTGCTCTCTAGTTGTTCAAGACTGCTCTCTAGTTGTTGGTAGGATGGTTCAATTGCCTAATAACAGTTGGACGAAGCTATCTATTCACTGCGGCACTGTGGCGCAGCTGGTAGAGCACCAGAGACCCGGGTTTGATCCTGACCTCGGGTGCTGTCTCTGTTGAGTTTGCACATTCACCCTGTGACCACATGGATTTCCTCCGGGTGCTCCCATTTCAAGTCAAGTCAAGTCAAGTTTATTCGTCACATACACATAGGAGATGTGCAGTGAAATGAAAAGTGGTAATGCTCGCGGACTTTGTGTAAAAAAAACAAACAAACAAACAAACAACCAAACTACAAACAGAATCACATATTCTTTTACATTTTAAATATTGTGGGCGGAAGGAAAACGTTCGCCCCACATTCTAACTATATGCAGATTTGTAGGTTAATTGGCCTCTGTAAATTGCCCCGAGTGTGCAGGGGATGGATGTGAAACTGGGATAACAACTTGTGTGGATAGGTTTAAGAAGGAACTGCAGATACTGGAAAAATCAAAAGTAGACAAAATATGCTGCAGAATCTCAGAGGGTGAGGCAGCATCTATGGAGAAAAGGAGTAGGCGAAGTTTCGGGTCGAGACCCTTCTTCAGACTGATGTCGGGGTGGCGAGGGGGAAAGAAAGGAAGAGGTGGAGACCATAGACTATGTGGGAGAGCTGGGAAGTGGGAGGGGAAGGAGAGAGAAAGTAAGGACTGCCTGGTTGCCCAACACTTCAACTCCCCCTCCCATTCTGAATCTGACCTTTCTGTCCTGGGCTTCCTCCATTGCCAGAGTGAGACCCATCACAAATTGGAGGAACAACACCTCATATTTCGCTCCGGTAGTTTACACCCCAGCATTAAGAACGTGGACTTCTCTAATTTAATGTAGTCATTGCTTTCTCCCTCCTTCCCCACCCCCTTCCCAGTTCTCCCACATAGCCTACGGTCTTGCTTTCTCCCCCCCCCCCAGTCTGAAGAAGGGTCTTGACCCGAAACATCGCACATTCCTTTTCTCCATAGATGCTGCCTCACCCACTGATTTTCTCCAGCTTTTATTGTCTACTTAGTGTGGATAGGTGATAGAAACATAGAAACATAGAAATTAGGTGCAGGAGTAGGCCATTCGGCCCTTCGAGCCTGCACCGCCATTCAATATGATCATAGCTGATCATCCAACTCAGTATCCCGTACCTGCCTTCTCTCCATACCGTCTGATCCCCTTAGCCACAAGGGCCACACCTAACTCCCTCTTAAATATAGCCAATGAACTGGCCTCAACTACCCTCTGTGGCAGAGAGTTCCAGAGATTCACCACTCTCTGTGTGAAAAAAGTTCTTCTCATCTCAGTTTTAAAGGATTCCCCCTTATCCTTAAGCTGTGACCCCTTGTCCTGGACTTCCCTAACATCGGGAACAATCTTCCTGCATCTAGCCTGTCCAAACCCCTTAAGAATTTTGTAAGTTTCTATAAGATCCCCCCTCAATCTTCTAAATTCTAGCGAGTACAAACCGAGTCTATCCAGTCTTTCTTCATATGAAAGTCCTGACATCCCAGGAATCAGTCTGGTGAACCTTCTCTGCACTGCCTCTATGGCAATAATGTCCTTCCTCAGATTTGGAGACCAAAACTGTACGCAATACTCCAGGTGTGGTCTCATCAAGACCCTGTACAACTGCAGTAGAACCTCCCTGCTCCTATACTCAAATCCTTTTGCTATGAAAGCTAACATACCATTTGCTTTCTTCACTGCCTGCTGCACCTGCATGCCTACTTTCAATGACTGGTGTACCATGACACCCAGGTCTCGCTGCAATCTCCCCTTTTCCTAGTCGGCCACCATTTAGATAATAGTCTGCTTTCCTGTTTTTGCCACCAAAATGGATAACCTCACATTTATCCACATTATACTGCATCTGCCAAACATTTGCCCACCCACCCAGCCTATCCAAGTCACCTTGCAGTCTCCTAACATCCTCCTCACAGCTAACACTGCCCCCCAGCTTAGTGTCATCTGCAAACTTGGAGATATTGCCTTCAATTCCCTCATACAGATCATTAATATATATTGTAAATATCTGGGGTCCCAGCACTGAGCCTTGCGGTACCCCACTAGTCACTGCCTGCCATTGTGAAAATTACCCGTTTACTCCTACTCTTTGCTTCCTGTTTGCCAGCCAGTTCTCTATCCACATCAATACTGAACCCCCAATGCCGTATGCTTTAAGTTTGTATACTAATCTCTTATGTGGGACCTTGTCGAAAGCCTTCTGGAAGTCCAGATACACCACATCCACTGGTTCTCCCCTATCCACTCTACTAGTTACATCCTCGAAAAATTCTATAAGATTCGTCAGACATGATTTACCTTTTGTAAATCCATGCTGACTTTGTCCAATGATTTCACCACTTTCCAAATGTGCTGCTATCCCATCTTTAATAGCTGACTCTAGCAGTTTCCCCACTACTGATGTTAGACTAACTGGGCTGTAATTCCCCGTTTTCTCTCTCCCTCCCTGATGCACTACCTTCCCTGATTTATTCTTTTGCCAAACTGGGATGAACAATTTTTGTGGTTCATCCATGCAGTCTTTAAATGTCTTCCATTGCATATCCACTGTCAACCCTTTTAGAATTAATTGCCAGTCAATCTTGGCCAATTCACATCTCATACCCTCAAAGTTACCTTTCTTTAAGTTCAGAACCATTGTTTCTGAATTAACAATGTCACTGTCCATCCTAATGAAGAACTCAACCATATTATGGTCACTCTTGCCCAAGGGGGCACGTACAACAAGACTGCTAACTAACCCTTCCTCATTACTCAATACCCTGTCTAAAATAGCCTGCTCTCTCGTTGGTTCCTCTACATGTTGATTTAGATAACTATCCCGCATACATTCCAAGAAATCCTCTTCCTCAGCACCCCTGCCAATTTGATTCACCCAATCTATATGTAGATTGAAGTCACCCATTATAACTGTTTTGCCTTTGTCACACGCATTTCTAATTTCCTGTTTGATACCATCTCCAACTTCACTACTACTTTTAGGTGGCCTGTACACAACACCCACCAGCGTTTTCTGCCCCTTAGTGTTTCGCAGCTCTACCCATACCGATTCCACATCCTCCAAACTGATGTCCTTCCTTTCCATTGCGTTAATCTCCTCTCTAATCAGCAACGCTACCCCACCTCCTTTTCCTTTCTCTCTATCCCTCCTGAATATTGAATATCCCTGGATGTTCTGCTCCCAGCCTTGGTCACCCTGGAGCCATGTCTCCGTGATCCCAACTATATCATAGTCATTAATAACTATCTGCACATTCAACTCATCCACCTTATTACGAATGCTCCTTGCATTGAGACACAAAGCCTTCAGGCTTGTTTTTACAACACTCTTACCCCTTATACAATTATGTTGAAAAGTGGCCCTTTTTGATTTTTGCCCTGGTTTTGTCTGCCTGCCACTTTTACTTTTCACCTTGCTACCTATTTCTTCTACCCTCATTGGATCAATGGGGCTAGGGCGTTTCAATGCATTTTTAAACATGTTTTTCTCTCTTGTTTATTATATTGTTTACAGTGTACTATGTTTGCATATTCTGTGTAGGAAAGAACTGCAGATGCTGGTTTAAATCGAAGATAGACGCAAAATGCTAGAGACCAGATACATCACCCATTCCTTCTCTCAGTAAAAGATGCTGCATGTCCCGCTGAGTTACTCCAGCATTTTGTGACTATGTTTACATATTATGTTGTGCTGCTGCAAGTAAGAATTTCATTGTTCTATCTGGGACATTTGACAATAAAACACTCTTGACTCTCTTGACTGTTTTGGAAAATATGCATGGTAGTGAGATTGGAATAGATGGCTCATGTAGATACTAACATTAACTGATCTTTTCAGGCAAGCCGTCTGTTTTGGTGCAAGAACAGTTGATGTCCCCCTGTAGCCTTTATGTGACAGGCAAGCAAATAACTGAGGCCTGTTCTTATTATTTATTAAAATAATTTGAGTCTGAAGAAGGGTCTCGACCTAAAATGTCACCTATTCTTTTTCTCCAGAGGTGCTGTCTGACCAGTTGAGTTATTCCAGCTTTTTGTGTCTATATCGGTTTAAACCAGCATCTGCAGTTCCTTCCTCCGCAAAGGCCATCAACATTCCTGTGTACTTAACGTGAGTGGTTAAGGCAGCATTCCTCCGCAGGCCATCAACAGAGCTTTGATCTGATCTGTGAAGGGAGGAACTGCAGATGCTGGATTACACCGAAGATAGACACAAAATGCTGGAGTAACTCAGCGGGTCAGGCAGCATCTCTGGAGAAAAGGAATGGGTGACATTCGAGAGTGGGAAGAAGGGTCTCGACCCGAAACGTCTTAAGGTTACTTTCTATAAATCCTATTTATTTATAGAATAAAATTATTGGAGGCTAAGAAACAGGCCATTTGTTTGGGTTTAACTCAAACATATTACGTTGGGAGAAGGCAATAGTTGAAGACTTGGATTTTGTTTTTGTGTTAATATTTTTTAAATTCTAACAGAAAGTTTGCATTCTTTGGCAGAAATAAAGACCACAGTGGTATATCCAGCTACAGAGAAGCATATCAAGAAGTACCTGCAGCAGGAGATGCACTTGATTAATGAAACAGCAGATGACTACAAGAATATTACCGCTCCATACCTTCAATCCCAGTCCTTCAGTATTCAGGTATTGTCCACTTCAATAAATATTATTCCTTGTGCTCTCTCCTTTCTCATGTCTCAACACAATAGGGTAGCATTTATTTCGAGAGGAGTAGAATATTAAAAACAGTGATGTAATGCTGAGGTTTTATATGGCACTGGTCAGACTGCATTTGGAGTATTGTGAGCAGTTTTGGCCTCATATCTGAGGAAGGATGTGCTGGTGTTGGAGAGGATCCTGATGAGGTTTACGAAAATGATCCCAGGAATGATTGGGTTAACATATGATGAGCGTTTGAAGGCATTGGGTCTGTACTCGCTGGAGTTTAGAAGTATAAGGGGGAGACCTCATTGAAACTTACCAAATAATGAAAGTCCGAGAGAGTGAATGTGGAGAAGTTTCTCTAGGGGCGCTGCACTGGCAGCAGCCTCTACCTACAGCCTGTCTGTAATTTCTATCTTTTTTTTTTTTTTTAAGTTAGTCTAAAGTCTTGTGTTGGGGGAAACTTTTACTTTTCTATGTGGGGGAGGGGGGCAGGGTAAGGGGGAAACTGTTTCCCAGTCTCTTCCTGGCGGGGACGCGACTATTTCTCCGAGTCGCGTCCTCGCCCCCCCACCTCGCGGCCTACCAGCTGGATCGGAGCGGCCTTTCCTGCCGGGGACCAGGAACCGGACCAGGGCTGCTACAAAGGCGGCGCAGCGTTGGAGTCACCACGGAGCGGGCGATGCCTACCTGGGTCGCCGTTTGGAGCTCCGGAGCGTTGAGCCGTTGCTCCAACATCGTGGAGCTCTGGTGCGGAGAGCTTCCCACGTGGGTGGCGCTGAACAACATCGTGGAGTCCTAGGGCGCCTTGCAGAGGGTCTCCAGCAGCAGTCTCCACCCGGCGCGGCCTGCGGACTTTGGAAGCAGCCAACTCCGGTAGGAGGGGGCCGACTCTGGTGTCCACGCCGCTGAGGACGTCCCGCAGCCCCGACGTCGGACTTACAACACACCGGCGAGCGGTCCTGAACATCGGGCCACCCGTAGCGGCAACTGCGGAGGGCTTGGGGAGGCCCTGACCACGGGGAACAATGGAGGAAGAGACTGACTTTGGTGCCTTCCCACACAGTGGGAAACATTGATTCTGCTGTGTGGGGATGTTTTATGTCAAATTCTATAGTGTGTTGTGTTCTTTATTTTTATTGTATGGCTGTATGGGAATTTCATTTCACTGTGCCATTTGGCACATGTGACAATTAAATGTATCTTGAATCTTGAATTTCCTGATGTATACCAGATATTGTTTTTTGGTGGACTGCCTGTGAGCCGCTGAGATAACGTTCAATGTTCAGTCCGTCAGTCCCAGTTCCAGTAGAGGTTTCTTTAAACTCTACAAATTAATAAGTTTGTTGTATTATGACATGGATGGCTATCCCGAGTTACGGGATGAACCAACAAATCTGGTCATTTCAGGATGGTGATACATGGTTCTAAGACCATGTCGAGTATCACAGGGAACCATGGTTGAGTAGGCCAATCGGGCACTACCAAAATACCAGACGCCGAGTCTTGTTGTATTTTGCGTAATACCCGACTGATGAGGCAGAAAGAAGGGAATGCATAGAAAAACAATTTCCCCCAATGCAGCGAAAAAGCATCTATCGCTGATGCCCCAGGGTCTGTGTGGAGAATAAAAAATGGGATTAATGCAGGATTAGTGTAAATGGGGTCAGGGTGGAGTCATTGGGCCGAAGGGCCTGATTCTGTGCTCTATCTCTCTGTGACTCCTTGACTCTGCAATTGTTTAGGTGCAATTGCATGCTTTTTTGATGGTGCTGTCATTTGAATCATGCACAAAGAATGGGGAGGTGGCAATCAAAGATCTTAGAGCAGAGCAAGATGGGTTACTCTCACGCAAACGTGTAGTACGCTCATGGGCAGATTCATGGATGATTATAGGACTCATTTTTGCGACCAGCCCCCGCGTCTTGTTCCGCCATCTTGCTTCCGGCCCAAGATCGTATCTTTTTTCCGCACCGGGAGAGGGAGTGTGCGGCCCGGGGCAGCGGGGAGAGGGAGTGTGGGGCCTGGGGCAGCGGGGAGAGGGAGTGTGGGACCCGGGGAGAGGGAGTGTGGGGCCCAGGGAGAGGGAGTGTGGGGCCCGGGGAGAGGGAGTGTGGGGCCCAGGGGAGAGGGAGTGTGCGGCCCGGGGCAGCGGGGAGAGGGAGTGTGGGGCCCGGCGAGAGGGAGTGCGCGGCCCGGGGAGATGGAGTGTGCGGCCCGGGGAGCGGGGGAGGGAGTGTGGGGCCCGGGGAGAGGGAGTGTGGGGCCCGGGGAGAGGGAGTGTGGGGCCCGGGGAGAGGGAGTGTGGGGCCGGGGAGAGGGAGTGGAGGGTGGGGCCCGGGGAGAGGGAGTGTGGGGCCCGGGGAGGGGGGGGAGAGGGAGTGTGGGGCCCGGGGCGGCGGGAGAGGGAGTGTGGGGCCCGGGGAGAGGGAGTACGGGGCCCGGGGCAGCGGGGAGAGGGAGTGTGGGGCCCGGGGCAGCGGGGAGAGGGAGTGTGGGGCCCGGGGAGAGGGAGTGTGGGGCCCGGGGAGAGGGAGTGTGGGGCCCGGGGAGAGGGAGTGTGGGGCCCGGGGAGAGGGAGTGTGGGGCCCGGGGAGAGGGAGTGTGGGGCCCGGGGAGAGGGAGTGTGCGGCCCGGGGCAGTGGGGAGAGGGAGTGTGGGGCCCGGGAGAGGGAGTGTGGGGCCGGGGAGAGAGAGTGTGTGTGGGGCCGGGGGAGAGGGAGTGTGCGGCCCGGGGCAGTGGGGAGAGGGAGTGTGGGGCGGGGGGGGAGAGGGGGAGTGGGGCCCGGGGGAGAGGGAGTGTGGGGCCCGGGGGGAGAGGGGGTGTGTGGGGCCCGGGGAGAGGGAGTGTGGGGCCCGGGGAGAGGGAGTGTGCGGCCCGGGGCCGGGGCAGCGGGGAGAGGGGTGTGGGGCCCGGGGCAGCGGGGGGGAGAGGGAGTGTGGGGCCCGGGGCAGGGGGGAGAGGGAGTGTGGGGCCGGGGGGAGAGAGGAGTGTGGGGCCCGGGGCAGCGGGGGGAGAGGGGTGTGGGGGCCCGGGGAGAGGGAGTGTGGGGCCCGGGGAGAGGGAGTGTGGGGCCCCGGGGGGAGAGGGAGTGTGTGCCCGCCCGGGGCAGTGGGGAGAGGGAGGGAGAGAGGTGTGGGGCCCGGGGAGAGGGAGTGTGGGGCCCGGGGAGAGGGAGTGTGCGGCCCGGGGAGAGGGAGTGTGCGGCCCGGGGAGAGGGAGTGTGGGGCCCGGGGAGAGGGAGTGTGGGGCCCGGGGAGAGGGAGTGTGGGGCCCGGGGAGAGGGAGTGTGGGGCCCGGGGAGAGGGAGTGTGCGGCCCGGGGAGAGGGCGTCCGGGGCCCGGGGAGAGGGAGTCTGGGGCCCGGGGAGAGGGAGTGGGGGGCCCGGGGAGAGGGAGTGTGGGGCCGGGGGGAGAGGGAGTGTGCGGCCCGGGGGAGGGGGAGTGTGCGGCCCGGGGCAGCGGGAGAGGGGGTGCGCGGCCCGGGGAGAGGGGTTGCGCGGCCCGGGGCAGCGGGAGAGGGGGTGAGCGGCCCGTGGAGAGGGAGTGAGCGGCCCGGGGCAGCGGGGAGAGGGGCATGGAGGGGGACATGTCCCTTGTCTAGTCTGAAATAAAGTTCATCATTGGATCAGAAGAAATATAATTGTGTGCGTTATATGATTATATACATTTATATCACATTCATGTATGTGTGTTTATAAACATTTTATTCTTTAACAAGAATTAACAGAATTATGAACTAACAGAATTATGAATCTAACCCTATATCACACTCAAAAACTTCCCCCGCAATGTCAATTACCCTGCGAGTCTGGTCGGGTCGGGTCGGGTAGGTTCCGGTTACTACAAAATCAACTCAAACACTGCTTGTGAGCCATTTAAAAAGAAATGATTTAAAAAACATTAAAAAAGACAATTACCAGAGTCAAATTTTATTCTTGACAAAAGTATGAACTGACAAAATTATGAATCTAACCCTATATCACACACACAAACTTACCCACTGTTGCCCCGCAATATTGATTACACTGCGAGTCGGGTCGGGTAGGCTCCGGGTACTAAAATGGGCGGTGAAAAATGCCCAGGATCCCCTCCATAGCGTACTACACGTCAGCCCATTGTATTTCGCAGGAGTGGATTATCTTGCTCTGCGCTAAGATCTTTGGTGGCAATAGCCAACACATATATACAATCAAAATAAAGTGATGATTACATGCAGACAACAGAAAGACACACCAGGCCATTTGGCTGACCAATTAATCATCTTGGCATCATAGAAGCATTGATTTCTCTAACTTTGTAACCCTTGCTCTTTCTCCATCCCTCCCCCACCCGTCATACCAGTTTCAAAGTAATCTTGTTGAGACTTATTGTCTGTACTCATTCTCACCCAACAAATAGCTGACAATGGCCTGTTTCCTTTATCATCGGTACTTTTTTGCATATCTTTCATTCATTTGTTCTACATCTCTTTATGTCACCGTCTACAGTGCCCTCCATAATGTTTGGGACAAAGACACATCTTCTATTTATTTGCCTCTCTACTCCACAATTGGAGATTTGTAATAGAAAAAAATCACATGTGATTCAAGTGCACATTGTCAGATTTTATTAAAGGGTATTTTATCATTAATCAACACATAATACCCCAAAATGAAGAAGCGAAAACAGTGTTTGGAATTTTTGCAAAGTAAATAAAAAGAAATAACTGAAATATCACATTTACATAAGTATTCAGACCTTTTGCTATGACACTCAAATTTGAGCTTAGGTTCATCCTGTTCCATTGATTATCCTGAGATGTTTCAACAACTTGATAGTGGTAAATTAAATTGATTGGACATGATTTGGAAAGGCACACACCTGTTTATACACAGTCCCACAGTTGACAGTGCATGTCAGAACAAAAACCAAGCCATGAAGACCAAGGAATTGTCCGTAGACCTCCGAGACAGGATGTGTCGAGAGACACATCTGGGGAAGGGTATAAAACAATTTCTGCAGCGTTGCAGGTCCTGAAGAGCACAGTGGCCTCCATCATTCTTAAATGGAAGAACTTTGGAACCACCAGGATTCTTCATAGAGCTGGCCACCCGGCTTAACTGAGCAATCAGGGGAGAAGGGACTTGGTCAGGGAGATGACCAAGAAACCAATGGTCACTCTGACAGAGTTCCAGGGTTCCTCTGTGAAGATGGGAAAACCTTCCAGAAGAATATCTGCAGCACTCCATCAATCAGCCCTTAATGGTGGAGTGGGCAAATGGAAGCCACTCCTCAGTAAAAGACACATGATAGCCCGCTTGGAGTTTGCCAAAAGGCACCTAAAGAACTCTCAAACCAAGATTGAACTCTTTGGCCGGAATGCCAAGCGTCACGTCTGGAGTAAACCAGGCACTGCTCATCACCTGGCCAATACCATACCTACAGTGAAGCATGGTGGTGGCAGCATCATGCTGTGGGGATGTTTTTCAGCGGTAGGAACTGGGAGACGAGTCAGGATTGCGGACAAGATGAACGGAGCAAGGACAGAGAGAGATCCTTGGTGAAAACCTTCTCTGGAGTTACACAAAAAAGCTGGAGAAACTCAGCGGGTGCAGCGGGTTTCTCCAGCTTTTTTGTGTAACCTTCGATTCTCCAGCATCTGCAGTTCCCTCTTAAACACCTTCTCTGGAGTGTTCTGGACCTCAGACTGGGGTGGAGGTTCACCTTCCAACAGGACAACGACCCTAAACACACAGCCAAGACAACGCAGGAGTGGCCCAACCAGAGCCCGGATTTGAACCCAATCTCTGGAGGGACATGAAAATCGTTGTGCATTCACGCTCCCATATAACCATATAACCATATAACAATTACAGCACGGAAACAGGCCATCTCGACCCTTCTAGTACATGCCGAACACATAATCTCCCCTAGTCCCATATACTTGCGCTCAGACCATAACCCTCCATTCCCTTCCCATCCATATAACTATCCAATTTATTTTTAAATGATAAAAACAAACCTGCCTCCACCACCTTCACTGGAAGCTCATTCCACACAGCTACCACTCTCTGAGTAAAGAAGTTCCGCCTCATGTTACCCCTAAACTTCAGTCCCTTAATTCTCAAGTCATGTCCCCTTGTTTGAATCTTCCCTACTCTCAGTGGGAAAAGCTTTTCCACGTCAACTCTGTCTATCCCCATCTGGTCTGACAGAGCTTGAGAGGATCTGCAGGGAAGAATGGGAGAAATTACCCAAGTACAAGTGTGCCAAGCTTCTAGCGTCATACCCAAGAAGACTTGAGGTTGTAATCACTGCCAAAGGTGCCTCATCAATGTACTGAGTAAAGGGACTGAATGCTTATGTAAATGTGATATTTCAGTTATATCTTTTTAATTACTTTGCAAAAATTTTGAAATACGTGTTTTCGCTTTTTTATTATGGGGTATTCTGTGTAGATCGATGATTAAAAAAAAAAGAGTTTCATCCATTTTAAAATAAGGTTGTAACATAACAAAATATGGAAAAAGTGAAGGGGGCTGAATACTTTCTGAAAGCACTGTATAAGAGAGCACTCAGCATCTAGTCTTTCCTCCAGTTTTTCCATCACCTTTGGAAACTGTTATTGCTGTTTATCAACATGAGGACCAAAGTTGTGCCAATGGAAGTTAAAGAAGCCATTATGAGAATGAGAAACAGGAATAAAACTGTTAGACACATCAGCCAAACTTTAGGCTTACCAAAATCAACTGTTTGGAACATCATTAAGAAGAAAGAGAGCACTGATGAGCTTATTAATCACAAAGGGACTGGCAGGCCAAGGAAGACCTCCATAGTTGATGACAGAAGAACTCACTGTATAATAAAGAAAAATCCTCAAACACCTGTCCGACAGATCAGAAACACTTTTCAGTAGTCAGGTGTGGATTTGTCAATTAACACTGTCCGCAGAAGACTTCATGAACATAAATACAGAGGCTACACTGCAAGATGCGAACCACCGACCGGTTAGCCGCATAAATAGGATGACCAGGTTACATTTTGCCAAGAAATACTTAAAAGAACAACCACAGTTCTGGAAAAAGGTCCTGTGCACATATGAGACGAAGATTAACTTATATCAGAGTGATGGCAAGTGCAAAGTAATGAGGAGAGAAGGAACTGCCCAAAATCCAAAGCATACCACCTCATCTGTGAAACACGGTGGTGGGGGTGTTATGACCTGGGCATGTATGGCTGCTGGCTCACTTATCTTCATTGATGATACAACTACTGATCGTAGTAGCATAATGAATTCTGAAGTGTATAGACACATTCTATCAGCTCAAGTTCAAACAAATGTCTCAAAACTCATTGGCTGACGGTTCTTTCCACAGCAAGACAATGATCCCAAACATACAGCTCAGGCAACAAAGGAGTTTTACAAAGCTAAAAAATGGTCAATAATTGAGTGGCCAAGTCAATCACCCGATCTGAACCCAATTGAGCATGCCTTTTATATGCTGAAGAGAAAACTGAAGGGGACTAGCCCCCAAAACAAGCATAAGCTAAAGATGGCTGCAATACAGTCCTGGCAGAGCATCACCAGAGAAGACACCCAGCAACTGGTGATGTCCATGAATCGCAAACTTCAAACAGTCATTGCAACAAAATACTAAACATGACTACTTTCATTTGCATGACATTGCTATATCCAAAACATTATGGTGCCCTGAAATTGGGGGACTATGTATAAACACTGCTGTAATTTCTATATGGTGAGACCAAAATGTATAAAAATTGCCTTTATTAAAATTTAAACAATGTGCACTTTAACCACATGTGATTGTTTTTTTCTTTTACAAATCTCAAATTGTGAAGTACAGGGGCAAATAAATAAATGATTGGTCTTTGTCCCAAAATTATGGAGAGCACTGTATATCTCTCATTTCCCTTTCCCCGACGCTCAGTCTGAAGAAGTGTTTCGACCTGAAAAGTCACCTATTCCTTTTCTCCGGAGATACTGGCTGACCCAATGAGTTACTCCAGTTTTTTGTGTCTATCTGCAGAAGCTTAAGACCAGGAAATTCTGGAAAAAGCTCCCGATGTCTTTAATAGGTCGAATAAATGCTATAAAAATTATCTTTGTACCACAAATCCTATATCTATTTCAATCAATCCCTATATATCTTCCAAAAAAGTTTTTCAAAAAACTGGACTCAGACATTACAAATTTTATATGGGACTATAAATCCCACAGAATACAAAGAACACACCTGAGTAAACCCAAAGAGCTGGGTGGTCTAGCGCTCCCTGACTTTACGTACTATAATTGGGCAGTAAATATTAAAATTATGATTCACCTGCTGGACAATTCTGCCCAGCAGGTGGACTGGATTGTAATGGAGAGAGAGGACTGCTCTCCGTGCAATATAGGAGCGACTCTCCTCTCACCAATGAATCTGAATAACAAAAATTACAATAAAAATCCAATTATACATAGCGCAATTAGAATTTGGAAACATTGCGTACAGTTTTGGTCTCCAAATCTGAGGAAGGACATTATTGCCATAGAGGGAGTGCAGAGACGGTTCACCAGACTGATTCCTGGGATGTCAGGACTTTCTTATGAAGAAAGACTGGATAGACTTGGTTTATACTCTCTAGAATTTAGAAGATTGAGAGGGGATCTTATAGAAACTTACAAAATTCTTAAGGGGTTGGACAGGCTAGATGCAGGAAGATTGTTCCCGATGTTAGGGAAGTCCAGGACAAGGGGTCACAGCTTAAGGATAAAGGGGAAATCCTTTAAAACCGAGATGAGAAGAACTTTTTTCACGCAGAGAGTGGTGAATCTCTGGAACTCTCTGCCACAGAGGGTAGTTGAGGCCAGTTCATTGGCTATATTTAAGAGGGAGTTAGATGTGGCCCTTGTGGCTAAGGGGATCAGGGGGTATGGAGAGAAGGCAGGTACGGGATACTGAGTTGGATGATCAGCCATGATCATATTGAATGGCGGTGCAGGCTCGAAGGGCCGAATGGCCTACTCCTGCACCTAATTTCTATGTTTCTATGTTTCTAAATAAAACAGAATATAAAATTAAGAAATCTATCTCTTTTATCGCCAATAGTCAATAATCTGTCGTTTAAACCTACTATAGATAAATCATTTACACAATGGGAAAAAATAGGAATCAAAACGCTCGGAGACTCGCATGAATGTGGAAAATTATTATCATTTCAACAATTACAACTGAAATATAATTTGAGAAATAATCAATATTTCAAATATCTTCAAATGTGCGACTATCTGAAAAAATACACAAAAGGCTATCATAACATGCCTCCAGACTTACTGGACGAAGCAATGAAGACAAAGGCCGAATCAGCAAACCTAATATCATACTTATATAACACTATTTTAAATATAGAAATACCTACAACTGACGGTATTAGAAGAGACTGGGAACAAGAACTAGCTATAAAAATGTCAAAAGAGAGCTGAGATAAACACTTTCCATATGTGCATAAATGCTCGATCAATGTAAGGCATACTCTAATTCAATTCAAAACATTACATAGACTATACTATTCAAAAACCAAAATAAATAAACTTTTCCCTAACGTCTCACCCATTTGTGATAAATGTCAGTCTCAAGAAGCTACCATAGCGCACTCTTTTGTTTTTTGTATAAAAATCCAAAAATTCTGGAACGAAATATTTGAAATTTTCACAAATCTATTTAAAATAAAACTGATACCAAAAGCAGAATGGATTATTTTTGGAATAATGGAAGGTAGCCCTGAACTAAACGTGTTTCAAAAGAATTTATTTAATTACGGGCTAATAATGGGAAAAAAGCTTATACTCAAATTCTGGAAAAACGCTCCTATACCAACAATAAAAATGTGGATTTCAAACATGTTTGAAACATTACACCTGGAAGATATGAGACTCCTCCTCGCAAGCAAAGCAGACCACTTCCAAAAGACGTGGTCTGCATTTATGAGCTTTCTAGAAGCATAAGGTGCAATAGTAATTTAAAAAATAAATGGTGCCAGGATCTGGTAACGGGGGATGAAAAATATGGTTGGTATATCCCTTTTTGCGGAGTTTTTCATAATAGAGCGATTGTTTCTCTTTCTTTTCTAGGGTCTATTTCTTAACTTTCTTCTCTAACTCTCTCTCTAATGGGCTCTCTTTTTCCAATACTTTCCTGCACTTTCACAACTCTTTCTCACTTTCCTTACTTCTTTTATTTCTATCTTTCTTAATAAAAAAAATAAAAATAAAAATATAAAAAAAGAACAGGAAATAGGTTTGTATGCACATTGAGTCCTTGCCAATAATCTAGCACTCATTTTTATACTAATTCTATAATGTCATTTTATTTTCACTATACTCCTGTTAATTCCATCCTTCCCCCTCCCCCCTCCCCAGATTATACCACTCTTCTGCACACACACAGACAATTTAGTGGCCAATGAACCGACTAAAGTGCATGTATTGGAATATGGGAAAAAAACACAATACCCAGAGGAAACCCATGCATTAAAAGGAGAGCATGCAAACTCCACACAGACAGCACTGGAGTAGTACAGTGGCAGCTCTACAAGTTGCACTGTTTTCTTTATGCATTTCTAAGTCAATAATCTTGGCCCGTATTTGCTGGTGGGAAGCTGCGTGGGCCCTGCTTGAACTCCTTCTGAGTACCCTGTTTTATAATTTTATTGTCATTTTTAATTAAGTTTTCCTTGAAATCCATATTTTGCTGTCATCCTAAACTCGAAAAGTAATTGTCTTGTTCGAGAAGCTCAGGCATGGCAGGGTCTGTATATCCACCTATCCAATTGTTTCAAATGTTAAATAAGCAATTACATCACCCCTTTGTTATGTGCAGGAGTCATTAATTTGTTCTGAATGTCCTACCCTTTTTAATGTGGAATGAATTCAGAAAACCTTTGTCTGCATTTCTTTCAATAATCTAATATATTTTGAAATATGGTTCAAAATTGCACAGTACTCATTAGCAGGTGTTAATTACAATCATATTGTCTCTCAACCATTTAAAGCACACGCTGTTTAAAATCTGAACATTCTAGCTGCCTTCCTTTTCGTAACCACGGCACACCATTTTTTGCCAAGTTTTTCATCTGAAACACTTTCTGTTGCGTTATTTGCTAAAAAGGCTATTCATTATATTAAAAAAAACCCACAATGGAAACAATCACTGCTTCAAGAAGCAGCTATGGAAGGAGAAGCAGGATTTCAGGTTGAAGGCATTTCATCAGAACTGAGGAGGAGGAGAAAACAAATAGATTTTAAGTTGCAAAGAGCATCTTTGGTACGAATGGAATATCTCTGATGAAGTGATGCCAGGGTTGCGGTGGAGATTAGCTAAACTTGAGATTAACCGGTCGATGGGTATATATGGACATTTAGTGAGAGAATCTGAACAAGGAAACAAAAGCTTTTAAGCGAGGGTGGTTAGTGAGTGAAGATACAACAAGGGAACATAAAAGGTGCAAAATGCAACATTGGAGTTTGTTTCGATTCATGTAAAACATACTCATAGTTGCCCAAGCACAGAAACAAATCTTTCTGCCCTCCACCACTTGCTGACCTTCTTGCCCATCCACACTAATCCTATGTGCCTGCATTGGAACTGTAATCTTCTACGCCTTGGCTATTTAAGTGTTCTCTAAATGCGCCATCAGTAGAGCCAGGATGTTTAGGCACTAAAAAACTCTGAAATAGGCAGGCAAAAAGGCAATCAAAGGGCAAAATAAAATTACAAAAAAGGTATAAAAAGGCATTCATTGACAAAAAAAGGTCTAAAAAGGCATTCATTGACAAAAAAGGTATAAATAGGCATTTATTTCCACCACCAAAATATGGTTAAAAATAGTAATATAAAGTATAATACGTTAAATGACCAGTTGCTAGCATTTTTTTCAAATTATCTGGTGGTAAACTATGCCATCTGTCAGACAGAATATACTTCAGTTGTGAAAAACTTCTTTCACCCCAGCTGAGGTCACTGGTGCATACCCAAAAAAAAGCTACATACTCTATATTCATGTTGATATCTTTTGCATTACAACTACATTTGAGAACCTTAGCTGTCCTTTGTATTTCAAGATCTAAAATCATTCTCACATTTTCCTTGTATGTCTTTACCTACATCGCCAAGAACTTTACGGATATCATCAGTTACTTTGTTGAAAACCTGCAAGTTATTCACTAATGTTTCGCCACGTTTCTCAAGGGAAGTGGTAGCTTGTGGGACGTTTGCAAAATTGGAAGCAATAAACACAAGAGGGACTTTTTCTGCATGATTTCACTGACGATTCTGACTGCAGACTAGATTAAGTGGGACCCGTTGGGTCCCATGTTCACACGGGAGGGCTGGTCCCCCGACGCAATATTCCACCTCTCCACCAATTCCAATATTGGTGGCCAGTGGGGGGGGGGGCTTTCTGGAGCGCTGGTATGGGTTCTTGGGGTGGCAGCTAAGTCCCTCAAGCCTGATCTGCTGGCAGCTCACTCACGGCTGGTGGGCTGGCAGTTGACTCATGGCTATTCCTTGAAATTCCATTTCAAGCCGGGTGCGAGGCCACCAAATTCAAATCCATTTTCCTACCATTTCAACCAGGGTGCAAGGCCACCGAATTCAAGTGCAGTTTCCTACCACTTCAAGCAGGGTGCAAGGCCATCAAATTCAGTACAGTTTCATACCACTTCAAGCAGGATGCAAGGTCGCCAAATTCAAGTGCAGTTTCATTCCACTTCAAGCAGGGTGCAAAGCCACCAAATTCAAATGCAGATTCATACCATTTCATGCAGGGTGAAACCACCATAAAACCACACAAAACACCAAACTCACAGTTCAGTAGACATTCAGTGTGTTCAGTTGATTCACAGTTCAGACAGAGTTGTGACCTCTCCCTCCCCTATCATGCAGAGGCTGAGCCACACCCACACTTCCGGGTTTTATAACCCCTCCCCCTCCCACCGGAAAAGGTGTGGCCTTCATGGCGTGATTGACAGGAGAGAGATTCTCAACATTTTTAAAACACTGATAACACTTTTATTTTTCATTGATGGGAATAATTCTCTGCACCTGCTGAGCAGAGGGGTGACTGAGTAAGATGGCCAAAAATGACATCCATAAGTGGTAGCGTTTTATCTAAAATCAATATACAGTGCAAACAGAAAGTAAGTGCATTTGTAGTAGTGCCTTTTAACTTCAAGCCAAAGCACCCAAACCGCCATTTGCAGTAAGTACTGCCTTTCAACTTTAAGCTAAAGCACTCAAGCGACCATTTGAAGTAAGTCGTGCCTTTCAACTTCAAGCCAAACCACCCAAGCCACCATTTGCAGTAAGTAGTGCCTTTTAACTTCAAGCCAAAGCACCCAAGCCACCATTTGCAGTAAGTAGTGCCTTTCAACTTCAAGCCAAACCGCCCAAGACACCATTTGCAGTAAGTAGTGCCTTTCAACTTCAAGCCAAAGCACCCAAGCCACCATTTTGAATGAATTTCCTTTATTGGCATTCAGACCTTACGGTCTGAACGAAATTTCGTGCCTGCAGTCATACATACAATAATACAATAATAAACAACAATAAACACAAATTAACATCCACCACAGTGAGTGCTCCAAACACCTCCTCACTGTGGTGGAGGCAAAAATCTTAGGGCTGCAGTCTTCCCTCCTCTTCTCCCTCTGCGCTGAGGCGATACCCCACCGGGCGATGGTACAAACAGTCCCGCAGCTCACCGAACCCCGCGAACGGGCCGGTTCAAACACTGCGGCCCGGGGGTGGTCGAAGCCGCCGCACCTCCAGTCCAGCACACGCAGCCGCCGGCCCGCGGCTGAGCCCAGGACTCTGGACACCGCCGCCAGAACGTCGTCCCAGCCACCGGAGCACCGTCCCAGCCCCCAGACCGGATCGCCCTCACATGAGTACCATTCCATCCTCGGGCTGGGCCACTCCGACGGGAGTGCCGTTCCTCCCTCGGGCTGGGCCACTCCGACGGGAGTGCCGTTCCTCCCTCGGGCTGGGCCACTCCAGCGGCAGTGCCGTTCCTCCCTCGGGCTGGGCCACTCCGACGGAAGTGCCGTTCCTCCCTCGGGCTGGGCCACTCCAGCGGGAGTGCCGTTCCTCCCTCGGGCTGGGCCACTCCGACGGGAGTGCCGTTCCTCCCTCGGGCTGGGCCACTCCAGCGGGAGTGCCGTTCCTCCCTCGGGCTGGGCCACTCCAGCAGGAGTGACTGAGCCAATTTTCAGTAAGTAGTGCCTTTCAACTTCAAGCTAAAGCACCCAACCCACCATTTGCAGTGCCTTTCAACTTCAAGCCAAAGCACCCAAGCCACCATATGCATTAAATAGTGCCTTTCAACTTCAAGCCAAAGCACCCAAGCCACCATTTGCAGTAAGTAGTGCCTTTCAACTTCAAGCTAAAGCACCCAACCCACCATTTGCAGTGCCTTTCAACTTCAAGCCAAAGCACCCAAGCCACCATATGCATTAAATAGTGCCTTTCAACTTCAAGCCAAAGCACCCAAGCCACCATTTGCAGTAAGTAGTGCCTTTCAACTTCAAGCCAAAGCACCCAAGCCACCATTTGCAGTAAGTAGTGCCTTTTAAATTCAGGCCAAAGCACCCAAGCCACCATTTGCAGTAAGTAGTGCCTTTTAACTTCAAGCCAATACATTACAATACAATTTATTTGTCATTTGAACCTCATTGAGGTTCAAATGGAATGTTGTTTCTGCAGATACACACAAGAAAGAACCAAGACACAACACAATTTACACAAACATCCATCACAGCGCATCTCTTCCTCGCTGTGATGGAAGGCAAAGACTTATCTGTCCCCTGCACTCCACATTCCCCTCCCGATGTCAGAGTCAAAGCCCCCGGCAGGTGATGGTAATTGTCCCGCGGCCATTTACGCCGCGCCGGGTGATGCAAGGCCGCGCTCCGGATCTTGTTGTTGGTGCGTCCGGCGTGCGCTAGCAAAGTCCCACAGCCATTCCAAGCCGCGCCGGGCGATGATGTAAGGCCCTGCTCCAGGTACTCTTCAACCCCGCAACTCGGGCGGGTGAAGTCGCCGTTGCGGAAGTCCCGAAAAGCGGTCTCCCAGCAGGGACCCGCGGGCTCCCGGTGTCACTGTCCACCAGACCTGCGGGAAGCCTCCGAATCTCCGGGGTCGGGTCGTAGCCGAGCGCCACCACAGCTCCACCCGCTCCGAAATCGGCCAGCTCCATGATGGTGAGTAGGTCCGCAGGCTCCGCGACTGGAGCCCCAGGTCGTTCCTGCTGGAGGCCGCTCCACAGTGCTTGGCCCCAACAACAACGGAGACCCGACAGAGAAAAGGTCAGGTTCTCCGTGCAGGGGATAGATTTTAAAAGTTTCCCCCACCCCCCACCCCCCACACACATACCCACACACATACACACAAAAAAAAAAAAACTACATTCAAACGAGACAAAAAATAATAAAAAGACGGACGGACTGCAGAGGCCGCTGCGACGTGAGTTGCGCCGCCCACCAATGCTAAAGCACCCAAGCCACCATTTACAGTAAGTTGTGCCTTTTAACTTCAAGCCAAAGTACCCAAGCCATCATTTGCAGTAAGTAGTGCCTTTTAACTTCAAGCCAAAGCACCCAAGCCACCATTTGCAATAAGTAGTGCCTTTTAACTTCAACCCAAAGCACCCAAACCACCATTTGCAGTAAGTAGTGCCTTTTAACTTCGCCATAGCACCCAAACAACCATTTGCAGGCAGTGCCTTTTTACTTCAAACAAACCATATTTTCATTTTCAAACCACATTAAGGGGACTCACAGTTAAGTAGACATGAGTTCAGTGTTATTCAGAGCTCAGAGAGACGTGACCCTTTGGATTCATCCATCTTGCAGAGACTGAGTGAGGCACACCACTTCCTGGTTTTATAGTCCCTTCCCCTTCCTCCAGCACAGGCAGCAGAGAGAATGGTGAATTAAAAAAAAACATTAATATCTCTCTGATTTGTCATTGATGGGGAAAAATCCTCCGGTCCAGGAAGGCGGAGGGGGGCTCTGAGCGAGGTGGCCAAAAATGTAGGCCGTAGGTGGCGGCGTTCTCTTGAAAATCACAGCACAGTGGGCCAAAAGCGGTCAAGATCACACTTTTAGTAATATACGTAGCACGACCTTTTAGCAAAACGTCAAAAAAGGCTGGTTTAGGCACTCGATCATGAAAAAGGCATTGTGAAATTTCAAAGAAGGCATAAAAAGACACATGGCATTTATAGCAAAATCCTGGCTCTACTCATCAGCATAGTAATTGTATCTGATCCTGTCACCTCCTCTGGCAACGGTTCCTGCAGCTCCAACCAAACTTTAACACTTGCAGTCTGAAGGAGGGTTCCAACCCAAAATGTCACCTATTCTTTTTCACCAGAGCTGCTGCCTGACCCGCTGAGTTTCTCTTGAATTTTGTGTCTGCGGTGTAAACTCGCATCTGCAGTTCCTTCCTACACATAAAAACCTTTTTTTCTCAGATCCGCTTTAAAACTCCCCCCTCTCACCTTAAAAAACCGAGCTCTGTCTGTGATGCTCCTATACCCTACCTGTGTCCCTCACAATCATATTTACCACTATCAACTTACATTCACTCCAAGGAAAACAACCCCAGTCTTTTCACTCGCTCCCCACAACAAAAGCCCTCCAATCCAGGCCACATCATGGACCCATCTGAAGATGGGTCTCAACCCGAAAAGTCACCCATTCCTCCTCTACGGAGATGCTGCCTGTCCCAATGAGTTACTCCAGCTTTTTGTGTCTATCCACACAGGTGAGTTTCTCATCTGCACTATTTCCATAGATTTATTATCCCTTATACCAGGCACATGCCATCAGGGTAGGCAACGTAGGCACTGCCTACCCTGACTAAAATTATAAAATGATAATTATTAAATATAAATAGTAAAGGCACAGGCGAATTATGGCTACCTAAGAGATCAATCTTAGGCATCAATCTCTTAGGTCGGTATAATTCTCCGTGCCTTTAATCCGGAGTACATGTGATATGCGAAAGTGTGTGCAGCTGACGTGCCGTCGACACTGCTTCAAGCCTTCAATGAAAGGGGGAGCTAAAGGCAGCTGAAATTCTGCATTTGCACCGTAGACTACGTACTGTGCATGCGCAGCGCAAGTTCCAGTGCGGGTTTTTCAAACATGGATTGTCATTATCTTAAGAGTATCTTAAGAAACAAAGAGAGAAGAATGGAGTTTGTGTGCAAATAATGTGGTAAGCAGATTTCTTTGAGCTATATGTTTTTAAATACCGTATTTCCCAGCATTGAAGACGCTATTTTTTCGCCCAAATATAAGGCATGAAAATTTACATGCGTCTTGGAGGCCGAAGGTTAGGTTGTTACAAAGATAGATTTCGCTATCCCTCAGTACAGCAACATCAAGAACGGTGTTGCTATACTGAGGGATAGCCAAGTCTATCCCTCATTGCTAGCAGCTGATAGGAAGCAGCTGTAAAGTGGGAAGTGGCTGTAAAAGGACAGCACCGCTGTGGTGGGGGGGAAAGAGTTCCTTTCGCAGTGTGTGGGGAGTCTACAGAGGTAAAGTTGCGGGGAGGGCAGGGGCGTTGAGAAGGAGGGGGTCGGGGATCATGTCAGCAACCAGCTGAAGAGCGGGTCAGCGGGCGATGGATAACAGGACAGCGGGCGGTGGAGCTTACTCCTGTGTCAGCGCGAGTAACCTCAATTGGTCCCTTGTTCGCGCTGACACAGGAGTAAGCTCCACCGCCCGCTGTCCTGTTGCCCATCGCCCACTGCCTGCTCCGCTCTATGATCTTTACTCTTGAGTTGGTCCCCTCGCTGTTCGGACAGAGAGCACTGCCAGAGGTGAATGGGCTGGCAGAAGACGCTGAGGTCCCGGCAGCTGCTCGTAGCCACCTGAGCTACTTCCCTCCCCGGCCACAATGCGGTCGCTCCGCGCCCGGAGTGCCGCAGCAGCAGTGAGTGAGTGGGTTACTGTCATGGTCCCTGACCCCCTCCTTCTCAACGATCCTGCCCTCCCCGCAACTTTACCCCTCGCCAGACTCCCCACATGCTGTGAAAGGAACTCTCCCCCCAATTGGTCCCTTGAACTAGTATTGTCATTCAATAAGATCACAACTGATTCAACTTGTCCCAGTGTGCTCCCGTTTTTCCCACCATCTCTCCACCTGCCGTCACCCTCCACCCATTCAGTAATTCAGAATGGAGGAGATTTGGAAGCCTTGGGCAAATTGAATTATTACTCCATTTATTTTATTTTTTTTGAGCGTGAGAAATTCTATGTCTCACTAGCCTTCTTTCAAAATTTAGCAACTCAAAATGGGGATGCGTCTTCATTGCCTGGAAATATGGTACTTTATTAAGAGAAATGGCTTTTGAAGACTTTATAACAGTCGACTGACTGCTTAAAGAGAGGAGAACAATCTGCGCATGCGCGTTTTAAGATTTTTTAAAAGCTGACTGATTGCCTACCCTGAGAAATTACTCAGGGCACATGCCTGCCTTATACTTACTGCTGGAGTGGGTCAAGCAGCAACTATGGGGCGTGACTGTGTGGTGGGAAAGAATTGTAATATCTTTGGGTCACGAATCTTTGACCAGAAAGGGCTATTATGGTCCTGGTTCAATGAATGGCGCCTCCAGCTGTAGTTTTTGTGGAGTCTACTGTGTCGATTGAAGAAGGTCAGAGGTCAGAATTAGAGTGATGAATGGTCTCAATGAGATCACATTAATGAAATGCGGTGAGGTCATGGAGTACAGGCTCACCACCCATTTTCCGGCACCCTTGGTTCTGGGCCTTGCCGTATTATCGACTTTGCCAGGCCAACGAAGGTCGCGGCCTCGGTGGGTCTGAAAAACCAGCTAACAAAGTCGGACTCGGTAGTCCGGTATGGGAATGGATTTGCCGGTTCCGGCCAGGCAGGATTTCCAGAGCCATGGCCGTAGGGGGCAGAATCGACCCGCCGATTGGACGCGAAAGTCACGATCAGGTCAAGATCGGCCGCTTCATCCCGTCATAGTCGCCACATCCCGTCATAGTCGCCTGCTGAAAAATCGTTGGTGCACCTGTATTTCAATCTCAAGGATGGTCATTTTAAATTTTGGCCTGGAAGCACAATCACCAGACTGATTCCTGGGATGGCAGGACTTTCATATGAAGAAAGACTGGATAGACTCGGCTTGTACACGCTGGAATTCAGAAGATTGAGGGGGGATCTTATAGAAACTTACAAAATTCTTAAGTCGTTGGACAGGCTAGATGCAGGAAGATTAGTCCCGATGTTGGGGAAGTCCAGAACAAGGGGTCACAGTTCCAGGATAAGAAGTCTTTTAGGACCGAGATGAGAAAATCATTTTTTACACAGAGAGTGGTGAATCTGTGGAATTCTCTGCCACAGAAGGTAGTTGAGGCCAGTTCATTGGCTATATTTAAGAGGGAGTTAGATGTAGCCCTTGTGGCGAAAGGGATCAGGGGGTATGGAGAGAAGGCAGGGATGGGATACTGAGTTGGATGATCAGCCATGATAATATTGAATGGCGGTGCAGGCTCGAAGGGCCGAATGGCCTACTCCTGCACCTATTTTCTATGTTTCTATGAGAGATGCATGAATGTGGGGGCTATATACAGGGTACTTGCCCTGAGCAAATCTAGAGTCCTCTCTAGTCTACGCTTCCGGCATTCAAAGCTTTCTCGGTATACATCACCTTTATTTTAAAGTAAACACTGATTTTTAAGGATAGTCCTATCCAGTATATCGCATGCCCTAATCTCTCCAGCGTAGCCTCACTCCAATTTTGTACAGCATTTTCTAACGCCTTTCTGTCTTGCATCAAAACTTTTTATCGGGTTGAAAGCAGTGTGCTTGGTCCATTTATTTATTGAAATTATTTTTGTTAAGTCTGTGTTGCAGCAGAAATAGCAAAAACTTGGAGCCAAGCTGCACAGTAGTTTAGTTGGGCATCAGTCCCAGACTGAAATAGAATGTTCTCTGGATGGCTACTTTGAATGATTGCAGTGGTAGTCCATCACACATCAAATGATTCCCCACCAGATAGCAATCCACATATTCCTTCCCCTGCTCAGTTCTTCTTCCCTATCATGTTAAAGTTTTAGATTTGAATTGAATGACAGTATCACAAGCAATTGCCATTCTCCAGGATCTCTCAAAGGCATACATACTTCACATGTGAGCTCACCAAATGAATATTGGCAAGACATTTAATCTTTTAAAGCAATATTTATTGTCGGCCAGTAGTTGACACAGACAAATCATCCAGATTTTTTTGCACCTAATTACGATGAAGGAAAGGTGATGTTATGTCTAGGTCGGAATAGTCTGTAACATAGAACTGATAGTTTTGCTTCACGTGCAAAAAACACTGCTGGAGGAACTCAGCGGGTCCGATTATATGTTTTTTTACCCTTGTTAAATTCTGTAAGGTGTCCTTGAGGCTTTTGAAAGGCGCCCACAAATAAAATGTATTATTATTATTATTTTTATACAGCATATGTGAAGGGAATGGACAGAGGACATTTGTAGCATATCGTACCAACTCCAGTACTCAGTACCTTACCAATGAAAACAAGGATGATCAATGATTCCTTCACACCTGTGCTGCCAGTTGCAGGGAACTGTGTGCCTGTACCCCTTGGTCTCTCTGCCCCAGTACACTCTTCAGGACCACACCATTTATTGGAGTAACTCAGCCAGTCACGCAGCATCGCTGGAGAAAAAGGATATGGGGCAATTCGGGTCAGGACCCTTCCTCAGGTCTGACGAAGGCCATGACTTGAAATGTCACCTATCCTTTCCCTCCAGAGATGCCTCCTGATCCGGTGTTACTCCAGTACTTTGTGTTTATCTTTGATGTAAACCAGCATCTGCAGTTCTTTGATTCTTTATTTTTCCCTACCATTCATTATCTGTCTTGGTTGACTTACCCAAATAGATCATCATCAACTCATCAAAGTTAAAATCCAAGGTAGACAAAAATGCTGGAGAAACTCAGCGGGTGAGGCAGCATCTATGGAGCTGGCAATAGGCAACATTGTGTCTACCTTTGATTTTCCAGCATCTGCAGTTACTTCTTAAACAAAGTTAAAATCCATTTCCCTATCCTTGGCCCACTTCTCTGGTTGATCCAGATCCTTTTGTTTGTTAGTTAGCCTTTCTCACTGTTCATTGTGCCACAAATATTGTTGGCATCTGCTAATTCACTAACCACATTCACTACATTGTCATCCACATCAGTAAAATATCGACAACAAACAACAGTGAACTCAGGGCAGATATGCGCACACACAAGTAAACCCATGACAAATATTTTGTTTAAAACAAAACAAAAGATGAGCATTTTTTTATTTGATGATGGGTTGATTACAATGATGACAATCCCAGGACAAGCATTTCAAAGACCTGCCATCTCAAATAGTCTTTCATTTGTTTAATTTGCAGGCAGTATTCAAAGACTAGATGAGAATAACAAAAGGCTTAATCAAGACCCCCATTCAGCAGTAGCCCTCAGTTCCCTCATTCTTATCCATTGAGGCAGAGATAAATAGATTCTTGATTGGTACGGGTGTCAGGGGTTATGGGGAGAAGGCAGGAGAATGGGGTTAGGAGGGAGTGATAGATCAGCCTTGATTGAATGGCGGTAGTAGATTTGATGGGCTGAATAGCTCCTATCACTTATGACCTTATAACCTATTCATAGCATTCGCCTGTTTTTTTACATAATTTGCGGCTTTAGATGCTTACAAATATGTATAATGACGTAATCTTGGTGACAGACATGCAGGTCTGTTCATCTTCATTAGATTGATTTGTGTATTTTCTTTCAGTGGGTGTATAACATTCTGGAAAAGAAGGCTGAAGCAGATCGAATAATTCATGAACATCCGGACCCAAAAAATGGCTTCATTCTTATTCCAGACTTCAAGTGGAATCAAAAGCAGGTATGATGATGAATGAGGTGCCATTCCTTCAGTTTTGAGATGTGGGTCAATATACAGCAAAGCTATATTTATTCTCTGTCCTTGATTGATCTTGAGCAGTTGGAGCAGGTAAATCACAAGTTGACTGGTTTAATAGTCTAACATTATAATCTGGTTTTATGGAAATTAATGGTTAGATCCAGTCTCTCAGATTCTTCAGTGAAATGTGTCAACTCCTACAAACATGAAGGCTCTACCAACCTTCCTTCAATGTCCAACCTCTCTGCCTCTGTCAGTAAAACATTTAGTTTAGGTTACACAAAAAAGCTGGAGAAACTCAGCGGGCGCAGCAGCATCTATGGAGCGAAGGAAATAGGCAACGTTTCGGGCCGAAACCCTTCTTCAGACATTTAGTTTAGTTTAGTTGAGAGATACAGTGCGGAAACAGACCTGCCAGCTCATTGAGTCTGCGCTGACCAGCGATCCCCGCACACGTAACATTATCCTACACATACTAGGACAATTTGCAATGTTATCAAGCCAGTTAACCTGCACACTTGTATGTCTTTGGAGTGTGGATGGAAACCGGAGATCCCGGAGACAGTTTAAGGATTCCTAAAGCCTCTTTTAAAAACAAACATCCTTCTGGAATGAGAAATCTCAAGCCATGATTACCCAAGTGAGAGGGAGCATTCAGTTATAATTGAGAACTAGTTTCCACTAGTGGGGTAGGACCAGAGGACACAGCCTCAGAACGAGTGGGAGGCGTGATGTGTAGTTCTCTGTGAAGATGATAATGGGTTTGCGGGTAGAGTCAGTATTTAATTGCCCATCCTTAGTTGCCCATGAGAAGGTGGTGGCGAGTTGCCTCCTTGAACCAGTGTTGGCCGGAAGTTGTGAGTTTACCCACTGTTGTTAGGAAGAGTTCCATGATTTTGACCCAAAAAGGGGCTAGGGACAATGATATATTTCCAAGTCTGGATAGCGTGTGGATTGGGCAACTTTCAGGTGGTGCAGATTTACGTTTTTTTTAGTTTAATTTATTGTCATGTGTGCCAAAGTACAGTGAAAAGCTTTTTTGTTGCATGCTATCCAATCAGCAAAAGACTATGTTTAAGAAGGAACTGCAGATGCTGGAAAATCGAAGGTACACAAAAAAGCTGGAGAAACTCAGCGGGTGCAGCAGCATCTATGGAGCGAAGGAAATAGGCAACGTTTCGGGCCGAAACCTTGCCTATTTCCTTCGCTCCATAGATGCTGCTGCACCCGCTGAGTTTCTCCAGCTTTTTTGTGTACCAGCGAAAGACTATACTGGATTCCAATCAAGTATCCATGTTGCCCGGTAGGCGGCATGACTCTCGTCAGCAGCGGCCTCTGCAGCCCGTCCGCGTTTTTATTATTTTTTGTCTATGTTTCTATGTAGTTTTTGTTATTTTTTGTTGGGGGGTGTGTGTGGGGGGGGGGGGGGGGGGGGGGGGGGGGTGGGGTGGGGTGGGAGGGAAGGGGTAACTTTTAAATCTCTCCCTGCACGGGAGACCCAACCTTTTCTGTCGGGTCTCCGTTGTCGTTGGGGCTGCAACGAGGAGCGGCCTCCAACAGGAGAAGACCGGGGACTCTGGTGCCGACGACTCACCTCACCGTCGCGGAGCTGGCCGAGTCTGGAGCGGGTGGAGCGGTGGTGGAGCGCTGCTGCTGCGGCCCAACCTCCGGTGATTCGGAGGCTGCAACTGTGGGTCTGGCGGACGGCGGCACCGGGAGCCCGCGGGTCCCTGGAGGGAGACCGCTTTTCAGGGCTCCTGCAACGGCGACTTCTCCCGCCCGAGTTGCGGGGTTGAAGAGCTCCTGGAGCGGGGCCTTACAGCACCGCCCCGCGCGGCTTGGAATGGCCGCGGGACTCTGCGAGCGCACGCCGGGGGCTCTAACACCAAGACCCGGTGTGCGACCTCGCACCACCCGGCGTGGCTTTAATGGCCGCGGGACAATCGCCATCGCCAGCCGGGGGCTTTGACTTTGACTCTGACATCGGGGGGGGGAGAGTGCAGTGGAGAGATAGGTTTTTTTGGCCTTCCATCACAGCGATGTGATGGATGTTTATGTAAATTATGTTGTGTCTTGGATCTATTTGTTTGTAATGTATGGCTGCAGAAACGGCATTTCGTTTGGACCTCAAGGGGTCCAAATGAAAATTAAATTGAATCTTGAATCTTGAATCTTGAATATCACAGCCTGTCCTCCCAGTCTATCATCCCTCATTTACACAATATCCCACCACATCACCTCTCCCCCAGACTCCCACATAATACGTCCCCACAGTATCTCACCATATCATGCCTCATGCCACTGTATCATCCACTCAATAGTCTTCCACTGTATCCCCCATTAACCTGCACAATTCCATAAACGGTGTACAAATACAAGGTAATGGGAATAGGGGATAAAAGGATGCAGCCTAATCATTGCTGCCCGGTCTTTCTATCTGGTTGAGTTTGTAGGTTTGGAAAGCATTGTTGTAGGAATCTTTGTGAGTTGCTGCAGTGCATCCCGTAGATGGTGCTGATTGCTGCCACTGAGTCAGTAGTGGAGTGAGTGAATGGTTGTGAAGGGGTTGCTCGGTCCTGTATGGTGTTGAGCCTTTTGAGTGTTAAAATTGCTCTCATCCAGACAAGTGGAGAGTATTCCATCACACGTTCCTGGTTTAAGCCTTAATTAATCTGGAAACACATTGTCCAGCCTTTGAATTCTGAATTATTGTGCCATCATTACAGATCATCCTAATAATAATCAGCTGCCTAAATTGAAATATAAATTCTCCATAATCATTTGTGCATTTCACTAGTTTAATTTGGGTTAGTTTAGTTTAGCAATACAGTATGGAAACAGGCCCATCAGCCCACCGAGTCCTTGCCGACCAAAAATCACCAGTTCGCTAGTTCTGTCCTGTACACTCCAAAATGTTGATAGAAGCCAATTGACCAACAAACCAGCACATATTTGGAGTGTGGGAGAAAACTGGAACACCCAGAGGAAACCCACGTGGTCACAGGGAGAACATACAAACTCCCTGTGGTACCTGTGGTATTGAGTTAAGGCAGGGATGAGCTTAGATTTAGTCACAGCACGTTCAAGGGATTTGCAGGGCTCGAAATTAACGGTTGCCCGGGTGCCATTGACCACTCAAAGCGCCGCCGGGCAACCTAAACACCGAGTCATTTTACCCGGCTTGGTTTGTACTGAAGATAGACACAAAAAACTGGAGTAACTCCGCGGGTCAGGCAGCATCTCTGGAGAAAAGGAACGAGACATTTTGTGTCGGTGGTGACGGCTGTATTGCGTGGGAAAGATACTAGATGCGGGGTGACGAAGGGTTGAAGCGAATGACGGCCCCCAAACAGCAACAGCGGCTGCATCTCCTCCTCCTCCCGCCCCCCGCCAGCCCTGATAAGGGCCGCTGCTTGAAAATCCGCTAACGGTGCACTTTCAAAACAAACCCTCCCACACGCCGAGGCCGGGAGGAGGGAGGGAGCGGGAGGCCTCGGCATGCGGGAGGGTTTGATTTGAAAGCAGCGGCCGCTATCAGGGAAGAGGAAGAGATGGAGCCGCTGTCGCGGCTGCTGTGCGGGACCCATCATTCGCTCCAACACTTCTGAAGCAGCTGCACCATAGATCCTATAGCTATAGGATCTTGGAGCTGCACCGCTCGGCCCCACACCTTGCTGTTGGCTGGCGGAGGAGGGAGGCGGTGGCGAGGAGTTCCCAACGGCCAAGGCAGCGGGGCGATGTTGTCCGAGGGGCGCTGACCTTCCTTCCTCCCCACCTCGCCCCCCCCCCCCCCCCCCTTCTCTCTCTCTCTTGTACGCCCCCTCCACCCCTCCCCACTTATCCTGGGACCCCCTCCTCTACATCTAGCACTGATCCCCATTCCCGCCTCTATTCAGTCCTCACTGACATCCCCTGAGCTCCCCTCCCCATCTCCCCATCCTGCGCTGATCACCCTATCCACCTCACATTGATTCTCCTGCCACCCGCCCATCCATCCCCATCCATCCTGTACTAATCCACGCATTCATCTTGTACTGACCCACCCTCCATTTACCCTGCACCGTCCCCTCATTCATCCTGTAGTGATCCCCCATTCATCCTGCACAGACCCTCCGATCCACATTGTACTGACTCCCTCCATTCATCCTGTGCTGATCTACCCGCCCCCATACAACCTGTGCTGATCCTCCCATTCAGTCTGAAGAAGCATTGCCTATTTCCTTCGCTCCATAGATGCTGCCTCACCCACTAAGTTTCTCCAGCACTTTTGTCTACCCCATCCATCCCGTACTGAACCCCCCCATTCAACATCACTGACATCCCCCGTGCTCTCCCCTCACAATTTTACCTACTCCAACCAACACGTACTAATTCACCTGCCTCAATCCATCCATTCTGCACCGACTGCCTTCTAACCCCCCCCCCCCGCCCCGCCATCTATCCACCCCGCACTGACTCGTACATACCCCCCTCCCTGACCCTATTGTCCTGGAAAATTCTTCAGAGCGAACATTGACTATGTTTGATAACGGAATGCGATCAAATGTGTTTTAATTCCCAATGTTATTATTTGTTTTAATCCATAAAGATGGATTAATTATATTGTGAACACATGAAACATTAAAACCGCAGTGTTCGATTGTCACTGCTACCGTTGACACGTTATTACAGAATTAATTTTAACAGCAAATCAATGCTCTTAATATGGAATATCAGTACTGTAGTTATTTAATGAGCAACATTCACAACTATACGTATGCATATATGTTACCATGGTCCAGGATTTATTGACACAGGTTGATCATACGCTGAATAATTTAACCACATTTTTGTTTGGAAGTGGAAAGAACTAATAGAAATTGCATTAATTGCAATGTGTAAAAAAAGTTGAGATACTGTCTTATAATTTTCTGCATATCATTGTGGGATATATCATGTCTTGATTGGTGAATGTTTAGTTTGTGACTTTATTTGAAGCAGAAATAATATGTGAATGCTTCATTGAGTATAATTCCGACTGGTAACTACGCACTTCGTCCGAGCACATTATCGCACACGTCATGCAAGCCATCTTAAATGACCACCTAAACTGTCATTTGGCAACCTAAAAAGCTGCCAAGGTTGCCCAGCTGGCAACAGGGAAAAAAAGTTAAGCGAAAGCCCTGATTTGGTAACTAAAACAGATGAAGTCTGAAGAAGGGTTTCGGCCCGAAACGTTGCCTATTTCCTTTGCTCCATAGATGCAGCTGAACCCGCTGAGTTTCTCCAGCTGTTTTGTGTACCTTCGATTTTCCAGCATCTGCAGTTCCTTCTTGAACACAGATGAAAACTGAGTCATGAATAAAATGAGCTGACGACTTGGGAGAACAGCAAAGGGATATGGGTTTGATGCTGGAGGAAGAGAGACCATGAGAAGGGGAGAAGGGATAGAAGTGGTTGGGCAGAGATATCCATGAGCTCCATGTCAGAGGATAATCAAGAATTCTTTACACTTGTTCTTGAGACATGAGTTTAAGGGAATAGTTTTATACTAGAGCACAGTAAATGTTCTGAGAAGGAAGTTGTCTGACTCTGTTGCTTGCTGCAGGTTGATGACTTGTATGCGATTGCTATTGCCCACCGCCGAGAGGTGAAGTCACTGCGGGATCTGACAGCAGAGCATCTGCCGATGCTACAGACCATACTACAGGAAGGACAGGTATGAATCTGTTTTCTCAAGCTACAGTGCCCTTTCCTTCGCATTAGGAAGTGTTGGTTATGTGGAAATTGCAGCTGCTGCCTTTAGCGTGCATCAGCCAATTTGTTTTCATATGCAGCTGGCTACATGACATCCATGGAGAGAATGAAACCATTGAGATTTACTGTGCATAAAGTCTCTTGGCACACTGGCTGGCTTTTGGCTAAAGTGACTCTGTATCAATCCCACGGTTTTCCCTCTAACTCAGTTCCTGACATTTATACGCTTTTTCCTTTGGCTTCAGTGCCGTTGAATCTTGGGAGAACAGTTCAATTCTGCCCTTACTGATGCCCAATGTGGCCCAAGCTTGTAAACAAGTTTGAGCCGTGGGCCTTGTAATATCACACGTGTTGGAGGTTGACTGAGACGACTGCGGTGCTCATATGCACCAAACTGTGATGTTCACTGTTATTGTAGCAGTGTTGGAAGAAAGTGATGACCCAGTGAATGACCCCAATTAAAAATTACAAAAAATGCAAATGCTGTAAATCTGGAATAGAAACAGAAAGTGTTGTGAAAATTCAGTAGATCAGAGAGCATTAATAAATAGCAAGAGAAACAGTTATGTGAACATTCAAAATGAGGAAAGTGAGAAAACAAGTGAGCTTGAAAATGAGAGAGGATGAGTGAAGAACAGTTACAACAAAGGATATTGGTTTGCTAGGGTGAGGTTAGGGTTATTGTGGTGATATGTTGGGATCGAACCCGGGTCTCAGGCGCTGCAAGAGCTGTAAGGCAGCAACTCTACTGCTGCGAGGTGCTCAACGACTTTTTTTTTCCCTTAACAAGGAGCTTTGATTACAAATTCAGTTTAGAAATACTGTATTAATCAAAACTGCTATTCATGCAGTTTGCAAACATTAACCATCAAATTGCAACATTACCTTCCCTTCTGCATCCACGATTCACTCGAGACGCTGTGGTGACCAGCGTTCACAGACGACTTCCAAAGTCCCTGTGCCGACCAGTCGCTGTGGCAGTACGCGTGCGCAGGGCGGCCGATGATGTGCTGGCCGCGGTTGTGCGCATGTGCAGGGTGGAGGATGTGCTGGCCGTGCAGTGCGCATGTGCAAGGCGGCCGGCCGTGCCGGCGGATGATGAGCGGACGGAGAACGGAGACCTGGACACGGATACGGATGGCGGGCGGAGACGGAGAGTGACAGAGAGAGAGAAAGATAGAGAGGGGGGCCCGCTCAGAGTTGAACGGCAGGTGTCCTGCCTTAGCCGGAGGCCCCCTAGATTTCGAGGCCCTAGGCTTCAACCTATGAAGCGTAGTGGTAAATCCGGCTCTGCGAGGCCCCGCTGGATCTCGAAGCCCAAAGCGTAAGCTTGTGAAGCTTATACGTAAATCCGGCCCTGGGTTTTCTCCGGGTGCTCGGGTTTTCTCCCACATTCCAAAGGTGTGTCGGTTTGCAGGTTTATTGGCCTCTATAAATTGTCCCTAATATGTAGGATATATAAGTAGTGAACATGGAACTAGTGTATGGGGTGATCGATGGTTGACGTGGACTCGGTGGGCTGAACAGCCTGTTTCCACCCTTTATCTATACTAAACTAAACTAAGTCTATATTTCCCCCACAGATGGCTATCTTTAAGCGATATAATGTTCCAAAGAGCAGCCTGAGGATTTACCTCCATTATCAGCCCTCCTACTACCACCTGCATGTTCATTTCACTGCTGTTGGCTACGATGCTCCAGGCACCATGGTGGAACGTGCACATCTACTCTCCAGTGTGATAGAGAACCTGCAGTTGGATCCGGAGTACTACCAGAAACAAACCCTGACCTTTGCCTTGAAGGCTGATGACCCCCTGCTGCAGAAGTTCAAGGAGGAAGGGAGATTATAGATGAGTTTTTTTTTCATATGTAATTGATCCATGCAGTTTACGCTTTGAATGGATGTGACTAGTTGGTGCATGCGCGTTGACTCAGGTTTTACAGTTTTATAAATAAAGGATATAAATCACATTTGAGCAAGCAAAATCTTGCCCTGACCTGCATTTGCTCAGAACAGAGACAAAATATTGCTGTGAGAACAGATCAGAATAAATGCTAAAGCTATGCCATTCAAATGTTACTTGCAAACATTGGATGTAACAAATAGTAAAAATCCCCAAATGTCGTTTGACAAAAAGGCGACCATGTCCCACACCCTTGGTTAAGTCTGTCCCACACAGTTAGACTCGGTCTGCGTGTGAACCTAGTTTTTCCTGCAAAATGTGGCAGGGGTCATGTCTGAGAGTGGACAGAGTTTTGCAGTCACTATCAAACAAATGCAAAGCCTTGTCAAGAGTCTGATCAGAGCAGGCAGCAACATTTAGAAGAGTTTGTTCTCAGCAGGCAAAGGGTCAGGCTGGGTGACAAATTGTTCAATGGACCATCTGTCTCATAATTCACCCAGCTCTGTGCCCACGTGTTTGTTTGTTCCCACTTTCTTAATTCAGCTGTAAATTTTCAAAATGAAGGGTTTACGGTGCTAGTTGCAGCAAGACCCATTGATTGTTTAAAAAAATAAAAGTTCATTGACAATTTTGTCCACAAATGCAGCAGTGATGTCTCTGTTTATCTATTTTTCCCCACTTTCTTCATGGAGGTCCCACTTATACCCTTCAAACATTTTGATGTGTAGGCCTAATTACTAGGTGTCAGAATGCCAAAAGGGATATTGTGGTGTTCATTGTGCCCTCACAGAAAGCACTTACTGGTATCGGACTGGCATGTGGAAATGAGAGCCTAGTGTTTTCCTTCCTGCATCTTTTGTCAGTCTGCAAAACCTCGGATTCTGAGGAAGAAACCATCTAACGTAATACAAAGCAAGGGCTGCACATAAAACTGACACCCAGAAGAACAACAGGTACTTGGTTAAGTCTGTCCCACACTTATGATGAGCAGAGGACATCCTGCATCTTCATAAAGCCATCTCATCTTGCACCGTGTGTTTCAGTAATATCCTACAACAAACAGCTCTCAACAGTGCAAACACAGCCTTATTGGGAGGTGGTCATGCAAATGTTTATGAAGGAACTGCAGATAGTGGTTTAAACCAGAGATAGACACAAATAGCTAGAGAAATTCAGCGGGACAGGCAGCATCTCTGGAGAGTAGGAATGGGTTATGTTTCGGGTCGAAACCCATCTTCAGACCGTGTGAGTCTGAAGAAGATTTCCGACCGGAAAAATCACCCATTCCTTCTCTCCAGAGATGTTGCCTGTCCCGCTGAGTTTCTCCAGCTATTTGTGTCTATCTCTGGTGTGCAAACGTTACAGAACTCCACATGTCTTTAATGATGTTTTTTATATAATAAAAACAAAAGTGAAAACAATAGGAGTGCTGGAATACCTCAGCAGGTCAGGCAGC
Organism: Leucoraja erinaceus; assembly: GCF_028641065.1. Taxonomy (NCBI): domain Eukaryota; kingdom Metazoa; phylum Chordata; class Chondrichthyes; order Rajiformes; family Rajidae; genus Leucoraja; species Leucoraja erinaceus. The sequence continues at coordinate 24,121,482 of NC_073408.1, read as the reverse complement.
ATCTATGGAGACTGTGTTCCAACCCAAAACATCACCTATCTATGTTCTCCAGAGATGTTGCCTGACCTGCTTCTTCTTCTTTCGTGTGACGTGCACAGCCTAAAGTTGTTGGACAACTTGTTCTATTTGATCTTCCGTTTGTGCACGTCGAGTTGATTGCATTAGTCGAAACAGGGCGGACCATGTGAGGGTTGCAATCTACCACCCCGACTGACCTGTTGAGTTGCTCCTGCACTTTATGTCCTTTTGTATATTAACTAGAATTTCCAGTTCCTTGGTTCTCCCTTCTAATACTCTCGACAAGAGACTGGTTTACAAAAAGAGACATAAAGTGCTGGAGTAACTCAACGGGTCAGACAGCATCTCTGGAGGCATCGGATGACATAGAGGCGACGTTTCAGTTCAAGACCTTTATTCACCTGCTGATTCTGTGGCTAGGCACATACCCAACTGAAGAGGAACGTCAATGATATCCTCAAGCTTCCACGGGGGGTTAAACCCCTTTCTCATGGGGCGACTTGACGCAAGAGATAACCAGAGTTTAACATCGTGGGAACCTCGTGCGATAACAGTACGGCATTCGTGGACAACCGTGGCGCTAACGGCAGGTAATCGTGTAACTTGGTGACTCGGGAGAAAATTCAAGCAAGCAAGCTTGAATTTCTCCAAGAGTGACTTGTACACTTGTGGTTGAGCATTGCAACATTTTATGAACATAGTGGCCAGTGCGATATCCGTAATAACTCTTGCAGTTACCGTGGGAACTCCTGTGAACGGTGAACCCGGAAGCTGGACAGAGGGGACAGAAGGTGAGTAAAAATTGTCTTCTGTGGGATTGAATTTAAAAAATAAAGATTTGCATCCGCATATGGACATCAACTTATTCATGAGTTATGTTAATGAGATTCAAGAAAATAACTATAATCTTTAAAAGGGACTTTACTGAAAGGTCCCGCATTTTTATGGTCCTTGAGAAATTTTTCACATGTACTTCTTTGAGAGATACAGCTCGGAGTCCTCGTCGACCAGCGATCGATGCCTTTCCGAAGCAGGGTCCGGAACGCTACCAATCAATGTTCTCCAGAGACCCGTGTAAAGGAGTGAACTGCACATGCTGGCTTAAAACGAAGACAGACACAAAAAGCTGGAGTAACTCAGCAAGTCAAGCAGCATCTCTGGAGAAAAATAGGTGATGTTTCGGGACGAGACACATCTTCAGACTCAATTTTGTGAGAGGAAAACGAGGAGAGAGGCAGAAGAACACAAACATCTCGGTGCTGGAGTGACTCAGTGGGTCAGGCAGCATCTCTGGAGGAAAGGGTTAGGCGACATTTCGGGTCGGGACCCCTCTTCAAAATACCCTGCTGAGGTCATCTGTTGTTGGCCCTGATTTGTCCCGGTCTTTTCTTGCTTCCAGTTCCCCCCTACAATCATCCCGAAGAAGGGTCCCGACCAAAAATGGAATCTATTCCTTTTCTCCAGAGATGCTGCTTGGCCCGCTGAGTTACTCCAGCATTTTGTGTCTAACTTGCTGATTCAGACAGTTTTTGATTATCAAGGATTCTGCGCTGACTTTAAACTTGGGCGCAACTAACATCGTCTTACTACCGTGGGAACTCTTTAACTCAGCGGGCAGGCAGCAGTTAATTGTTGCTCCCTTCAGTTTCCCAGGGGGTCGGGACGGGACTGGAGTTGGGAGGGAAAGGTGGGGGAGTCGAGGGAGAGGAGGGGGAGACAGATGGGGGTGTCTTCATTTACTGGCGGCGGATGTCTGTCACTGAAACAGGCAGGTGAGATTTCAGATCCACCTTGTGTGTGCCTCTCTCTCTCTCCCTCCCTCCCTCTCACACAGGCTGACTCTGCCTCTGTGAGTGGACGTCTCTTTCTCCCCCTCTCCCACACACAGTAAGACCGAGGTACTGTGCTCAGTCCATCTGTGTCTCCCACATACACAGTAAAACTGCTTTGTGTGTGTATATATGTCTCCCCTCATTTCTCTCCCCTTCTCCTTCCCTCTCTCTTTCTCTCCCTCCCCCACCTCTTTCTTTCTCCCCCTCCCCCACCTCTTTCTTTTTCTCCCCCTCCCCCTCCCCCCTCTCTTTCTCCCCCTCCCCACCTCTCTCTTTCTCCCCCTCCCCCCTCTTTCTTTCTCCCCCCCCCCCACCTCCCCTACCTCTCTCTTTCTCCCCCCACACACAATAAGACCGATGTATTCTGCTTAGTCTCTCTTCGCTCCCACACACACAGATAGACCAAGGTCATGTGCGCAGTAAAGTCACGGCATTAGTACAGGCATGTCTCCAAATCAGCCAATTCAACCAAGGGAGGATATTTATAGTGTGTGAAAAAAAAAGTGACATCATTTGTGCCACGTGATGATTTAATTACACTTGACAGTCTACAATGTCATTCAAGATTTAACGGGAAAGCTCGGGAGACGGACAAGTCACTCGCACAAATAACAGAAATGACGAGTACCGTGGGAACTCTTTGTCTACCCCCCCCCCCGTTATATCGTGTGATATCGTGCTAGACCACGACCACTTCACTCTGGTTACATCTTGCGTCAAGTTGCCCCGTGAGAAAGGCCAATTAGAGGGGAGCGTGAACAGGTGGAATTTAACGCCAACGTTTTTGGAACTGCATGACGTTTATACCCATCAACCAACGCAGGAGCTGACGGGTTAATTGATGGTATTTTATAATCTTCCTCTTTTGATGTCCCTTCAGCTTATGAGGATCACTGCTCCTATATTCCCACTGTTTACATGATTTTATGCCACATTAAAATGTGTAACTTCAACCTGGTCCGATGTGTCTTGCCCAGAGTAGGTTAATCGAGGACCAGAGGATATAGGTTTGAAGGGGAAAAGATTTAATAGGAATCTGATGGGTAACATTTTCACATAAAGGGTGGTGGGTGTATGGAACAAGCTGGCAGAGGAGGTAGCTGAGGCTAGGACTATCCCAACATTTAAGAAACAAACAGGTACATGGATAGGGCAAGTTTGGAGTGACATGGACCACACGTGGACAGGTGGGACTTGTGTGGCTGGGACATGTTGGCCGATGTGGGCAAATTGAGCCGAAGAGCCACACTGTATCACTCTTTTACCATGTATTGTGTGGTTACATAGAAACATAGAAAATAGGTGCAGGAGTAGGCTATTCGGCCCTTCAATATGATCATGGCTGATCATCCAACTCAGTATCCCGTACCTGCCTTCTCTCCATACCCCCTGATCCCTCTAGTCACAAGGGCCACATCTAACTCCCTCTTAAATATAGCCAATGAACTGGCCTCAACTACCTTCTGTGGCAGAGAGTTCCAGAGATTCACCACTCTCTGCGTTAAAAATGTTTTTCTCATCTCGGTTCTAAAGGATTTCCCCTCTATCCTTAAGCTGTGACCCCTTGTCCTGGACTTCCCCAACATCGGGAACAATCCCCCATCAATCTCCTAAATTCTAGCGAGTACAATCCGAGTCTATCCAGTCTTCATAAGAAAGTCCTGATATCCCTGGAATTAGTCTGGTGAACCTTCTCTGCACTCCCTCTATGGCAATAATGTCCTTCCTCAGATTTTGAGACCAAACCCGTACGCAATACTCCAGGTGTGGTCCAACTGCAGCAGAACCTCCCTGCTCCTATACTCAAATCCTTTTGCTAAGAATGCCAACATACCATTTGCTTTCTTTACTGCCTGCTGCATCTGCATGCCTACTTTCAATGACTGGTGTACCACGACACCCAGGTCTCGTTGCATCTCCCCTTTTCCTAATCGGCCACCATTTAGATAATAGTCAGCTTTCCTGTTTTTGCCACCAAAGTGGATAATCTCACATTTATCCACATTATACTGCATCTGCCATGCATTTGCCCACTCACCCAGCCTATCCAAGTCACCTTGCAGCCTCCTAGCATCCTCCTCACAGCTAACACTGCCCCCCAGCTTCGTGTCATCCGCAAACTTGGAGATGTTGCCTTCAATTCCCTCGTCCAAATCATTAATATATATTGTAAATAGCTGGGGTCCCAGCACTGAGCCTTGCGGTACCCCACTAGTCTGTCATTGTGAAAAGGACCCGTTTACTCCTACCCTTTGCTTCCTGTTTGCCAGCCAGTTCTCTATCCACATCAACACTGAACCACCAATAGCTTGTGCTTTAAGTTTGTATACTAATTTCTTATGTGGGACCCTGTCGAAAGCCTTCTGAAAGTCCAGATATAACACATCCACTGGTTCTCCCCATCCACTCTACTAGTTACATCCTCGAAAAATTTTATAAGATTCGTCAGGCATGATTTACCTTTCGTAAATCCATGTCCAATGATTTCACCACTTTCCAAATGTGCTGCTACCCCACCTTTAATAACTGACTCTAGCAGTTTCCCCACTACCGATGTTAGACTAACTTGTCTGTAATTCCACGTTTCCTCTCTCCCTCCTTTTTTAAAAAGTGGAGTTACATTAGCTACCCTCCAATCCTCATTGATCTTCCGTTTGTGCACGTCGAGTTGATTGCATTAGTCGAAACAGGGCAGACCACGTGAGGGTTGCAATCTACCACCCCGACTGACCTGTTGAGTTGCTCCTGCACTTTATGTCCTTTTGTATATTAACTAGAATTTCCAGTTCCTTGGTTCTCCCTTCTAATACTCTCGACAAGAGACTGGTTTACAAAAAGAGACATAAAGTGCTGGAGTAACTCAACGGGTCAGACAGCATCTCTGGATGCATTGGATGACATAGAGGCGACGTTTCAGGTCAAGACCTTTATTCACCTGCTGATTCTGTGGCTAGGCACATACCCAACTGAAGAGGAACGTCAATGATATCCTCAAGCTTCCACGGGGGGTTAAACCCCTTTCTCACGGGGCGACTTGACGCAAGAGGTAACCAGAGTTTAACATCGTGGGAACCTCGTGCGATAACAGTACGGCATTCATGGACAACCGTGGCGCTAACGGCAGGTAATCGTGTAACTTGGTGACTCGGGAGAAAATTCAAGCAAGCAAGCTTGAATTTCTCCAAGAGTGACTTGTACACTTGTGGTTGAGCATTGCAACATTTTATGAACATAGTGGCCAGTGCGATATCCGTAATAACTCTTGCAGTTACCGTGGGAACTCCTGCGAACGGTGAATCCGGAAGCTGGACAGAGGGGACAGAAGGTGAGTAAAAATTGTCTTCTGTGGGATTGAATTTAAAAAATAAAGATTTGCATCCGCATATGGACATCAACTTATTCATGAGTTATGTTAATGAGATTCAAGAAAATAACTATAATCTTTAAAAGGGACTTTACTGAAAGGTCCCGCATTTTTATGGTCCTTGAGAAATTTTTCACATGTACTTCTTTGAGAGATACAGCTCGGAGTCCTCGTCGACCAGCGATCGATGCCTTTCCGAAGCAGGGTCCGGAACGCTACCAATCAATGTTCTCCAGAGACCCGTGTAAAGGAGTGAACTGCACATGCTGGCTTAAAACGAAGACAGACACAAAAAGCTGGAGTAACTCAGCAAGTCAAGCAGCATCTCTGGAGAAAAATAGGTGATGTTTCGGGACGAGACACATCTTCAGACTCAATTTTGTGAGAGGAAAACGAGGAGAGAGGCAGAAGAACACAAACATCTCGGTGCTGGAGTGACTCAGTGGGTCAGGCAGCATCTCTGGAGGATAGGGTTAGGCGACATTTCGGGTCGGGACCCCTCTTCAAAATACCCTGCTGAGGTCATCTGTTGTTGGCCCTGATTTGTCCCGGTCTTTTCTTGCTTCCAGTTCCCCCCTACAATCATCCAGAAGAAAGGTCCCGACCAAAAATGGAATCTATTCCTTTTCTCCAGAGATGCTGCTTGGCCTGCTGAGTTACTCCAGCATTTTGTGTCTAACTTGCTGATTCAGACAGTTTTTGATTATCAAGGATTCTGCGCTGACTTTAAACTTGGGCGCAACTAACATCGTCTTACTACCGTGGGAACTCTTTAACTCAGCGGGCAGGCAGCAGTTAATTGTTACTCCCTTCAGTTTCCCAGGGGGTTGGGACGGGACTGGAGTTGGGAGGGAAAGGTGGGGGAGTCGAGGGAGAGGAGGGGGAGACAGATGGGGGTGTCTTCATTTACTGGCGGCGGATGTCTGTCACTGAAACAGGCAGGTGAGATTTCACATCCACCTTGTGTGTGCCTCTCTCTCTCTCCCTCCCTCCCTCTCACACAGGCTGAGAGACTCTGCCTCTGTGAGTGTACGTCTCTTTCCCCCCCTCTCCCACACACAGTAAGACCGAGGTACTGTGTTCAGTCCATCTGTGTCTCCCACATACACAGTAAAACTGCTTTGTGTGTGTATATACGTCTCCCCTCATTTCTCTCTCTCCCCCTCCCCCACCTCTTTCTTTCTCCCCCTCTCCACCTCTCTCTCTTCTCCTCCTCCCCCACCTCTCTCTTTCTCCCCCCACACACAATAAGACCGATGTATTCTGCTTAGTCTCTCTTCGCTCCCACACACACAGATAGACCAAGGTCATGTGCGCAGTAAAGTCACGGCATTAGTACAGGCATGTCTCCAAATCAGCCAATTCAACCAAGGGAGGATATTTATAGTGTGTGAAAAAAAAAGTGACATCGTTTGTGCCACGTGATGATTTAATTACACTTGACAGTTTACAATATCATTCAAGATTTAACGGGAAAGCTCGGGAGACGGACAAGTCACTCGCACAAATAACAGAAATGACGAGTACCGTGGGAACTCTTTGTCTACCCCCCCGTTATATCGTGTGATATCGTGCTAGACCACGACCACTTCACTCTGGTTACATCTTGCGTCAAGTTGCCCCGTGAGAAAGGCCTATTAGAGGGGAGCGTGAACAGGTGGAATTTAACGCCAACGTTTTTGGAACTGCATGACGTTTATACCCATCAACCAACGCAGGAGCTGACGGGTTAATTGATGGTATTTTATAATCTTCCTCTTTTGATGTCCCTTCAGCTTATGAGGATCACTGCTCCTATATTCCCACTGTTTACATGATTTTATGCCACATTAAAATGTGTAACTTCAACCTGGTCCCATGTGTCTTGCCCAGAGTAGGTTAATCGAGGACCAGAGGATATAGGTTTGAAGGGGAAAAGAGTTAATAGGAATCTGATGGGTAACCTTTTCACATAAAGGGTGGTGGGTGTATGGAACAAGCTGTCAGAGGAGGTAGCTGAGGCTAGGACTATCCCAACACTTAAGAAACAAACAGGTACATGGATAGGGCAAGTTTGGAGTGACATGGACCACACGTGGACAGGTGGGACTTGTGTGGCTGGGACATGTTGGCCGATGTGGGCAAATTGAGCCGAAGAGCCACACTGTATCACTCTTTTACCAAGTATTGTGTGGTTACATAGAAACATAGAAAATAGGTGCAGGAGTAGGCTATTCGGCCCTTCAATATGATCATGGCTGATCATCCAAATCAGTATCCCGTACCTGCCTTCTCTCCATACCCCCTGATCCCTCTAGTCACAAGGGCCACATCTAACTCCCTCTTAAATATAGCCAATGAACTGGCCTCAACTACCTTCTGTGGCAGAGAGTTCCAGAGATTCACCACTCTCTGCGTTAAAAATGTTTTTGTCATCTCGGTTCTAAAGGATTTCCCCTCTATCCTTAAGCTGTGACCCCTTGTCCTGGACTTCCCCAACATCGGGAACAATCCCCCCTCAATCTCCTAAATTCTAGCGAGTACAATCCGAGTCTATCCAGTCTTCATAAGAAAGTCCTGATATCCCTGGAATCAGTCTGGTGAACCTTCTCTGCACGCCCTCTATGGCAATAATGTCCTTCCTCAGATTTTGAGACCAAAACCGTACGCAATACTCCAGGTGTGGTCCAACTACAGCAGAACCTCCCTGCTCCTATACTCAAATCCTTTTGCTAAGAATGCCAACATACCATTCGCTTTCTTTACTGCCTGCTGCATCTGCATGCCTACTTTCAATGACTGGTGTACCACGACACCCAGGTCTCGTTGCATCTCCCCTTTTCCTAATCGGCCACCATTTAGATAATAGTCAGCTTTCCTGTTTTTGCCACCAAAGTGGATAATCTCACATTTATCCACATTATACTGCATCTGCCATGCATTTGCCCACTCACCCAGCCTATCCAAGTCACCTTGCAGCCTCCTAGCATCCTCCTCACAGCTAACACTGCCCCCCAGCTTCGTGTCATCCGCAAACTTGGAGATGTTGCATTCAATTCCCTCGTCCAAATCATTAATATATATTGTAAATAGCTGGGGTTCCAGCACTGAGCCTTGCGGTACCCCACTAGTCACTGCCTGCCATTGTGAAAAGGATCCGTTTACTCCTACTCTTTGCTTCCTGTTTGCCAGCCAGTTCTCTATCCACATCAACACTGAACCACCAATACCTTGTGCTTTAAGTTTGTATACTAATCTCTTATGTGGGACCTTGTCGAAAGCCTTCTGAAAGTCCAGATGTAACACATCCACTGGTTCTCCCCATCCACTCTACTAGTTACATCCTCGAAAAATTCTATAAGATTCGTCAAGCATGATTTACCTTTCGTAAATCCATGCTGACTTTGTCCAATGATTTCACCACTTTCCAAATGTGCTGCTATCCCATCTTTAATAACTGACTCTAGCAGTTTCCCCACTACCGATGTTAGACTAACGTCTGTAATTCCACGTTTTCTCTCTCCCTCCTTTTTTAAAAAGTGGAGTTACATTAGCTACCCTCCAATCCTCAGGATCTACTCCAGAATCTAAAGAGTTTTGAAAAATTATCACTAATGCATCCACTATTTCTGGAGCTACTTCCTCAAGTACTCTGGGATGTAGCCTATTTGGCCCTGGGGATTCATCGGCCTTTAATCCATTCAATTTACCTAACACCACTTCCCGGCTAACCTGGATTTCACTCAGTTCCTCCATCTCATTTGACCCGCGGTCCCCTGCCATTTCCGGCAGATTATTTATGTCTTCCTTGGTGAAGACGGAACCAAAGTAGTTATTCAATTGGTCTGCCATGTTCTTGATCCCCATGATCAATTCACCTGTTTCTGACTGCAAGGGACCTACATTTGTTTTTACTAATCTCTTTCTCTGCACATATCTCTAAAAACTTTTGCAGTCAGTTTTTATGTTCCCTGCCAGTTTTCTTTCATAATCTATTTTCCCGTTCCTAATTAAGCCCTTTGTCCTCCTCTGCTGGTCTCTGAATTTCTCCCAGTCCTCTGGTAGGCTGCTTTTTCTGGCTAATTTGTACGCTTCATCTTTTGCTTTGATACTATCCCTGATTTCCCTTGTTATCTATGGATGCACTACCTTCCCTGATATATTCTTTTGCCAAACTGGGATGAACAATTGTTGTAGTTCATCCATGCTGTCTTTAAATGCCTTCCATTACATATCCACCATCAACCCTTTAAGAATTAATTGCCAGTCAATCTTTGCCAATTCACGTCTCATACCCTCAAAGTTATCTTTCTTTAAGTTCAGAACCATTGTTTCTGAATTAACAATGTCACTGTCCATCCTAATGAAGAACTCAACCATATTATGGTCACTCTTGCCCAAGGGGCCACGCACAAAACAAGACTGCTAACTAACCCTTCCTCATTACTCAGTACCCAGTCTAGAATAGCCTGCTCTCTCGTTGGTTCCTCTACATGTTGGTTTAGAAAACTAACCCGCATACATTCCAAGAAATCCTCTTCCTCAGCACCCCTGCCAATTTGATTCACCCAATCTATATGTAGATTGAAGTCACCCATTATAACTGTTGCACGCATTTCTAACTTCCTGTTTGATGCCATCCCCAACTTCACTACTACTGTTAGGTGGCCTGTACACAACATCCACTAGTGTTGTCTGCCCCTTAGTGTTTTGCAGCTCTACCCATATCGATTCCACATCCTCCAAGCTAATGTCCTTCCTTTCCATTGCGTTAATCTCCTCTCTAACCAGCAAAGCTACCCCACCTCCTTTTCCTTTCTGTCTATCCCTTCTGAATATTGAATATCCCTGGATGTTCAGCTCCCAGCCTTGGTCACCCTGGAGCCATGTCTCCGCGATCCCAACTATATCATAATCATTAATTGCTATCTGCACATTCAACTCATCCACCTTATTACGAATGCTCCTTGCATTGAGACACAAAGCCTTCAGGCTTGTTTTTACAACGCTCTTACCCCTTACACAATTATGTTGAAAAGTTGCCCTTTTTGATTTTTGCCCTGGATTTGTCTGCCTGCCACTTTTACTTTTCACCTTGCTACCTATTGCTTCTACCCTCATTTTACACCCCTGTGTCTCTCTGCTCACACATTTAAGAACCCCACCATTCTCTGTTTATTATTGTTTTCTTCTTCCCCCCCCCCTACATGTTGGGTCTGAGTGCTTCCCTTCTCTGCCTCCTGCCTAACACACTGTCCACTAGCTTGTCTATTTGACTCCCTCCTTCCAACCGTTCTAGTTTAAAGGTTAGGATAATTATCTATTTGTGTGGGTAAATTACAGGTATGGATATCCATGAGAATGAGCTTTTAAATTGAGAAATGTTTGTGGTTTTTATTTAAAATGTATCATGTCTGCTTTTGGTGTGAACACAGAGATTCATCAACACTATTCTGCAGTGCTTCCAGTCTGCTGTTTACTCTACTGTAAGTAAATGGCACAGCTAATATAATGTTTGACCTTAAGTAGATTATTCTTCTTATCGAGTGCACACACAAGATTAGAAGTTGTTCAGCCAGTGCTGAACACAATTCTCAGTATCTGGATACAATGGTGTCTGTCTTGTTGCTTTGTTTGCGTGGTGGTGGAAAGATTGGTGGAAACAGGGCCGCGACGTGAACGCCCTTTCCTTGACCCCACCTTAAGTAGATAGTAGTATGTGTCAAAGGAGTATGTGTCATTTATTAGTATGTGTCAATTCACACATTAATAGAGTCATAGAGACATTCAGCATGAAAATGGGCCCTTCAGCCCAACTTGCCCATGCTGACCAAGATGCCCCATCTACACTAGTCCCACCTGTCCCTCGTTTGGCCCATATCCCTCTAAACCTTTCATGCTTGTCCAAATGTCTTTTAAACGTTGTTATATAATCCCAGGACTTGAGGGTACTACTTCAATGCTGTATGTGCGGTCAAGATCATTAAACTAACCGCAGGCTGCATCCAAGTCAGCCATCTGGTGCACTTCCCCTTAGATGTTCTCTGTGGTTTTTGTTCATTCGCTTGATTTGTTTGAATTGTATGGACAGATCCTGGTGCAGATTAATCCGATTTGTTTATATCGACAATGAGGGAAGTTAAAAATTAACCGCCATTTGTTTATATCTCCAGGTCTCTGTGATAGAGGCATAAGGAACAGATAGTTAGAAAATTTGTTGTTTCTTAACTCTTCATCAAAATACCCGCACTGCAATCTGGAAAGAGCACACTGATAATAAACTATCTTTTGCAATCTGAACATTCTACAGGAGGATTCCCAACGCCCAAATATATAATTAAACAACCCTGCGAGTGTTGGATCAGCAAGATAGCTTGTTCCAGGGCCAGGCACGTGCCGTGAGTAATTACTCAGGATAGGCAGTCAGTCGGCTTTTAAAAAAATCATTAAACCACGCATGTGCAGATTATTCTCCTCTCCGTAAGCTGTCAGTCGACTTTTATAAAGTAATTTGGGCCATATCTCTTAATAAAGTACAGTATTTCCCGGCCACTCCCATTTTGAGTTGCTAAATTTTGAAAAAAGGCTGGTGGGACATAGAATTTCTCACGCTCAATAAAAATAAAAATTAAAATAAAGAAAGTAACAATTCAATTTGCCCAAGGCTTCCAAATTTCCATTCCGAATGAATGAATGAATGGGTGGAGGGTGACAGCAGGTGGGGAGATGGTGGGTAAAATGGGAGCACACCAGGCCAAGTTGAATCAATTGTGATCTTATTGAATGACAATACTAGTTCAAGGGACCAATTGGGGGGGAGAGTTACTTTCACAGCGTGTGGGGAGTCTGGCCCGGGTCACCACGGGCAGGAGTGTTGAGAAGGAGGGGGTCGGGGATCATGCCAGCAACTCACTCACTCACAGCTGCCGCGGCACCAGGCACATGAGCCACCGCATTGTGGCGTGGGAGGGAAGTAGCTTGGGTGGCCGCCGGTACCTCAGCGCCTTCTGCCGGCCCACTCACCTCTGGCAGTGCTCTCCGTCTGAACAAATCTCTCCTGCCGCTCGCCGGCCTCGCTCATGTCAACCGCTTCCCGCAAATGCTTAAATTCCGACTGATGCCGGGAGCAGGACATGCGCTGGATGACACTACATGGCATTCACTTGCCGGTCCGTGTCTTTCGATGTAGGCCGGACAGTGAGGGGACCAGCTCAAGAGCGGGTCAGCGGGCGATGGATAACAGGACAGCGGGCGGTGGAGCTTACTCCTGTATCAGCACAATCAAGGGACCAATTGAGGTTACTTGCGCTGACACAGGAGTAAGCTCAACACTACCCCTACCTCCTTTATGACTGTATTCAGACCTTGGAGCTTCATAGCTTTGGGGCAGGTAAGGTAATGCATCAACTGAAAAAAGGCACCTCTGTCAGTGTAGTTCTAGATCAGCTTAAATGATATTGTTGGGTCGCTACACTTGAAATGCCATGATTTACACCCGGTTGTAGCGGACCATCGGTAATAGCGGACACCATTATACCGAGGGTTGACTGTATTTATGACTCTCTTCCAGATTACTGGGTCTTGCTCCCCTTCCTAGGTGAGGCATGAACTGGAGTTACTGGAACCGCCATGGACCACCTCTCTCACTGCCATGGACTTGTTTGAAAATTGGGTATATCTTTGCACTAAGGTCTTGTTTATTGCAGTCTTTTTCATTTCACTGTTATGTAGAATGTGTAATTTATATATAATTTAATGATTTGGCTGTTGCCTGCGTCTATTATGTTGCTGCAAACAAGATCTTCATTGTACCTGCACCTCGCCGTATATGTGGCAATAAATTTGACTTGACTTGACTTGACTTGACTTGACAAATGCAATGTTGGCCTTCACTGCATACAGGATGCCTCATATAACTATGCAGGGCTTTGGTGAGACTACAACTGGAGTGTGTGTACAATTTTGATTTGCTAATGAAAAATTCTACTTGTTATGAAGAGAGGGCAAGTTTCTGGAGAGGCTGGACTGACACCAGATAACTGAGTAGGTAGACATGATTTAACACGCATTGCAGTTTAGAAAATTGAGAGGGAATCAAACTGAAACGCACAAAGTTCTGACAGGACTTGGAAAACTGGATGCAAGAAGAGTTAGTTTAGTTTAGAGATACAGAGCGGAAACGGGCTCTTCGGCCCGCCACTGATCCCCGCACATTAACACTGTCCTACACATTAGGGACATTTTACATTTACACCAAGCCAATTAACCTACAAACCTGTTGGTCTTTGGAGTGTGGGACGAAACTGAAGATCTCAGAGAAAACCCACCCTGGTCACGGAGAGAACGTTAATAAATTCCGCACAGACTAGCTCCCTTAGGCAGGATTGAACCTGTGTCTCTTGGCACTGTATGGCAGTAAGCCACCATACTGCCGTGTTCTGCTGGCTAGCAGTTCTCCAACAAGGCAAAAGGGTTGATGAGGGCAGAGCTGTAGATGTTGTGTACATGGACTTCATTAAGGCGTTCGACGAGGTTCCACATGGTAGGCTGCTCTGCAAGGTAAGTTTGCATGTAATCCTAGGAGAGATAGCTGAATGGATAGTAAATTGGCTCCATGGAAGGAAGCAGGGGGTGATGGTGGAAGGTTGCTTCTTAGACTGGAGGCCTGTGACTAGTGGTGTGCAATGATTTGGATGAAAACATACAGGGCAAGATTAGCAAGTTTTCTGATATAAATGTTAATGTTTTTGCAGATAGTAAAGATGGCTGTGAAAGATTGCAGCAGGATTTGGATCAATTGGCCAGGTGGGTCGATGAATGGTTCATGGAATTTAATACAGGGAAGTGTGAGGTGTTGCATTTTGGGACGTGGAACAAGGGCAAGACCTACACAGTGAATGGTAGACTTCTGGGTAGTGTTGTAGAGCAGAGGGATCTAGGAGTACAAGTGCATGGTTTGTTGAAGGTCGACTCGCAGGTGGATAAGGTGGTCAAAAAGGCTTTTGGCACTTTGGCCTTCATCAGTCAGAGTATTGAGTATAGGTCATGTTGGGAGGTCATGTTGCGTTTGTATAAGACCTTGGTGAGACCACATTCAGAATATTGTGTTCAGTTCTGGGCACCATGTTATAGGAAATATATTGTCAAGCTTGAAAGGGTTCAGAAAAGATTTACGAGGATGTTGCCAGGACTAGAGGGTGTGAGCTATAGGGAGAGGTTGAGTAGGCTGGATCTCTATTCCATGTAGCGCAGGAGGATGAGGGGAGATCTTATAGAGGTGTACAAAATCATGAGAGGAATAGATCGGGTAGATGCTCAGTCTTTTGCCCAGAGAGGGGGAATCGAGGACCAGAGGATATTGGTTCAAGGTGAAAGGGAAAATATTTAATAGGAATCCGAGGGGTAACATTTTCACACAAAAGGTGGTGGGTGTATGGAACAAGCTGCCAGAGGAAGTTGTTGAAGCTGGGACTATCCCATCGTTTAAGAAACAGTTAGACAGGTACATGAATAGGACAGGTTTGGAGGGATATGGACCAAGTGCAGGCAAGTGGGACTAGTGAGCTGGGACATTGTTGCCGGTGTGGGCAAGTTGGGCCGAAGGGCCTGTTTCCACACTGTATCACTCTACTACTCTATGAAGAAATTTCAGTGTCAGGATACTTGGTAAGAGTTTTAGGACGGCAATGTCTTCACTCAGAGGGTGGTAAACCTGTGGAATTCCTCAACACAGTAACGCCAAGTCACTGCACGTTTTTTAAGGAGGAGCTCGATGGTTTTCTAGATGCAAATTTCATCAGGAATGCAAAAATGAGATACATAACTATTGAATGATAGAGCAGGCCCAAACTAAACTATGAACTTGTACTCACCAGAGTTTAGAAGGATGAGGGGATATCTTATAGAAACATATAAAATTATAAAAGGACTGGACAAGCTAGATGCAGGAAAAATGTTCCCAATGTTGGGCGAGTCCAGAACCAGGGGCCACAGTCTTAGAATAAAGGCAAGATAATTTAAGACTGAGGTGAGAAAAAACATTTTCAGCCGGAGAGTTGTGAATTTATGGAATTCCCTTCCACAGAGGGCAGTGGAGGCCAAGTCACTGGATGGATTTAAGAAAGAGTTAGATAGAGCTCTGGGGGCTAGTGGTCAGGGGATATGGGGAGAAGGCAGGCGCGGGTTATTGATGGGGGACGATCACCCATGATCAAAATGAATGGCAGTGCTGGCTCGAGGGGTCGAATGGCCTCCTCCTGCACCTATTTTCTATGTTTCTATGTTAACTACAGATGAGTCTTAGTTGCACTAAAGACTTTGAGCTTTTGCTTTACACTAATATTGTTATTTTTAATTTATTAAACTTTCTTTTATTTATTGTGTTATCTATTAGTGTGTTTATAGACCTGTAATGCTACTGCATTAAGCATTTCATTCTCCTGTTTTTGATACAAATGACTATTAAACACTCTAGACTCTAGAAGTTCAATGGTATTGGGGGTAGAGTGCTGACATGGATAGAGAAGTCGTTGACAGACAGGAAACAAAGAGTAGGGATTAATGGGTCCCTTTCCGAATGGCAGGCAGTGACTAGTGGGATACCGCAAAGCACGGTGCTGTGAACGCAGCTATTGTGGCGGCTCACAAGGGTCGGGCCATCCTAACTGTCGAACCCCTCAGCACGGGAGTGTTTCAGTCCGGAGGCGGCCCTTAACCAGAGGGTTTAAAGGCAGGGGTTTGGGTGCCATCTTTCTCTCGTGTGGACTTCCCTACAACTGGGAGGAACATAAACAAAGGTGCCTCTCGCAATACCTGACTCCTCTCTTTCGTTTCGAGACCTAGGAATGCGTCCTCAGCGCGTCCCCGTGTCTGCTGATGGCCAGCGCGTTGACGTCATCAGGGCGAGGCAACATAAGAACGTTGAATGGACCCACGAGGCAGTGGCAGCATTTTGCGGCGCGAAGGAGGCCCTTGCTCGGGCCGTACTGCTGGTGCACCCGCGGGAAGACGCCCCGACTGCTGTCACGGTGGACGCCTCGGAGTCGGCGGTTGGTGCCGTGCTGGAGCAACTGACTGGCCTTCTTCAGCCGGCACCTCAACCGTGCGCAGACCAAATACAGCGCGTTCGATCGTGAGCTCCTGGCTCTGTACCTGGCAGTGCGCCACTTCCGCTACTTCCTGGAGGGCCGCCCGTTCACCTCCTACACGGACCACGAGCCGCTCACTTTTGCCCTGGTGAAGGTTTCCGACCCCTGGTCCGCACGACAGCAGCGGCAATAGGCCTACATTTCGGAATATACCACATCTATCCGCTACGTCGAGGGGAAAGAGAACCAGGTGGCCGACGCATTGTCCCGCCCCGCTAACAACGCCGTTTTCGAGGTGGCGCCCGGAATTGACTATTCTGCCCTGGCGGAGGTATCGGATAATAGTGAGGTGGTCCATGGCGGATCCATTAACTTCAGTTCATGCCTCACCTAGGAAGGGGAGCAAGACCCAGTAATCTGGAAGAGAGTCATAAATACAGTCAACCCTCGGTATAATAGTGTCCGCTATTACCGATGGTCTGCTACAACCCGCCTACCGGACTGCCATCTCCGGCCTCCGCCTCGAGGATGTCCCTCGCGGTCCTGGAGGAGCGACGATCCTGTGCGATGTATCGTCCAGTCAGCCGCGCCCTATCGTCCCTGCCGCCTGGCGCTGGAGGGTTTTTGAGGTTATCCACGGCCTGTCTCACCCATCAATCCGGGCGACAACGGCACTAGTGGCCGCTCGTTTAATGTGGCACGGTCTGCGCAAGCACGTTGGCCACTGGGCTCGCACCTGCATTCCGTGCCAGACGGCGAAGATCCAGCGCCATGTCCGGGCGCCTCTCCAGGAGTTCCGTCTACCTCACCGGCGATTCGACCATCTCCTTGTGGACATTGTGGGGCCTCTTCCGACGTCCCGGGGCATCACCCACCTCCTCACGATGGTGGACCACTTCATGCGGTGGCCGGAGGCCATTCCGCTGGCCCAACCTCGGCCTCGAGGGCGCCCCCCCTTCACGGCTCCCTCCGCCTGTCACTCCACCTGTCCTCCCGCCGGTCCCTCGACCTGTCCCTCCACCTATGCCTCCACCTACGCCTCCACCAGCCTCACGATCGGCTGACATCCGCACGCGGGCTGGCCGGGTCGTGCGCCCGCCGGTACGTTTCGCGCCTCGGGTTCTGGGGGGGGGGGGGGTGGTCCTGTGGCGGCTCCCAAGGGTCGGGCCATCCTAACTGTTGAACCCCTCGGCACGGCAGTGGTTCAGTCAGGTGGTGGCCCTTAACCAGAGGGTTTAAAGGCAGGTGTTTCGGGGTCATCTTTCTCTCGTGTGGACTTCCCTACAACCGGGAGGAACACAAATAAAGGTGCCTCTCGAAATACCCGACTCCTCTCTTTCATTTCGAGACCTACGCACCACACTATTTACAATATACATCAATGATTTGGATGAAGGGATTCAAAGTAATATTAGCAAATTTGCAGATGACACAAAGCTGGGTGGCAGTGTGAACTGTGAGGAGGATGCTATGAGAATGCAGCGTGCACTGGACAGGTTGGGGGAGTGGGCAGATGCATGGCAGATGAAGTTTAATGCGGATAACTGAGGCTATCCACTTTGATAGCAAAAACAGGAAGGCAGATTACTATCTAAATGGCGTCAAGTTGGGAAAAGGGGAAGTACAATGGGATCTGGGGGTCCTTGCACATCAGTCTATGAAAGTAAGCATGCAGGTACATCAGGCAGTGAAGAAAGTGAATGGCATGTTGGCCTTTATAACAAGAGGAATAGAATATAGGAGCCAAGAGGTCCTTCTGCAGTTGTATAGACCCCTAGTGAGACCACACCTGGAGTATTGTGTTCAGTTTTGGTCCCAAATTTGAGGAAGGACATTCTTGCTATTGAGGGAGTGCAGCGTAGGTTTACAAGGTTAATTCCCGGGATGGCGGGACTGTCATATGCTGAGAGAATGGAGCAGCTGGGCTTGTACACTCTGGAGTTTAGAAGGATGAGAGGGCATCTCATTGAAACATATAAGATTGTTAAGGGCTTGGACACGCTAGAGGCAGGAAACATGTTACCGATGTTGGGGGAGTCCAGAACCTGGGGCCACAGTTTAAGAATAAGGAGTAAGCCATTTAGAACGGAGACGAGGAAACACTTTTTCTCACAGAGAGTGGTGAGTCTGTGGAATTCCCTGCCTCAGAGGGTGGTGGAGGCAGGTTCTCTGGATGCTTTCAAGAGAGAGCTAGATAGGGCTCTTAAAAATAGCAGTCAGGGGAGAAGGCAGGAATGGGGTACTGATTGGGGATGATCAACCATGATCATATTGAATGGCGGTGTTGGCTCGAAGGGCCGAATGGTCTACCCCTGCACCTATTGTCTATCGTCTATTCAAAGGTGAAATGAAGAAGGGTTTCGACCCGAAACATTGCCTATTTCCTTCGCTCCATAGATGCTGAATTTCTCCAGCACTTTTGTCTACCTTCGATTTTCCAGCATCTGCAGTTCCTTCTTCAACACTACATCTATTATTCTGGTTTCTAATAATTAGAGCCATTTCTTCACCTCCTTGTTCATTCTGAATGTTCTATATCTTTCAATATTTGATTGATTGATTGTATGGTACAGTATGGAAACAGGCCATTCGGCCCAGTGTGTCGACACTAACTTCTTGTTCAAACTCGTTCTATGTTATCCCACTTTGGCATCCCCTTCCTACACACCAGGGGCAATTTGCAATTAATCTACAAACCCACATGTCTTTGGGATGTGGGAGGAAACCAGAGCACCCGGAGCATAGGGAGAAGGTGCAAACCCTACACAGACAGCACCTGTGGTCAGGATTGAACCTGGTTCTCCAGAGCTGTGAGGCAGCTGTGCCGCTTCTAATTTAAGTCACAAACAGCGTCACTGCATCCACGTCTCCGTCATGGCCATCTGATCCTATCGACTCTGCACTCATGTTTAGTTTAGTTTAGTTTAGAGATACAGCACGGAAACAGGCCCTTCGGCCCATTGAGCCCGCATCGACCAACGATTCCCCCTCTATGGTCTATTTACACCATCCTACACACACTAAGGAAAATTTGCAATCGTGGGGATGTGGGGTCAACAACGTGGAAGCGTGTACGCAGAGTTAACTGGAAATAGAGTGTCGGAAAGGTCACAGGATCCTCAAGAATTAACCAGACAGAAAGTTCAAAAAGGGGGGAAGTGGAAGGTCGGGTAAAATCGGGATAGTTGCGAGAGGAGGGGTGGCCAACACCGAATTGAATGTGTTATATTTGAATTTACATAGCACAAGGAACAAAGTGGGTGAGCTTGTAGCACAGTTGTAAACTGGCAGGTATGTTGTTGGCATTATGGAGATGTGGCTGCAAGATGATCGGAGCTGGGAGCTGGATATTCAAGGCTGCACACCCTATCGCACGGACAGACCAGTGGTCAGAGGGGATGGGGTATCACTGCTGGTGAGTAAAATTCAGTCCTAAGCAAATCAGAAGATGTAGAGCCCCTGTGGATAGAGCTGAAAAAAAGCAAGGGTAAATAATGGGAGTCCATGAGAAGAGGACTCTCTTCTTTTCAAGACCTATCACTTGAATGCCAACAATTTTTTTAGATACCTTCAAAGCCGAGATTATGTGAAAACATAAACACAAGACTGTCCTCTTATGGGTCCAGATATATTAGACGATTGTTTGAATAGACATGCCGATACAAGTAAGTTGATATCTTACATTTATAACACTCTTCTAAATATTGACACCCCACCCTCTGAGATTTATAGGCGAGCATGGGAGGACGAGCTGGGTTTACCCATTTCGAAAGATATATGGGAGGAAAGCCTAATATACATACACTACTGTTCTTTAAATGCCAGGCATTGCCCTGATACAATTTAAAGTATTGCATAGGTTATACTACTCGAAGACCAAATTGAAGAAGATCGTACCAACTGTCTCTCCTCTCTATGATAAATGTCACTTCCAAGAAGCCGCCCTAACTCATTATTTTGTACCCGGTATAAAAATACAAAACTTCTGGACGGGAATATTCAATATCATTTCTAAAACACTCAAAATTCAATTGGAGCAGACTCAAAATTAATAATAATCTGGCATTCCATTATTCCATAATAATGGAATGTCAGAGGGCTGTCCTAAGTTAACGATATCCCAAATTTGTTTCTTTGACTATGGTTAAATAACTGTTTTTTTAAACTGAGTATGTGTGTGGGGGGCGGGGGCTGGGGAAACTTTTTAAAATCTTTCCCCTGCACGGAGAACCCGACCTTTTCTCTGTCGGGTCTCCGTTGTCGTTGGGGCCGAGCACCGTGGAGCGGCCTCCAACCGGAACGACCTGGGGCTCCAGTCACGGAGCTGCGGACCTACTTACCATCATGGAGCTGGCTGAGTTCGGAGCGGGAGGAGCTGTGGTGGCGCGCTGCTGCGGCCCGACCCCAGAGATTCGGGGGCTCCAGCCGCCGGCCCGGTGGACGGTGACACCGGGAGCCCGCGGGTCCCTGGTGGGAGACCACTTTTCGGGGCTTCCGCAACGGCGACCTCTCCCACCCGAGTTGCGGGCTTGAGGATGACCTGGAGCGGGGCCTTATATCGCCCGGCGCGGCTTTAAATGGCTGCGGGACTTGTTAGCACACGCCGGGGGCTCCAACACCAAGACCCGGAGCAGGGCCTTGCATCACCCGGCGTGGCTTTATAATTCCCGTGGGACTTATTTACCATCGCTCGCCGGGGGCTTTGACTCTGACATCGGGAGGAGAACGAGGAGTGCAGGGGAGAGATAAGACTTTGCCTGTGAGGAGGAGATTCACTGTGATGGATGTTCGTGTAAATTGTGTTGTGTCTTGGTTCTTCTTCTTGTTTGTATGACTGCAGAAACCAAATTTCGTTTGAACCTCTGGGTCGGGTGAGCGGGCGTAGGGAAGGGTAGTGGGATATATCTCTGCTTTTTTCACTTCTTCGTTAGTTCTGGGGTTTTTCTTCTTTCTCTTTCGTGTCTTTTTCGAAATTCGTTTCTTTTTCTTTTCTTCTTCCTTTCCCTTTTTTCCTTTCTTCTCTTTTCCGATTTAGTTATTAGTTTATAAAATATTAAAATTGTTGCTGTACGAAAATTGTATAACCATTATGTCGATTACTTGCTCCTCGTACAATTGCTTCTAATAAATATAAAAATAAAAAATAAAAAAAAATAAAAATAATGGGAGCTGAGCAAAGGGGACTACTGAGACATGAGGGAGGAGCTGGCAAAGATTGACTGGAAAGGGGCTTTTGTAGGAATGACAGTAGAGCAGCATTGGCAGGAATTTCTGAGGATAATTCATTTCATTCCAAAGAGGAAGAAAGATTCCAGGGGGAGAATAAGACAACCATGGCTGACAAGGACAATATAAAAGCAAAAGAGAAGCAAAGATTGCAAAGATTAGAGGGAAGCCAGAGGATTGGGATGTTTTTAAAGAACAACAAAATGTAACTAATAGGACAATACGGAGAGAGATGATGAAGTACGAATGTGAGCTAGCCAATAACATAAGAGTAATAGCAAGAGTTTCTATCAATATATAAAGAGTAACAAAGAGTAACAAAGACGACTGGAGAATGATGCAGTAGAATGATAATGGGAAATCAAGAAATGGCAGTGGAATTTAATAACTTTTTTGCATTCATCTTCACAGTGGAAGAGATCAGCAGTGTGCCCGCAATCCTAGAGAGTCGGCATGGAAGTTAGTGGAGTGGCGATTACTAAGGAGAGGGTGCAAGGAAAACTGAAAGGTCTGAGGAAGGATAAGTCACCTGGACTGGATGGACTGCACCACACGGTTCTGAAGGAGGCGGCCTCGGAGATTGTGGAGCATTTGTTGTGATATTTCAAGAATCACTAGAGTTAGCAGTGGCTCCTGAAGATTGGAAAATTGTGAATATCACCCCACCGTACAAAAAGGGAGCAAAACAGAAGAGGGGAAACTATAGACTGACTTTGGTGGAATGGTAAGATTTTAGAGTCGATTATAAAGGATGAGGTTGCGCACTACTTGGAAGTCCACGATAAAATAGGCCGAAGTAGACATAGTTTTGTGAAGGGAAGATCTTGCCTGACAAATTTGCTGAGTTATTTGAGGAAATTAATAGCAGGACAGGCAGAGGGGAGGCTGTAGATGTTGTTTACCTAGATTTTCGGAAGGCCTTCGATTAAGTGCCACAAATCAGGCTGCTATGGAAGATGAGAGCCCATGGTATTATAGGGAAGATACTGGCATGGATAGCAGGTTGGCTGGATGGCAGAAGGCAAAGAGTTGCAATAAAAGGCGCCTTTTCAGGTTGGCTGCCGGTGACCAGAGGAATTCTGCAAGGGTCGGTGCTGGGGCCGCTACTCTTCACGTTGTATATGAATGATTTGGATAAGGGGATTCAAGGCTTTGTTGCCAAGTTTCCATATGATGCTAACCTACGTGGAGGGGCAGGCAGTGTGGAGGAAGCAAGGACTCTACAGAAGGACTTGGACAGGTTAGGAGAGTGGGCAGAGAAGTAGCAGGTGAAATTCAGTGTAGCAAAGTGCAGTCATGCATTTTGGTAATAAGAATAAACATAAAAAACATAGAAAGTAGGTGCAGGAGTTGGCCATTCGGCCCTTCGAGCCATTCAATATGATTATGGCTGATTATCCAAAATCAGAACTCCGTTCCTGCTTTTTTCCCATATCCCTTGACTACGTTAGCCCTAAGAGTTAAATCTAACTCTCCCTTGAAAACATCCAGTGAATTGGTCTCCACCGCCTTATGTGGCAGAGAATTCCATAGATTAACAACTCTCAGGGTGCAAACGTTTTTCCTCATCTCAGTCCTAAAGGGCCTACCCCTTATTCTTAAACTGTGACCCCTGGTTCTGGACTCCCCCAGCATCGGGTAGATTTTTCCTGCATCTAGCCTGCTCAATCCCTTTAGAATTTTATATGTTTCTCTAACATCCACTCTCATCCTTCTAAACTCCAGTGAATACAAGCCCAGTCGACCCATTCTTTCATCATATGTCAATCCTGCCATCCTGGGAATTAACCTGGTGAACCTACACTGCACTCCTTCAATAGCAATTCTATCTCCTTCCTCAAATTAGGAGATCAAAACTGCACACAATACCCCAGGTGTGGTCTCACCAGTGCCCTGTACAACTGCAGTGGGATCTCCTTGCTCCTAAACTCAAATCCTCTTGCAATGAAGGCCATTGGCTTTCTTCACTGTCTGCTGTACCTGCATGCTTATTTTCAGTGACTGATGTGCAAGCACACCTGGGTCTCGTTGCACCTCCCCTTCTCCTAAATTGACACATAGAAACATAAAAACTAGGTGCAGGAGGAGGCCATTCATCCCTGGTCTCGCCAGCACGAGGAATTGGAAGCAAACCGGAAATAACCACCCTGGAGGTCCTGCTTTTCAGCACTTTTCCGAGCTCTCTAAAGAATATTCTCTTCAGAATATTCATCCCTTTCTTTCCGACATCGTTTGTGCCAACATGCACTACCACTTCCCGCTGTTCACCTTCTCCCTTGAGGATTTTCTGGACTCTGTCCATGACATCCTGGATCCTGGCACCAGGTACGCAGCACACCATCCTCGAATCCCGTCTGTTGCCGCAGAAACCCCTGTCCGTACCTCTCACGATGGAGTCTCCAACTACCACGCCGTTGCCTGAAGTCAGCCTCTTTGGTTTTGACACCATTCAGATAATAATCTGCCTTCCTGTTCTTGCCACCAAAATAGATAGCTGCACATTTATCCACATTATACTGCATCAGCCATGCATCTGCCAACTCACCCAGCTTATCCAAGTATTCCTGCAGCCTCATAGAATATTCCTCGCAGCTCACACAGCCACCCAGCTTTGTGTCATTCGCAAACTTGGAGATGTTACATTTAATTCTCTCGTCTAAAGCAGTAATATATATTGTAAATAACTGAGGTCCCAGCACCGAGCCTTGCGGCACCCCACTAGTCACTGCCTAGTCTAGCATGATTTCATAAATCCATGCTGACTTTGACCGCATGTCCTGTCACTGTCACAAGGCCTAGATTATTTCCTAAATGGTGAGAGAATCCAGATATCAGAGGTGCAAAAGGACTTGGCAGTACTGGTGCAGGACTCCCAAAAAGTTAATTTTCAGGTCAAATTGGTAGTAAGGACGGCAAATTCAATGCTAGCATTTATATCAAGAGGACACAATTAGGAAAAAGGGAAGTGCAACGAGACCTGGGTGCCCTTGTACACCAGTTACTGAAAGTAAACATGCAGGTACAGCAGGCAGTGGAGAAAGCTAATGGGATGTTGGCCTTCATAAAGAGGGATTTTTACAACTGCAACATGACCTCCCAACGTCTGTACTCAATATTCTGACTGATGAAGGCCAAAAGCCTTTTTGACCACCTTATTTACCTGCGACTCGACCTTCAAGGAACCACGCAACTGTACTCCTAGATCCCTCTGCTCTACAACACTATCCAGAGCCTACCATTCACTGTGTAGGTCCTGCTCTTGTTCGATGTCCCAAAATGCAACACCTCACACTTCTCTGTATTAAATTCCATCAACCATTCCTCAGCCCACCTGGCCAATCGATCCAGATCCTGCTGCAATCTTTCACAACCATCTTCACTATCTGCAAACCCACTTGCTTTTGTATGATCAGCAAACTTGCTAATCTTGCCCTGTATGTTCTCATCCAAATCATTGATGTAGATGACAAACAGTAATGGGTCCAGCACCGAACCCTGAGGCACACCACGAGTCACAGGCCTCCAGTCTGAGAAGCAACCTTCCATCATCACTCTCTGCACCAAACCCGAGGGAGCATAACGACGGGGGGGGGGGGGGGGGGGGGGGGTGGGGAGGAGGAGGGGAGGGTGGGTGGGAGCAGGGGGGGGGGGGGGGGGGGGGGTGGGAGAAGGGTGTCCCCCTCCCATTGGAATTGTGCAGACTCGCCCCAGAATCGCCCCAGGGTTGCGTCCTCAGCCCCCTATTGTACTCCCTGTACACACATGACTGTGTGGCTAGGTTCAGCTCCAATTCAATAATTAAGTTTGCTGATGACACTGTGGTGGTGGGCCTGATCTCAGACAACAATGAGAAGGCCTACCGGGAGGAGGTGGCTGATCTAGCACTCTGGTGCCAGGATAACAGCCTCCTCTTGAACATCAAAAAAACGAAGGAGCTGATCATGGACTGATCATGGAGGGCACATCATCCGAGGACGTACACACCATTGAGGATAAATGGGGATCCTGTGGATAGGGTGAACTGTTTTAAATATCTGGGAATCCACATCTCCGAGGATATGACATGGGCATCACACGCCTCAGCACTCGTGAGTAAGGCAAGGCAGCGCCTTTACCACCTCAGGCAATTGAGGAAATTCAGAGTGTCTCCGAGGATCCTCCAGTGCTTCTACGCAGCGGCGGTGGAAAGCATCTTGTCCGGGAACATTACCATCTGGTTTGGGAATTGCTCTGCCAAGGACAAGAAGGCTCTGCAGAGAGTAGTGCGTTCGGCCGAACGCACTATGGGAACTTCAATCGCCCCCCTGCAGGAACTATACAACAGGAGGTGCAACTCCAGAGCAAATAAAATCATGGGAGACCCCTTCCACCCCTGCAATGGACTGTTCCAGCTGCTACGGTCAGGCAAACGCCTCCGTTGTCATGCGGTGAGAACGGAGAGGTTGAGAAGGAGTTTCTTCCCAGAGGCAATTCGGACTGCAAACGCCTATCTCACCAGGAACTAACTCTACTGAACGTTTTTCCTTCCATTATTTATTATGTAAAAGAATATGTGTGTTATGATTGTGTTTATAATCTGTTTGGTTGTTTTGTTGTTTGTCTTTTGCACAAAAGTCCGCGAGCATTGCCACTTTCATTTCACTGCACATCTCTTATGTGTATGTGACAAATAAACTTGACTTGACTTGACTTGACTTGACTTGACTTGACTTGACTTGACTTGACTTGACTTGACTGCAGCGAGTATTTTAACTTACACTTGAATACAATATATATGCTTTAAATTGGATTGGAGCGTTTTTGAAAAGGGGGAGGCTGTGCGATCACTGATCACTGGCCTTGGGGCTACCCGGTGAGGGAGTGGAGTTTCCGAGTGGGGAGAGGGTGTGGAAGAAGGTGGTCCCCCCTCCAAGGGTAGGAACTTTTTGAAATTTGATGTATTAAAATCATGTTTTAGTGCCCAATAGAAGTATGATTTCAATGTTTTTTGTATGAAGTATTCTTAAGAGGTAACTTTTTAAGGGGTAACTTTATCCACACAAAGGGTGATGGGTGTATAGAACAAGCTGCCAGAGGAGGTAGTTGAGGCAAGGACCATCCCAACATTTAAGAAAAAGTTAGACTGCTACATGGATAGGACAGGTTTGGAGGTATGGACCAAAAGCAGGTGGCGTAGCTGGGACATGATGGCGGGTGTGGGCAAGTTGCGCCGAAGGGCCTGTTTTCACACTGTATCACTCTATGACTACATTATACCTCCACCATGCATGAATGCTTCAAAATCAAGTGATCGAGTTTTATTGCCATATACTCAAGCATAGAAACATAGAAAATAGGTGCAGGAATAGGCCATCGGCCCTTCGAGCCAGCACTGCCATTCAATATGATCATGGCTATTCATGTAAAATCAGTACCTCTTTCCTGTTTTTTACCCCATATCCCTTGATGCCGTTTGCCCCAAGAACTAAATGTAACTCTCTCTTGAAAACATCCAGTGAATTGGCCTGCACTGCCTTCTGTGGCAGAGAATTCTACAGATTCACAACTCTCTGCGTGAAGAAAGTTTGTTCTCATCTCAGTCCTAACTGCCCCCCCCCCCCCTTTATTCTTAAACTGTGACCCATGGTTCTGAACGCCCCCAACATCGGGAACATTTTTCCTGCAGTTACAGTAAGTGAAAATCTAGCAGGCAAGCAGGATGCTTTCACCAACCACCCCCATTTGAAGTCCACTATCTTCCACCGTATCTACCCAGTGCTTGGTACTTACTTCCAGCAGCCACTGGTTGTCCTCCATGATGCCCTCTCTCTCCTCTCAACCCCCCTCTCTCTCTCCCCCTCTATCTCTCCCCTCCCTCTCTTTCCCCTCTCTCTATCTCCTCTCTCCCTCTCTATCTCTCTCTCACGTCTCTCTCCCCTCTCACTCGCCCCTTCTCTCTCTTCTCTCTCCCCCTCTCTCTTCTCTCTCCCCTCTCTTCTCTCTCCCCACTCTCTCTCCCCCCTCTCTCCCCCCTCTCTCTTTCCTCTCTTCCCCACTCTCTATCTTCCTCCTCTCTCTCTATCTCCAGTTCAAAGGCTCCAGGCAAAGGAGGGATGGGTGGAGAGAGAGAGAGAGAGAGAGAGAGGGAGGGAGAGAGGGGGACAGCGCTCGCTTTCTTCTCTCTCTCTCTCTCGCTTTCTCCCTCCCCCCTCTCTCTCTCCCTCCCTCTCTCCCTGTCTGTCAGGGAGAGGGAGAGGGACAGGGAGAGGGAGAGGGAGATGGGGAGGGGGAGAGATAACACACACGTCTCTCTCTCCCTCTCTCTCCCCTCTCTCTTTTACCCCCCCCCCTCTCTCTTCCTCCTCTCTCTCCCATTCTCTCCTACCATCTCCTCCCTCACCCCTCTCTCACTTCCCCCCTCTCCCACCTCTCTCTCCCCTACCTTTCTCTCCTACCTCTTTCCCCTCTCCCTCTTCTCTCTCTCCGTTCCCCCCCCCCCCCCCCCCCGTCTCACCCCCCTCTCTCTCTCCCCCCCCTCTCTCTCTCCCCCCCTGTCTACTCCCTTTCTCTCTCTCTCTCCACCTCCCTTTGAGAGTCTGTCCCTTCGGCACAGAGACTCTCGCGGCAGCGGCGCTTCCGATGGCCCGGGACACTCGCTATGTCCGGAGCGCTCCATGGCCGAAGCTGCAGCGAGCGACTCGCTAGCCGCCCAAATATCGTTAGCCCCGCTAACTCAGCAGCCCCGGCCCCCCGCTGCTTCCATCCCTCCCTCAGTCCCAGCTCTCCAACACCCGTGGACCATGCAGTTTATCCGAGTTTTGACATTTTTGTTGATCACAAAATTTCTCACCACAGAGCGTGAGAAATATCTGATCAGCATGAGGGCGTGAGAGTTTGCTTGAGGGCGTGATTCTCACACTCAAGGCGTGAGAGTTGACAGCCCTGAGGATAGGCGACGTTTCAGTTCCGGAACCTTCCTCGGACTCCAGCTGTGAGGCAGATGGTGACAACTCGCACAGAGATAAACAAAGACAGATGTGGTGTCAGGGATGCCACCAGATTAACAATGACTACACTGACACACACAGAGTGGTGAATCTCTGGAACTCTCTGCCACAGAAGGTAGTTGAGGCCAGTTCATTGGCTATATTTAAGAGGGAGTTAGATGTGGCCCTTGTGGCTAAAGGGATCAGGGGGTATGGAGAGAAGGCAGGTACAAGATACTGAGCTGAATGATCAGCCATGATCATATTGAATGGCGGTGCAGGCTTGAAGGGCCGAATGGCCTACTGCTGCATCTATTTTCTATGTTTCTATGACACTTGTAGTGGGGAGAATCATGAGAGGAATAGATGGGTAGATGTACAGAGTCTTTTACCCAGAGTAGGGGAATCGAGGACCAGAGGATGTAGGTTCATGGTGAAGGGGAAAAGATTTAATAAGAATCCGTGGGGTAACTTTTTCACACAGAGGGTGGTGGGTGTATGGAACAAGCTGCCAAAGGAGGTAGTCGAGGCTGGGACTATCCCACTGTTTAAGAAACAGTAGGACAGGTTTCCTGGATAGGACAGGTTTGGAGGGATATGGACCAAGTGCAGGCAAATGGGTCTTGTTGGCTGGTGTGGGCGAGTTGGGCCGAGGATCTAGTGCAGAGGTGAGTGCAGATCCCAAGTTCCTTGACTTTGTAGTTGAGTTTGGTGGGTTTATGGAACGAGCTGCTAAAGGAGGTAGTTGAGGCAGGTGGGACTAATGTAGATGGGGCATCTTGGTTGGCATGGGATGTTGGGCCGAAGGACCTGTTTCTGTACAGTATGACCCTCTTGGGTGGGGGAGGGATGGAGAGAAAGGGAAAGCAAGGGTTATATAAGTTAGATAAATCAATATTCATACCTTTGGGTTGCAAACTGCCCAAGCGAAATATCAGATGCTGTTCCTCCAATTTGTGTTGGGCCTCACTCTGACAGTGGAGGAGGCCCAGGACAGAAAGGTCTGTATGTGAAATACATCTCTGTGAAACACACACAACAGTCTGTTTAAGAAGGAACTGCAGATGCTGGAAAATCGAAGGTACACAAAAAAGCTGGAGAAACTCAGCGGGTGCAGCAGCATGTATGGAACGAAGGAAATAGACTTCAAGTACTGTAACCTTTGCTTTCCTTCTCTCATAATCCCTCCCCCACCGACTTGTTTTGCTGTCCCCATGATTAATGTCACTGTTTGTGTGCCTTGTAGCCACCTTCCCCTCAGCCAACAATGAACCATTCTGCATTTCCTTGTACAGCATCTGCTTTAATTGGTCGTTTTCACACCTTACCCTTCCATATCGCTAGTTTCTCTTTCCCCAGGCTCTTGGACTGAAGAAGCTTGTTTTCAGTAGCATGGGTGTGATATAAAAATTCATTACATAAGTTATCGGGGGACTGTACCTTTAAGAATCATGTATGGGCAAATCTATCTTGGGGTGACATTATGTGCTGACTATGGGTTTGTACTTTGTACTCTGTGTGACGAGATTAAGTTGTGGTCCTGTGTGATGAGATTTAAGTTGTGGTCGATACATCCTTGTTTACTCCATTGTATAAAAGTGAGTTTGGGCACTGCTTCGACAGAGAGACTCACTCAGACGCCTGTACTCTGTGCGATCCTCTCTCATGTATTAAACATTCAGTTGGATCTAAATTTCTGTGACTGTCGTTTGTTGGGAAAAATATTTCTAACAGGGTGTTTGCCAATGGTGTTGAATGGCGAAATGAAACCCGGTGGTGTCACCCGTAGACCAACATCTTGCATCCTGCTCCCTGGGGAAGTGGGTGCTTGTGCTCGGGGCAAGAATTCAGTGACAGATACAATAGTCTGCTTCCTGGCCAGTCCTGTCTGAAACTGGCCTTCCGATCAGTGGAAGGACTGTGCACAGGATTTGTTTTTTAACAAAATTAATTATCAATTATTGCAATGATAGATACAATGCAAAACAACACCAAATAATCCCACCGCCATAACACAAAATCACCCAATTACCTAAAATAATATTCCTAAATTGTGCACTCTTAAACAACCATATTATAAACCTTTGTCAATGATGCATTGTGGTCTTTATGGAATCTGGACTGTATAGCTGTAAGAGTTTTCTCAGAAACTAATCACCATCTGTTTGGAAGCAAACAGTCAAGGACATTCCGCATGGCATGGAGGAGATGCAGGCAGTAATTCAAACCACTGTTGTTGTGTACATTTTATGACAGCCACAATCTCATACCTGTGTTTAAGGTTTAGATTAATGTAAGTTTTGTTCGTTAAGAACAGGAGGTGCTGTAAATATTCAGCAGCTCAGGCTCTGTCAGGGTGATACGGTGGTGCAGATGTAGTGTTGCTGCCTCACAGCGCCAGGGACCCAGGTTCGATCCTGACCTCGGGTGCAGTCTGTGTGGAGTTTGCACGTTCTCCATGTGACGGTGTGTGTTTCCGCCGGTTGCTCCGGCTTCCTCCCACATCAATGAATTGACCTCAGTAAATTGCCCCTTGCGTGTCGGGAGTGGATGTGAAAGTCAAATAACATGGGACTGGTGTGAAAGGGTGATGGCTGCTTGACGTGGACTCAATGGGCCAAAGCTGTGTCCATGCTGTGTCTCCAAACTAATAACTAAACGAATAATGTAACTCATGCAAACGAGTCATCAATTGTTGGCCTGGACTTTGTGGGCAGAACGGCCTGTTTCCATGCTGTACCACTAAACCAAACTATCTTTAAGGGGGCGGGGGGGGGGGGGGGGGGGGGGGGGGGGGGGGGGGGGGGGGGGGGGGACAGTACACTTTGGCTCAGTGGTTTCTCATGAGATGAAAATTTAGAGATGAAAGATGTTTTGAATTGTAAATAAGTGTTGGAGGATAAAGGGGATGTCAGAGCAACTGACAGATGTTTGTAGTGACAGTTAAGCGGATGTGTCTGGAAGATCCAGACTGAGATGAATAAAACAAAAACCAAATGCTGGAACTATGAAATACATCGCACACTTACTGGAAAGTTGAAATGAAACCAGGCAGTTAGGCAGTACCCTCCTCCTTGGCCAGAGTGAAGCCATGTGCAGACTGGAGGGACAGCACCTCATGTTTCACTTGGGTATCTTAAAACCAGTGGCACGGTGGCGCAGTGGTAGAGGTACAGCCTTATAGCGCCAGAGACCCGGGTTCAAACAATTTCCCATTTATGATTCCTCTTTCCCCTCTCCCATTGTCCCTTTCCACCTATATTTACATCTAGCTTTACATTCCGTTTAGTTTAGATTTACAGCGCGGAAACAGCAATCCCTGCACACCAACAGCACAATCTCCTACACGCACTAGGGATA
Source organism: Leucoraja erinaceus (assembly GCF_028641065.1). Lineage (NCBI taxonomy): Eukaryota > Metazoa > Chordata > Chondrichthyes > Rajiformes > Rajidae > Leucoraja > Leucoraja erinaceus. Next base: position 24,089,651 of record NC_073408.1, on the reverse strand, counting down.
ATTTTACTTCGGAGTCACGTGAGTGACTACGTGAAAGAAGCCCGCTACGACGCATGCGTGTCATATCGCATACACGCATTGAACGAGTCAGACGTGGGAGACGACGTCTCCCTAGAGGTAAGTGGAAAGAAGCAGGTAAGAGACTGCAAAATTTTTCCCACTTACCTTGCAGGTAGGAAATGCAAGAAGCTGCGGGAAAGCTGGAGGGGAGAACCGCGGAGACAGCGGGCAGCCAGCAGCCAGCAGCAGCCGACGGCACGCGAATCCTCGGGAGAGGAAACAGCTGTGCCCGACGTCGCTCCCCGCACCGGCAAGATTCACTGCTGCCGGGCGGGAAGCGAAGCAACAAGTCCCGGGTTCGATACAGTCGCTAGCGGCATTGGAGCCGATTGAAGCGGCTGAAGGACAGGGACGAGCGGCCAGTACCGTGAGTACTCCGTAGCCGTCAGCCGACATCTCGGACAGCAGCCCAAGGACCTACGCTACGGGGTCCGTGGGGCTGCGGGAGGAAGGACGTTCCTCCCAAACGGCAGGCTGAGAACCAGCACAGGTAAGAACAATTTTTCCTTACCTTTGTTTCTTTACAGACGTCGCTGCCGTATTCTGAAGAGCAGCAGGCAGCCAGCTACGGACGTTAGTACAGAACTGAAGCGCCGCCACACAGATATCGCTGCTGTTTAATGACCAGCAGCAGGCAGCAATGAATGTCGGCACCAGCATCTCCCATAAAGGAGCAAGTGCCAAACTTCACCCTAAATGGGTAGAGGTGCCCGTGAGTACTGGGACCATGAGGAGCGGCATGAGTATATCGGGAGGCCGGGAGCGACCAGTGCCCGTAGGCATGGGGACCGGCTGCGGGAAAAACCGCGTGCGACTAGTGCCCGAGAGCACCTAGGTCGGCAGGAGCGGTCCCATATATTAAAGCACCCGCGACGACTAGTGCCCGAGAGCATGTAAGTCGGCTGGAGCGGTTGCTGGAGTAAATTTCTCCACAGTGGCAGGCTCTGGGATTGGAGGATAGCCACAGTGGGCAAAAATATAAGTCCCACAGCAGTTTCCCATAAGGGCTGCATGAAATATCAGACGCCTCTGAGGAGGGTATTGAAGGTCTGACGGGGTAAAATCTGAGCAGGTGATGGAGCCACCTTCCCCTATTGAAGGGTGGGAAAAAACAACCTGCTGAACATGATGAGCCAGTACTGCCAGCAGGAACACACTGAGAATGATCTCGAGAAGGATGGCTGTAGGTATTGAATATATGTCCACCCATCAACTTCAAGCTAATACTTTTGCTGAAGTGTTGGCAAGGCATTTATACCCCGGGATATTGTGGTGCTCTTAATGTAGCCAGTGTTACAGGTGCACTTGCAGACATGTTGGGAAGGCCGTTAGGAGTCGGGATATTAAAATCCAAAATACTCTGAAAGGTCTCATGGCGGGCATAACAGCTTTGGCCCGCATGTTAGAAAAGGTGGACATAATTAGTGACCACAAGGATGCTATTGCACTATTTTTGCAATGTGCAGTTTGAACTAAATATATTAGAAAGAGGGCCATTCAGCCAGCTCTAGACCCTAAGTTCGCTATACTATGTAAGCAAAGGGCTATAGACCCTGTTATTTGGGGGAGACCTGTCCAAACAGGTTAAAGAATTGGATGAGGAGGCTCGACTTTGGGGCTGATTAGAGCATCCAAAGGATATCTGGGGAAGACATTAACCTTATGTGCATCCTAAGAGAGGTAGTTTTTTTGTAATTATACTACAAAGAATTGGGCAGAGGTACCCAGCAGCAGCGTCCTGTTTAGGGTTTGGCCCGGGACGACCACTGTGGAAGATGCAAAAGCCTCTACGTCAGCATCTACCCTAACCTAAACCTTTAGGCCCTCCACAACCACGAATGAAACCAAGAAAATAACTTGGTTACCACCGATAACCATGGAGGTAGGTGAATTTGGGGCTCCAGCATTAATAGGGAGCACGGAAGTTGGAGGGACATTGCAACTTCATGGGGAAGCATGGTGTAATATATCTATGGACAGATATATCCTTAGCAGTATTAAGGGATATCTGATAGAGTTTCTACACAAACAAAACCCTCCAGTACAACATAAACTGGACAGATATACATGCTTACTAAAAGGGTAATGCAATAAACCAAACCTGAACAACAGGATTTTGTCTCAAACATATTTATTAGAAATAAGAAAGATGGGGGTTGCCGTATAATTATGGATTATCAACGCTTCACAATGTTGTGCAATATATTCATTTTAAAAATGGATACTTTTAGCAGTGCTAAAGAGTTAGTTTTCAGCAGGCTACTTTATGGCAAGTATTAATCTTTAAGATGCTTACTATTCAATATCCAACAGGAGAAAAATTTTAAACCAGCTTGGGATTGCCGCAACACCAAAATCATAGAGTAATGGCATAGTTGGATGATATACTTATTGTGGGAATAACTTATGAATTGGCATGTTAGGCAGTGGTTGCCACTAAACAATTGTTTGAACAGCTGGGATTCATTGTCCATCCACTTAAGTCAAAATTGACACCATTAACACATTTAATATGTTAATGACTTTACTAATAGGAAAAGCCACAGAGTTTCAATGGGCTCAAAATTAATAGAGGCCATTTATTTTTGGCCAATGGAGCTAACAATAGAAGCTATAAAAGAATTACAATGGTGGGAACACAATGTTAAGTATTGCTCCAACCCAATAGTTATTCACAACCCGTCTGTGCTATTACAAACAGATGCCAGTGCAATTGGTTAGGGTACAACTGATACCATCTCGAGCTATGGGGGAGATGGAATATACAAGAAGCTAACCTACTTAACACTAAGGGTATAAGTACTTAGAAATGTTAAGTGCATTTCATGGGCTAAAATCTTATTGCTCAGGAATGAAACTGCAGCATGTTAGATGGTAGATAGATAATACCTCGGTGGTGGCATATATAAGTCATATGGGTGGAAATATATCAACATCTTGTGATGAATTGGCAAATTCAATTTGGCAATGGTGTGTCCAAAGGAATATTTGGTTATCGGCTACGTATCTACCAGGGATACTAATTCAGTGGCAGACACCAGGTCACGAAAATTTATTGAAAGTACTGAATGGATGTTGGATAGAACGGTATTTGCTGAAATCACAGTAAAGTATGTAAGGCCGGATATTAGATTTGCATCCAGGTTTAAATCACCAGTTACCGAGGTATGTATCATTGGTACCAGATCCTGAGGCAGAAGCTACAGATGCTGTTTCACTGCACTAGGGGGGGGGAAAGATTTCATTTATGTATTTCCTCCTTTTCTACCTTATCAATTGGGTACTAAGGGAAATTCAACAGGAATCGGCATCTGGGATGTCTTCGTACCTGATTGGCTTACCCAACTATGGGTTTCCGGGGTACAGCACATGGTGCTGGAACCATGTATAACTGTAAGACATAGTCCTAAGTTACTGGTGCATCCAGTAACTCAGGATAGCTACCCATGCCATAGAAAATATTGATTTAGTAGGTTGTAGATTCTAAAACACTGCTACGGGACATGGGGCTATCAAAAAGAACTGTGGACATGATCACAGCAGCACAAAGAAGGTCTACACAAAAATAGTATTTAGGTCATATTAAAAATGGACTAATTACTGCCATATAACCTTCTGGACCACAGAAATAAGGATGTTCCGGCAGTGCTAGAGTTTCTCACCAGCCTGCACTATGGAGGACTTAGTTACAGCACTGTGAATAGTGCCAGAAGTGCATCGTCAAGTTATTTGTGGCAAGGAACAGAAAGACAGTCTGTGGGATCACATCCTCTGGTAGTTAAACTGTTAAGAGGCAATGTTAACACCAAGCCACCCAAAATAAGATACAACAAAATCTGGGATGTAAGTGTGGTCTGGACCATGCTAAGGAATTGGTCGCCGGCTACAGCATTAAATCTGGATAAACTAATTAAGAAATGGTAAAGCTGATGGCGCTAGTCACAGCGCATAGGGTCCAGTTATTGCAAAAAGTAAGACTGGATGGCTTCACTATGGCGGCAGGAAGTTTGGGGTTTGTGATCCAGGACCGTATTATTAAATAAAATAGACCAGGATCAGCGGGGTTGATGGCCTACCCGGAGGACAAACGCCTCTGTATAGTGAAGCACGTTTTGTTATACAGTGAAAGTACAAAGGCTATCAGAGGCAAGGAAATGGCGTTTAATCAGCTATAAGAAACTGTACCGTAGAGTGTAACTCAGACCATTTCGCGGTGGCTGAAATATGGGTTAAGATAGGCGGGAGTGGACACTAACATATTTAAATATCACTCCACCAGGGCTGCAGCTACATCCGCAGCAAAACGCCTTGATGTATCCATGGACCAAATCCTCAGGATTGCAGGATGGTTGTCGGAGAAAACGTTTCAGAAATGTTATAACAAACCAGTTAGCAGTATGGGAACGTTTTCGGGGAACATTTTAAGTTCTGTATGATAATTTATCCCTGAAGAATACAGGGTTATGATTTGAATTAATTAGATATTATTTATAATTTCCATTAAATAATTGGTATGAATGTTTTGAATATAATTAACAATTTCTCCCTAACTACCAAGGCAGTTGTGAAGCATGGACTCGTTTCCACGGCATGAGGTCACAGAGCTTTGAAATCTTTCACGTAGTCACTCACGTGACTCCGAAGTAAAATAGTAAGATTAAACGAGAACTTACCAGTTTGAAGTTTGATCTTTATTTTATGAGGAGGAACGTTGAGGGAATACGTGCCCTCCGCTCCCACCCTCGAATGGTCATATCTTAAACTGGTATCTCTTTAATAATCTTACTATTTTAGGTCATTATAGTGTATCTGTGACCTCACACCGCTGCTTTGAAGGATGACACGCATGCGTCGTAGCGGGCTTCTTTCACGTATTCTCCTCATAAAATAAAGATCAAACTTCAAACTGGTAAGTTCTCGTTTAATCTTACTATTTTAATGCTAACTTCATGCCGTTGTTAACTAAATTGAATGCGCTGATTAAATTCTGGAAAACACTGCCGTTGTCCTTAATAGGCAGGATAAACGCTATAAAAATGATTTTTTTAATCATAAATTTTATACCTATTCCAATCAATACCATTATACATACCAAAAAACATATTTAAAATACTAGACTCTAATATTACAAATTTCATTTGGGACTATAGATCACATAGAATCCAAAGAAAACATTTGTGTAAACCCAAAGATGCTGGGGGACTCCCAAACTTTTTGTACTATTACTGGGCAGTGCATATCAAAAATATAAGGTACTGGTTGGACAGTTCTGCCCAATAGACGGAATGGATAAGAATGGAGAAAGAAGACTGTTCTCCTTTTAATATAGGAGCGATCCTCTTCTCCCAGACAAAATTGAACAACACAATATATAAGAAGAACCCAATCATCCATAATACAATACGAATTTGGAAACAAATAAAATCAACTTTAAAATTAAGAAACCTATCACTTTTAACTCCAATAGTTAATAATCCAGCATTTAAACCATCTTTCACTGACAAAACATATAGCCATTGGGAAAAATTGGGAATTAAAAGAATCGGCGATATGTATGAAATGGGAAACTTGTTATGATTTCAACAATTACAATTAACTTACAAGCTGAAAAATAACCAATATTTGAAATAGCTTCAGATCCGTGACTTCCTGAAAAAAATATATACAAGGATACCAAACTTTAATTCTAGACTCATTGGAAGTAGCAATGAACAATAAGGCTGACTCAAGGAAATTAATATCATATTTATATAATAGCATCTTAAATATAGAATTACCATCGACAGAGGCACTTAGAGAAGAATGGGAATGAGAACTACTGATTAAAATCCCGAAAGAAACTAGGGAAAAACACTGGATATATATGCATAAATGTTCGATTAACGCAAGACATAACTTAATTCGATTTAAAATTCTACACAGATTATATTACTCGAAAACTAGACTGCATAAATTCTACCCAAATACTTCCGCCATTTGTGACAAATGCTTATCTCAGAATGCTACTATAACACACTCTTTTGTCTCTTGTATAAAACTACATAAAATTTGGAGCGAAATCTTTGAAATTTTCACAAAATTACTTAAGATAAAACTTGATCCTAACACTGAAATGATTATATTTGGATTAATGTAAGACGAGAATAAACTGAATATGTTTCAAAAATCTTTCCTTAATTAGGGTTTAATAACGGCAAAAAAACTTATACTTACATTTTGGAAAAATACATCGATACCAACGCTTAAAATGTGGATTTCAAACATGTCGGAAACCTTACATCTTGAAGAAATGCGATTCCTCCTAACAGACAAAGCAGACCAATTCTTAAGGATTTGGTCTCCATTTGTCGACTTCTTATAAGCATATGGTGCAACACAAACGTAGAAATTATTTGTTTCAGGATTGGGCGAATGGTGGTCAAGAATAATAAATAGCTATCTCTCCTTCATTCTTCTGCTTTCTGCCTCTTCTTCTTTTCTTTCTATTTTCTCTCTCTTCCCCTTTCCCTTTTCTCACTTTTCGGTATCACACACCTCTCTATTTCTTTTCTATTCTCTTTCTGTCTCCTTTTTACTGTTAAAAAAAATTAAAATAAATAAGAAGCTGTACATGAAATGTAACATGTCAATATATACTAGGCATCTACGGTACCATACTATTGCACTTACTTCTAATAAAATTAAAAAATTAAAATAATTAAAAAAAACAATATAACATACATCTTAGATAAGTATCCCAGATATAGTGCAAGTGTATAGCAGCAGTACCCAGACACAGTCCACAGAGTCACCAGTTTCAAGTCCCAGTTGCTGTTAAGTGTTCCACAACTCCGTGAAGCTGCATGTCCCGCCCAGACCCACACACATGGTCTGGATCGGCCTCCTGGTGCATATAACAGTAAACAAAACCAAATATGATGTTGACTCCATTTGCTTTCTGCTGCATTGCCTTCAGGATATGTGTCTAGAAAGCCTCCTGATCCCTGCAGAGAGATGATGACACCTTCCTGGTGGAGTCTGGTGCCCTCACAATGGTAATGTGAGCTTAACTTGGCAAAGCATAGAAGGCTGTGCGATTTCAGAAGAAGGATCTCAACCCAAAACATCACCTATTCCTTTTCTCTAGAGATGCTGCTTAACCCGCATAGAAGGTATAGAAGGCCGTGGGCTGAGGCTTGGTGGGTGAGATTGGTACTATTGGTTGGCTGATATGGTGGGCAAAAGAGCCTGTTTAGCCTCACAGAGTTGTAGTGTGGAAACAGGCCCTTCAGCCCAACTTGGCCAAACCCACCAACATGCCCCATCGACACTAGTCCCACTTGCCTGCTTCTGGCCCATTTCCTTCCAACCTGTCCTATCCACGTACCTGTCTAATTGTTTCTTAATGTCGCAAAGTCCCTGCCCCAACTACCTCCTCCGGCAGCTCGTTCCATACACCTACCACGCTTTGCATGAAAATGTTATCCCTCAGTTTCCTATAAAATCTTTCCCCTTCACCTTTGCTTTTAATTCCCCCACTCTGGGCACGAGACTCTGTGCATCCACCTGATCTATTCCTGGCATGATTTTATACACCTCTATAAGATCACCCCTCATCCTCCTGCGCTCCAGGGAATAGAGTCCCAGACTGCTCACGCTCTATTGCTCAAATCCTCAAGCCCCAGCAACATCCTTGTAGATCTTATCTGCACCCTTTCCAACTTAACATCCTTCCTATAATCCAATGCCCAGAAATGAACACAATACTCTAAATGTGGCCTCAACAACGCCTTATATATATCTGCAACGTGAGCTCTCAACTTCAATACTATTACTCTGACTGATGAAGGCCAAAGTGCCAAAGCCTTTTTGACCAGTTCATCCACCTGTGATGCCACCTGCCAGGAACTACGTACCAGCACTTCTAGATCCCTCTGCTCTACAACACTCCCCAGAGCCCTACTTTTCACAAAGTAGGTCCTGCACATGTTATGCCCCTGTCCCACTTAGGAGTCCTGAACGGAAACCTTTGGAGACTTTGTGCCCCACCCAAGGTCTCCATGTGGTTCCCGGAGGTTTTTGTCAGTCTCCCTACCTGCTTCCACTACCTGCAACCTCCGGCAACTGCCTGCAACCTCCGGAAACCGCACAGAAACCTTGGGTGGGGCGCAAAGTCTCCAGAAGTTTCCGTTCAGTTTTTCTAAGTGGGACAGGGGCATTAGACTTCACAAAATGCAACACCTCACATTTCCTACAAAATGGCGGCGCACACAGTTGCAGCGGCTCGATGTCCTCCCGTTCAGTGCTTCGTGTTTTTTGTGTATGTGTACGTGTTGTTTTGTGCTTTGTGTACTTACTGTCGGGCGAACAACGCCTACGGCCGGCAGGACCTTCTTAGGACCGGAGCCGGTCGCGAACGGGAGGTTACCGCCAAGTTTGTCCGCTCATATGAGATCCCGGCGGACATAGCAAGGAGCCCCGACTCTCCGTGGATCACCATCCCCGCGGGGAGAAGGCGAAGACGGCGCAGAGATAGAAGGCAAAAGCGAGGCTGCAGGGCCGGCGCGCTAGCGAGGCTACGGAGGCAGCCACTGAAACCACCGCTTCCCAGCCTGTTCCTAACGAACGCCAGATCCCTCATTAACAAGATGGATGAGCTGAGGCTACAGACTGCAGCAAACAACGTCGTGAAGGACAGCAGTATCCTGTTGATCACGGAGACCTGGCTTCATTCTTTCATTCCGGACTCTGCTATCGAGCTAGCAGGCTACACAGCACAGCATCATGACAGGACAAGTGACTCTGGTAAGAGCAGAGGTGGAGGGCTCTGTGTGTACGTGAATAACACCTGGTGTACAAACACAGTGATTGTGGACAGTCACTGCTCCCCGAACCTGGAGTATGTGACTGTTAAATGCAGGCCCATTTACCTCCCTAGAGAGTTTACTGTTGTCATGATAACTGCTGTGTACATACCACCGGATGCTAATGCTAACTCGGCCATCGGTCATTTGTATGGTAGCATTAGCAGCCAACAGAGCATATATCCTGACGGTGTTCACATCATAGCAGGGGACTTTAATCACGCGGACTTGAAGAAAATGCTGCCCAAATTCTACCAGCACGTTAAATGTGCTACAAGAGGAGCTAACACACTGGACAAGGTCTACTCCAACATCAAGCTGGACTACAGGGCTAGACCACTACCACACCTGGGCCAGTCTGACCATATGTCCCTGCTCTTAATTCCTGCATATGCCCCCCTCAGGAAAACCGCTCCTACTATTACAAAGACCATCACAACCTGGCCCGATGGTGCTTCTCAGCAGCTGCAGGACTGTTTCGACAGGACCAACTGGGAGGTGTTTGAACACCGGGACCTGGAGGTGTTCACAGACAGTGTACTGTGTTACATTAAAAACTGCATGGACACGGTCACAGTGGACAAACGCATCCGGGTCTACCCCAACCAGAAGCCCTGGATGACCCGGGAGGTCCAGCGGCTGTTGAAAGAGAGAAACACTGCTTTTAGGTCTGGCGACAGGGCTTTATACAGCACGGCCCGAGCTAACCTGAAGAGAGGCATCAGAGAGGCCAAATCAAACTACAGGAGGAAGATAGAGGACCACCTAGACAGTAATAACAGCAGGCAAGTGTGGCAGGAGATCCAGTATCTCACCAACTATAAGACCAACCTTGGAGCTGTTGAAGGTGACGCCTCGCTGGCAGAGGAGCTGAACAACTTCTTTGCTCGCTTTGAAGTGGAGCCACCCGAGACAGCCACATCACAGCACATGGTCCGCAGCAGCCTAACCCTCAAGATAGAGGAGCATGAGGTGAGGCGCACGCTGCGGGCCATCAATCCAAGGAAGGCTACTGGACCTGATGGCGTCTCTGGACGCGTGTTGAAGGACTGCGCAGACCAGCTGGCTGGAGTCTGGACGAGGATTTTTAACCAGTCTCTGGCACAGTCCACTGTTCCACCCTGTCTGAAGTCCTCCACCATAGTCCCCTTGCCCAAAAAAAACAACATCTCCAGCCTCAACGACTACCGGCCAGTCGCACTCACACCAGTGGTGATGAAGTGTTTTGAAAAACTGGTCCGGGGTCATATCACATCACTCCTGCCCCGAAGCTTTGACCCCCACCAGTTTGCGTACAGAGCAAATAGATCTACAGAGGACGCTGTAGCCACAGCTCTCCATGCTGCACTGTCTCACCTGGAGCAGCGCGGGAGCTACGTGCGGATGCTCTTTGTGGACTACAGCTCTGCTTTTAATACCATCCTTCCCCACAAACTGGTGGACAAACTGGGGGACTTGGGACTTCCACACTCCACCTGCACGTGGATAAATAGCTTCCTGTCGGGTCGCAGCCAGAGAGTCAGAGTGGGCCATCATACATCCACGGCCCTCAGCCTCAGTACCGGCTCTCCACAGGGCTGCGTACTGAGCCCCCTGCTCTATACCATCTACACACATGACTGCACCCCCGCCCACCACAGCAACACCATTGTCAAATTTGCGGATGACACTATGGTGGTGGGACTCATCTCCGGGGGGGACGAGTACGCCTACCGGGATGAGGTGGAGCAGCTGACAGTGTGGTGTGAAGAAAATAACCTGCTCCTCAACACCTTAAAGAAAAAGGAAGTAATAATAGACTTTAGGAAGAATAAAACGGACATGGTACCATTGACTATCAGAGGGGACTGTGTGGAGAGGGTGGTGGATTTCCGCTTCCTGGGAATCCATATTGAGGAGGACCTGACGTGGGGCGTGAACACCACTGCGCTGCTGAAAAAGGTCTAGCAGAGAGGGTGCTCAGGAAGAACAACATCACTCAGAGACTGCTGCTGTCCTTTTATCGGTGCTCCATTGAGAGCATACTAACATACTGTGTATGCGTGTGGTACACCAGCTGCACAGCGGCTCAGAGGAAAGCGCTCCAGAGGGCCATTGACAACGCCCAGAGGATTGTCGGCTGCCCTCTCCTTACCTTGGAGGACTTACACAGTTCCCGCTGCACCAAAAAATCCCAGAGTATCATAAAGGACATTTCCCACCCCGGACACTCCCTGTTTGAACTGTTGCCGTCAGGCAGACGGTACAGATCTACAAGGACAAGGACGAACAGACTAAAAAACAGTTTTTACCCCACTGCTATAAAAGCACTAAATGTAGCTGCCAAGGAACGCAGGGGCGAGACATACTAAGGGACTGTGGTACACTGTGAAATCGACAGAAGGATGGAGGGTTGGGTGTTTATGCGTGATATTTTCGTGATATTTATTTTAGTTGTTTATCTTTTAATATTTTACCTTGTATGTATCGTTAGCTTTTAGAAATGTTTGAATGGTGCACTGACTGGCTGACATTTTTAAATTTCGTTGTACATGGTTCATGTTACAATGACAATAAAGAAACTATTCTATTCTATTCTATTCTATTCTATTCTGTGTTAAATTCCATCAACCATTCCTCAGTCCACCTGCCCAACCGACCAAGATCTTGCTGCAATTTTGGATAACCATTTTCACTATTTACAATCCCACCCACTTTTGTGTCATCTGCAAACCTGCTAACTATGCCTTGTACGTTCTCATTCAAATCCTTGATGTAGATGACAAACAGCAATGGGTCCAGCACCGAACCCTGAGGCACACCATGTCACAGGCCTCCATCCTGAAAAACAGCCTCCCACCACCACCCTCTGCTTCCTACCATGAAGTGAAATTTCTACCCATTCAGCTATCTCTCCTTGTATTCCATGAAGTCAAACCTTCAAGAGCAGCCTACAACGTGGAACCTTGTTGAAGGCTTTACTGCAATCCACGTACACAACATCGACAGCTCTGCCCTCATCGGCATATTTTGTCACAATGAATGAATTCTCTGATGAAAAACTACAACTCTTCCACTGAGGTGATTAATGTAGGATTCAGAAACCATGGGCTTCTCTCCATTTCTTTATCCTGGGAGACATTAACCAAATGAAGTGGCAGGCAGAATAACCCTCCCCTTCCAGTGTAGGCTGACATTAACTGTGGCTAGCTGCTCATGACTTTGGCTTGACTCCTGGTGCAACCGTTTAATAAACCTTCATCTCGATAATACATTCGTGGAAATGGTGGTCACGGTGGTGCAGCAGTAGAGTTGCTGCCTTACAACGAATGCAGCACTGGAGACCCGGGTTCGATCCCGACTACTGGTGCTGTCTGTACGGAGTTTATAAGTTCCTGTGTGGGTTTTCTCCGAGCTCTTCGGTTTCCTCCTACACTCCAAAGATGTAGAGGTATGTAGGTTAATTGGGTTGATAAATGTAAAAATTGGCTCTATTCGGTGTTGGATAGTGTTAATGTGCTGGTATCGCTGGTTGGCACGGATCCGGTGGGCCAAAGCGTCTGCTTCTGTGCTGTATCTCTAAATACAAAAAACTAAAACTGAAAGATGCTGTATATAGCATCTGGAGTTGGCAAAATCAGCTGTAGACTTTAGAGATACAGTGTGGAAACAGGCCCTTCAGCCCAATGGGTCTGTGCTGATTATTGATCACCCCCATACACTAATCTACGCACACTAAGGACCATTTACACCCGAAGCTAAATAACCTACAAACCTGTACGTGTTAGAAGTGTGGGAAGAAACTGAAGAAAACTGGAGAAAACCTACGCAGGTCACGGGGAGAACATACAAACTGCCTACTGACAGCACCCGCAGTCAGGATTGAACCTTGGTCTTTGGCGCTGTAATGCCCCTGTCCCACTTAGGAAACCTGGATGGAAACCTCTGGAGACTTTGAGCCCCACCCAAGGTTTCCGTGCGGTTCCCGGAGGTTGCAGGTGGTTGCCGGAAGTTGCAGGTAGTGGAAGCAGGTAGGGAGACTGACCAAAACCTCTGGGAACCACACGGATACCTTGGGTGGGGCGCAAAGTCTCCAGAGATTTCCGGTCAGGTTTCCTAAGTGGGACAGGGGCATAAGGCAATTAGGCAGCAACTACCGCTAGTTACCGTGTCAATCCTAGGCTAAGAACAGACTATTCGAAGACTTTGAAGTTGCAAGATTGGACTCATGTATAGTGCCATTTGTCTGGATGGCGTGCAGAACAAGCATGTCACTATGTTTGAGTACACATGACAATAAAGACAGCGCTGAACCATTGACCTCATGATCTTTAAAGGAACAATCTGGTCTCAAAATGGAATTGTTCAGATCCATAGGCATTCAAAGTGGCTGGGGCAAAGGCATTATTTGAGCCAATGAAGACCAAGCTAGACAGCCTCTGGGCCAGCACCAGTGTGATGGGCCAAATGGTTGACTTCAGTGTCATCTCAGTATGGATCACAGTGAATGGCGGTGCTGGCCCGAAGGGTCGAATGGCCTACTCCTGCACCTATTGTCTTTTCTCCATTATTGTACCCTTTAAAAGGAACTCCATTATCTACCATCTGCTGACCTTGATCTAACTTTCTGCCGTTACACGGAGTAGCGTTGTGTTTTGACATCGAGGAATCACTTGTAACCATCTGCAAACCTAATTCATTTTCCTAAGAAATGTTATATAAATGTAACAGCCTCTGCTTTCCCATATCAAAACTTGCTTAAAAAAAAAATGTTATAACAATTTATTATTAGTTTTGTTTAGAGATACATTAATTTAGAGATTCAGAGCGGAAACAGGCCCTTTGGCCCACCGAGTCCTCACCGACCTCTGGAGCTGCAAGGCAGCAATTCCACTGTTGCTCCATTGTGCTGCCCATCTCAACCCAGTCTGAAGAAGGTTCCCAACCAAAAACACCGCAAGTATGAATAAGGGACCCGATGCAGATACCCCACCTCTCCATGTTCTCCACAGATGCTGCCTGACCCACTGAGTTATTCCAGCACTCTGTCTGTTTTAGTAAACCAAGAAGACATTACCTTAGGTACACAAAATTGCTGGAGAAACTCAGCGGGTGCAGCAGCATCTATGGAGCGAAGGAAATAGGCGATGTTTCGGGCCGAAACCCTTCTTCAGACTGATGGGGGGTGGGGGGGGGGGCGGAGAAGGAAAGAAAAAGGTTGGAGGAGGAGCCCGAGGGCGGGGGGATGGGAGGAGACAGCTCGAGGATTAAGGAAGGGGAGGAGACAGCAAGGGCTAGCAAAATTGGGAGAATTCAACGTTCATGCCATCAGGACGCAAGCTACCCAGGCGGAATATGAGGTGCTGTTCCTCCAATTTCCGGTGTTGCTCACTCTGGCAATGGAGGAGACCAAGGACAGAGAGGTCGGATTGGAAATGGGAGGGGGAGTTGAAGTGCTGAGCCACCGGGAGTTCAGGTAGGTTATTGCGGACTGAGCGGAGGTGTTCGGCGAGACGATCGCCCAACCTCCGCTTAGTCTCCCCGATGTAAATCTAGAGCAGCGGATGCAGTAGATGAGGTTGGAGGAGATACAGGTGAACCTTTGTCGCACCTGGAACAAATGCTTGGGTCCTAGAATGGAGTCGAGGGGGGAGGTGAAGGGACAGGTGTTGCATTTCTTGCGGTTGCAACGGAAAGTGCCCGGGGAGGGGGTGGTACGGGAGAGAATTTACAAGGGATGAGAGGGATAGACAGAGTTGATGTGGACAAGCTTTTCCCTTTGAGAATAGGGAAGATTCAAACAAGAGGACATGACTTCAGAATTAAGGGACAGAAGTTTAGGGGTAATATGAGGGGGGACTTCTTTACTCAGAGAGTGGTGGCGGTGTGGAATGAGCTTCCAGTGGAAGTGGTGGAGGCAGGTTCACTGTTATCATTTAAAAATAAATTGGATAGGCATATGGATGAGAAGGGAATGGAGGGTTATGGTATGAGTGCAGGCAGGTGGGGCTAAGGGAAAACAAGTTGTTTGGCACGGACTTGTAGGGCCGAGATGGCCTGTTTCCGTGCTGTAATTGTTATATGGTTATATGGTTATAGTTGCGGAGGGAGCGGTCTTTGCGGAAGGCAGACATAGGGGGAGATGGGAAGATGTGGCGAGTGGTGGGGTCACGTTGGAGGTGGCGGAAATGGCGGAGGATCATGTGTTGTATTTGCCGGCTGGTGGGGTGAAAGGTGAGGACCAGGGGGACTCTGCCCTTGTTGCGAGTGCGGGGATGGGGAGAGAGAGCAGTGTTGCGTGGTATGGATGAGACCCTGGTGCGAGCCTCATCTATGGTGGCGGAGGGGAATCCCCGTTCCCTGAAGAACGAGGATATTTCCGATGCCCTGGTGGACATTACCTTATCTCCCTCATCTCCATGTAAGCTGTTCATCAACATATGGGAAATGAATGTTATGCTTGTTCGTGTATCTAATTTGTGATAACAAAAAAATGTTGAAGAACAAAGTATGAAGGTCAAATTGGATGATGGATACAAACAAATTAGACAGTTGAACAGATGCCCACAAATAACATCTAAAATATAAATGAGACAAGGCCATTGAGAATTATTTTAAGACCGAAGATGACCGTGACTGGCAGGGCGGTCAGTATCAGCAGAAACTCAGCGTTTATTTAGCTGGCTCTATTCATTATACATTAGTAAACATGCTGATAAGGACGTGGTTTTTAGGAGGCAGGCATTTATCGCATAATTAAAATTTTAAAAGGGATGCCTGGCAAATTGATGAAAATAAACAGAGGTTAATAACGAAGGATGTGTGGGTGGAACTGCAGTTGTTGGTTTACACCAAAGATAGACACAAACAGCTGGAATAACTCAGCAGGACAGGCAGCATCTCTGGATAGAAGGAATAGGTGACTTTTTGGGTAGAGACCCTTCTTCAGACAATCACAAGTACTCTCACCGACGAGACTTCAGTTCACTCTTCAAACAGATGGGAAGTTGCCTGGTTATGCCCAGTTGCGGTCATCACTATAAAATAATATGATTTTCAAATTATGCAATGTTTTCAGTATAGGAGCAGGGAGGTTCTACTGCAGTTGTACAGGGCCTTGGTGAGACCACACCTGAAGTATTGCGTACAGTTTTGGTCTCCTAATCTGAGGAAAGACATTCTTGCCATAAAGGGAGTACAGAGAAGGTTCACCAGACTGATTCCTGGGATGTCAGGACTTTCATATGAAGAAAGACTGGATAGACTCAGCTTGTACTTGCTAGAATTTAAAAGATTGAGAGGGGATCTTATAGAAACATACAAAATTCTTAAGAGGTTGGACAGGCTAGATGCAGGAAGATTGTTCCCGATGTTGGGGAAGTCCAGAACTAGGGGTCACAGTTTATGGATAAGTTGTATACTTGGATAGTTATATGGACGGGAAGGGAATGGAAGGTTATGGTCTGAGCGCAGGTATATGGGACTAGGGGAGAATATGTGTTCGGCACGGACTAGAAGGGTCGAGATGGCCTGTTTCCGTGCTGTAATTGTTATATGTTATATGTTATATGTTATAAGGGGGAAGTCTTTTAGGACCGAGATGAGAAAAACATTTTTCACACAGAGAGTGGTGAATCTCTGGAATTCTTTGCCATAGAAGGTAGTTGAGGCCAGTTCATTGGCTATATCTAAGAGGGAGTTAGATGTGGCCCTTGTGGCTAAGGGGATCGGGGGTATGGAGAGAAGGCAGGTACGGGATACTGAGTTGGATGATCAGCCATGATCTTATTGAATGGCGGTGCAGGCTCGAAGGGCCGAATGGCCTACTCCTGCACCTATTTTCTATGTTTCTATGTTACGCAATTGAATTTCTAGATTATCTTGAGAATTGCAGCATTCCTGCCCATTTACAGTTATTACAACTACAACATATTTCCTATGTAACTGATCCTGTCCAATCTCACCAACCTTAGCATGTATTATCTGTGCACATAAACACAAAATGTTTTTGCAGTCTTGTATTTATCTATCCCACCCAATGCTGCACAATTTCCTGTCCGTGCCAAATGCTTGGTTCAATTTAACCCACTTACAGCCTGAGTTACTCCAGATTTTTGTGTCTAACCTCTATAAAAACAGGGACCTCAAGTTGGTTTGGTTAACCAGGGAGAGACACCTGGTGGGTGATTGATTGATTGAAAGATACAACATGGGAACCGGCCCTTTGACCCATCGAGTCGAGGCGACCGTCGATCACCTGTTCGCATTAGTTCTACGTTATCCCACGTTTGCATCCATTCCCTGCACACTTGGGGCAATTTTACAGAAGTCAAATAACCTACAAACCCGCACACGTTTTGGATGTGGGAGGAAGCCGGAGCACGCAGAGGAATTTGACGCGGTCTCAGAGAGAACGTGCAAACTAGGACAGGAATGAACAGAAACAGTGTGTGAGATCACAGTGGCCACCGTGACACTTGCAAACATCAACGTGGACGTTTTATTTGTGAATGGTACCAAAATATGGTGACTCGTGCGTGTGTGAGCTGTGCAAAAAGAATTTCACTGTGCAGTGTACACGTGACAATAGAGAACCATCAAACCTCTGTGAGCCCTACACAAATAATGTCCAAGGTAAGTTTCTCTGGCAATGGAAGGCTGCAGCTCCACCAGCTGCACCGCTGTGCCACCAGAATTTAGTTTAGTTTAGTTTAGAGATACTGGCCATGTCAGTGGATATTTTTAAGGCAGAGATAGATAAATTCTTGATTAGTACAGGTGTCAGAGGTTATGGGGAGAAGGCAGGAGAATGGGGTTAGGAGGGAGAGATAGATCAGCCATGATTGAATGGGATACTTGATGGGCCGAATGGCCTAATTCTACGCCTATTCCTTACGACCTTATAGACCGTGGAAACAGGCCCATCTGCCCACTGAGTCCACACCAACTAGTGATCACCGTA
This sequence comes from Leucoraja erinaceus, assembly GCF_028641065.1. Classification (NCBI taxonomy): domain Eukaryota; kingdom Metazoa; phylum Chordata; class Chondrichthyes; order Rajiformes; family Rajidae; genus Leucoraja; species Leucoraja erinaceus. The sequence continues at coordinate 24,071,807 of NC_073408.1, read as the reverse complement.
CATTAACACTACCCTACAAACACTAGGGACATTTCACACTCATATCCAGCCAATTAACCTACAAACATGGACGTCTTTGGAGTGGGGGAGGAAACAGAGGATGTTGGAGAAAACACATGCAGGTCACAGGGAGAAGGTACAAACTCCGTACAGACAGCATCCGTAGGCAGGATCAAACCTGGGTCTCTGGTGCTGTGAGGCAGTAGCTCTATTGGTGTGCCACCGTGTCACCGTGCCGTAATGTTGGCACATGTTGAAAACACCTGTCTACCGGATGGTATATGAATAAAGATCTTTGGTTCCATCTCTTGTCCATTTCCTGACATCAATATATAAGTACTGGCGTTACGGTCACAATATTGTGCTGCCTCCATCCCACCTATTGGGCACAGCGTACACACACATCACAACACCCAGGTCCACTTTCAATCCAACTAATCACACAACAAGACTGGCTTTGAAAACGTGTAGCAATCAACTGCAGATGTTGCTTCACAATGAAGATAGACCCAAAATGCTGAAGTAACTCAGCGGGTCAGGCAGCATCTCTGGAGTAAAAGAATAGATGACGTTCATGTTCATAAGTTCTTTAGTAATTGGAGCAGCATTAGGGCATTTGGCCTATCGAGTCTACTCCGCCATTCAGTCATGGCTGATCTATCTTTCCCTCTCAACCCCATTCTCTTGCCATCTCCCCATAACCCCTGACAGCCTTATGGGTTTTGTGTCTGAACCCTTGTTCAGACTCCTACTTCAGTCCCCAGATTATGACAGGGTCATGTTTCTGTGAACAGATTGTAACCCAAACTGATTGTAAGTCAGAAATGAACAGAATCAGCATGGGAGAAGGTCAGAGAAACAGCATCTGTGACGGAGAGCGAGCAGATGCGGGAAGAGCGGCCGCCAGCTGTCCTCACCGACGCGGTGTGTGAGTGAGTGAGTGAGTCTGCCCAGGGCTCCCAGCTCTGTCCCTCTCCAGCCAGCCCCTGGCAGTGGGTGAGGAGGCGCAGTCCCACCCAGCAGAACATGCCTGCAGCTCTGTAACAACTCGTATATCCATCGCCATCCACCTCGAAACTCACCCAATACACTCACTCGTGTCAATGGGGTGTCCATAAATCGAGCATTCATAACCTGGGGAAAATATAAACCATACAAGTCATTGCTCAGTCAAGTCCTGGTCTGCACATTTACCATCTGAGTGATATTCAGCATGGCTGAAGCCTCTCGCTGAGGAATAGCGTCATGAAAATGAAGCTTTAACATCAAGGACCAGAGGTGATGAGTTAAATTCATAGCCAACATCAGCTTAGCACAGATGTTCTCTAAGCTCCAGTCTCATTATTCATTTATGTGGCAGTTGTTGCTAGTAAACTAAGCATCTATTACTCATCTTAGCCTCCCTTCCTTGCTGGGCGAGACCAAGCGCAGGCTCGGCGATCAACTCCGCTCAGTCCGCCTAAACCTACCTGATCTGCCGATTGCTAAACACTTTAACTCCCCCTCCCATTCCCACACTGACCTTTCTGTTCTGGACCTCCTCCATTGTCAGAGTGAGGCCCAACGCAAATTGGAGGAACAACATCTCATATTTTGCTTGCGCAGTTTACACCCCCAGCAGTATGAACATTGACGTCTCTAACTTCAAATAGCCCTTGCTTTCCCTCTCTCTCCATCCCTCCCCCATGCTAGTTCTCCCACCAGTCTGACTCCCCTCATTCACATTTTATCTCTGTATGTTTCGTCATCACCTTCCAATGGCTAACAATGATCTATTCTCCATTTTTCTTGACCTACCCTTCCTTGTCTCTGTGTCTCCCTCTCCCCTGACTCTCAGTATGAAGACGGGTCTCGACCCGAAAGGTCGCCCATTCCTTCTCTCCACAGATACTGCCTGGCCCGCTGGGCTACTCCAGTATTTTGTGTCAATCTCCCGTCCTCCTCTCTCTTTCCTGTGTCCCTCCCACCTCAGTGCACGCCCATCTCTGCCCATCTCCCGTCCCTTTCTCCCACCCCCTTCCATCTATATCCTTCCCTTCTCCCATCGGCAAAAGGTATAGAAGTATGAAAATGCACACCTCAAGATTCAGGGACAGTTCCACTTTCCAGCTGTTATCAGGCAACTGAACCATCCTAACACAACCAGTGAGCTGTGCCGAATTACTATCTACCTCATATGGTGACCCTCAGACTATCCTTGATCGGACTTAGCTGGCTTTACCTTGCACTAAATGTTATTCCCTTATCATGTATCTATGCACAGTAAATGGCTCAATTGTTATCATGTATTGTCTTTCTGCTGACTGGATAGCACGCAGCAAAAGCTTTTCATTGTACCTCAGTACACGTGAGAATAAACTAAACCAAACTGAATTTACCTGACATCTAGTGTGTAGGAAGGAACAGCAGATGCTGGTTTAAACCGAAGATAGACACAAAAAGCTGGAGTAATTCAGTGGGTCAGGCAGCATCTCTGGAATCCCTTCTTCAGACCTGACATCCATTTGTCTCCTCGCCTCATTTTAGTTCCCTTCTGTCACTCTTTTGTCTTCCTCACATGTCAAACCTTCTGTTTATTAAATCCCCCCTCAACTGTATCCACCTATCACTCACCAGACATTGTCAGGCCCCTGCCTCTTTTCCAGCTTTCAACCCACCACCGCAATGAGTCTGGAGAAGGGTCTCTCCTGAGATATCCCTTGTCTATCCCCTCCACAGATGGTCAATAGCCATTGGTTCTTTATTTGTCAAATATGTAACTGCACAGTGAAATTCTCTTTGCATATATTACACATGCGGGCGCTGACATTTTTGGTGCCATCATTCAAAGTCCAAGGTCCAGTTGGCCCACACGCACGATATACTGGAGCAGTTCCCACGAACCAACATCCCTCTCCTCTCCCCGTTGGCCAACTTGTGCCCCGGGAGCGCCCCCTGCAGCCGACCTTGAAGGCACTGGAGGCATTACCCCAGTTCACCTTCCTCCTCAGGCCTGATGCCTGGCCCGCTGAGTTACTCCAGCACTTTGTGGTTTGCCCAAGATCCCAGTGTCTGCAGTTCCTTGTGTTCCCATTGACAAGTGGTGAGCTGTTACCTTAACTCAGTAATGCCGATGAGATGAATATTTTGGTTAATGACGGCCCGGGCTCTTTCCAAACAATGTTTTTTTGTATGAGGTCACCTGTGGAAGAGGTAATGGACTTCATTTGGAGTCACAAGGAAATGCAGATGCTGGTTTACATAAAAAAAGGGCACAAAGTGCTGGATGAACCAGGCAAAATCGCTGGAGAACATGGATAGGCAATGTTTCGGGTCTGAGGAAGGGTCCCTATCCATGTCCAGAGATGCTGCCTGATCCGCCTAGTTACTCCAACATTTTGTGTCTTTTTTCAAAAGGACTAAACTTTATCTTCACAAAAAGTAAGTGGGTTTACCTTTGAAGTGGATTAAAACAAATCAAAATAAACATTATTCAGGGTAAAAAAAGAAGTGCCAAACAAGAACTGTGCAAAGTTTCAAAGTACATACATCCGTAAGTGTTATATTTGGTAGTGTCCCCAAAAACTATAATTATAGCCTGCCTGCATGCGAATAAGCACAGTGAACTTGCATGTTATATACGATAGCGTGAGGAAGATTGTATTCCACCAAATATGTCAGAGGTTGTCAGGGAGCACAAGATTACAGATTAGAAGAGGCCTCCTCAAGGAATGTTGTGATTGGAGATAATAGGCCTGTTGGTGTAACTCCATGGTAACCAGAGCCGTAACTAAACGAAGGGATTCTTTAGGCATGTGACAGCAAGGCGGATATTTGGAGTCACGTTAAAGCTGGAAATCTCAGATACTAAACCACATGGGCGGAATAAAATTGATATCATGTGACAAATTTGATTAACAAATTTTTTGGTAATGGTATGTCGTCAAACATATTTGACTATCAGCAACTTACCTACCAGGTGAGCTAAATACTGTGGCAGACATATTAAACCAAAGTATTTGCTGAAATTACAAAGCAATATGGAACACCAGATATCGATTTCTTTGTATTCCGATTGAATCACCACATACCGATGTATGTCGCATGGGAACCCGACCTTGAGCCAGCGGCAATGGATACATTCTCGCTGAACTGGTGGGGGGGGGGTCTAATCTCTATGTTTTCTCCCCTCTTTCTACCTCATCAATCAGGTACTACGGCCTCATTAGTCGGGTACTACGCAAAATACAGATGGACTCTGCTTCAGGTATTTTTATAGTACCCGACTGGCCTACACAGCCATGGTTCCCAGTGGTCCTTGACATGGTCATCGAAACCCCAATGACTTACCCAGTAGACCAGACTTATTAACTCACCCGATATCAGGCATAAGCCACCCATGCCACGATAAAATCAAACTACTGGGTTTGCAGATTTTGAAAAGGCCACTGCTGGGCCTGGGATGGTCAGACAGCACTATCAACACGATGACAGCATCCCACCGCATGTCCACAAGGAAACAATACTTGTCGAACATCAAGAAGTGGGAAAGATACTGTTCGAATACAGGAATTACATATCCAACTACTACAATAACCAATGTACTGGAGTTCCTGGCTGGCCTTCACCACAATGAAGGACTCACCTACAGCACCATTAATACAGCCAGAAGTGCTCTGTCAGCCTACTGGCACCAGGCACCAGGACAACAAGCCATAGGGTCCCAACCGCTGGTGATCAAACTCATGAGAGGCATATTCAACTCTAATCCCCCAGACCTAGGTACACCCAAATCTGGGATGTCAGTGTGGTCCTGACATACCCTAGGGGATGGTCACCAGGCAGGTCCCTCACCCTGGAACAGCTAACCCTGAAGACGGTCATGCTGATGGCACTTGTCTCAGCACAAAGAGTCCAGTCCCTCCATCTACTACGATTGGACAATATGGTTATAACACCAGACCGTGTCTCATTTACCATTCAGAGGCTGGTCAAACAGAGCAGACCAGGAACATCAGGTCCAGTCATGGAATTCCGGGCATCCCCACCTGAACCACGGTTATGTGTCATGACCCACTTATTGAATTACATCGACACAACAAGAAATCCCCAAGGGAGAGGAAAAGCCTTATGCGTCAGCCACAAGAAACCTCATGGTCTGGTGACGAGCCAAACTATCTCAAGATGGCTTTAGCAGGTACTGGGAGCTGCTGGAGTAAATACTAACGTGTATACATCTCACTCCACCAGGGCAGCATCCACATCGGCGGCTAAGAGGATGGACGTGCCTATGGACCACATCCTGGCTAGGGAGAAAAGCGTGGTGGTCTTGGGAGAAAAACTTTCCAAAAATGTTTATAACAAGCCGCTGGCAGAACCTGTATCGTTTGCAAAAATGTATTAGAATCTGCAAATATATAAATTAAGCCCTGGGGAGCATTTTGCTTTGTTATTGTTTAAATAACACCATTATTGTTTTTACAAACAGATCATGGCTGATCACGATAACACACTTCCTCCCTCAAATGACTTCGGCAGCAAGTGAAGTATGAACTGTTACACGGTTTGAAATCACAGAGCTTTAAAATCTTCACGTAGTCACTCACGTGACTCCGAAGTAAAATAGTAAGATTAAACGAGAACTTACCAGTTCGAAGTTTGATCTGTATTTTATGAGGAGTTACGATGAGGGATTACGTGCCCTCCACTTCCACCCTCAATTATAGAGATCAACTTATATTTAAGTTCTCCTTTTCTTTACTATATTTATTTCAATTATTGTGTCTTTCTGTGATTCCACACCGCTGCTTTGAAGTATTACGCGCATGCGTGCTGGACGGGTTCTTCACGTAATCCCTCACCCCCCACCCAGTGTGACAGGGACCAAAGGTCCCACTTAGTCTCGTTCCTATTGTAGTTTTATCCACTGTCCATCAGAATGCAATTGTAAACGTCCGCACATGTCCCTGCCTGTGGATGGGATGCAGAGTGACGCGGTCGCGTTGCGGTGATGTGTTTGAACAGGTTTGCTAGTGCATGCACAGTTTGGGGTGTGATGGATGTGATGTTAGCAAACGCATGCACAGCGGATGGCGTAATGCCGACACGGTGGCCGCGGCATGGTGTGTACAAGCGGTGTGGCTGATCTCTTGCTGTTAAAGGTAGGTAAATATAACGTTGAATGCGAAGATAGACACAACAAGCTGGAGTAACTCAGCGGGACAGGCAGCAGCATCAAGTCTGAAGAAGGGTCTCGACCCGAAACGCCACGCAACCCTTCTCTCTCTCTCTCTCGAGATGCTGCCTGTCCCGCTGAGTTGCTCCAGCTTTTAGTGTTTATGTCTTCAGTTTAAACCAGCATCTGCAGTTTTTTCTTACACATAACGTTTAATGCACCGGTGCTGTGTGTGAGGAAGCGTTGCGAGAGAGCTGTGTATGTATGTGAATGTGCGTGTGAGTGGTGTTGCGATGAGCGGCGGCGTTGCGCTGGGGACGGGCTCGGAGCTCGTAGCCTGGTGACTGCTCCCTGGCGGAGAGACCCGGAGCCCTGGGGCGGCTGCAGATCCCTCCCATGCCCGGGGCCGGGGGGCCGGGGGCCGGCGGGAGGTGGGTGCACGGCGGGGGACGGGGGTCCTTTGTTGTCGGTTTCAACGCAGGGATATTACAAAGGCGGAGCCGGGGACTGAGCGGAGACGAAGCCCGTCCCCCCTTCCACGGCCCACCGAGACAGCCCCGCACCCGGCCGGACCCCTTATCCCGCACCGCCCCTCAATCACTGCCCTTCACTGGTCACTGTCTCCGTCTATCCCCCTCCCATCAAATCCACCCCTCCCTGTCCCACTCTCTCTCTCCCCCCCCCCTCCCTCCCTCCCTCTCTCCCCCCCTCCCCTCCTCTCCCTCTACCCCCCCCCCCCCCCCCCCCCCCCCGTGCTGTGGGCCGGGCTGCGACGCTTCCCGTCCCCGTGTAACGGTGCGTCCGCGCCCGCGGGCAGGAGCCGCTGGAGCCGCTGCCCAGCCCGGACTGAGTTAGCGGGCGGTAGTGGAGCGCTGCTACACAGCCAGGTACACATGGGCGCCGCTACCCCTCTCCCTGCTCCCCTCCTCTCCCTGCTCCCTCTCCCTCTCCCTCTCCCTCTCTCCGCTAACCCTCTCCCTACCCTCTCCCTGCTCCCTCTGCTCCCTCTCCCCTCTCCCTCTCCCTCTCCCTCTCCCTGCTCCCTCTCCCTCTCCCTCTCCCTCTCCCTGCTCCTCTCTCTCCCCTCTCCCTCTCCCCCCCCCCATCCCCTCTCCCCCCCCCCCCCACTCCCCCCCCCCCCCCCCCCCCTCCCTCCCTCTCTCTCCCTCTCCCTCTCCCTCCTCCCCTCTCCCTCTCCCCTCCCTGCTCCCTCTCCTGCTCCCTCTCCCTCTCTCCTGCTCTCCCCCTGCTCCCTCTCCCTCTCCCTCTCTCCCTCTCCCTCTCTCCCTCTCCCTCTCCCTCTCCCTCTCCCGCTACCCTCTCCCTCTCCCTGCTCCCTGCTCCCTCTCCCTCTCCCTCTCCCGCTCCCCTCTCCCTCTCCCTGCTCCCTGCTCCCTCCTCCCTCCCCCCCCCCCTCTCCCTGCTCCCTGCTCCCTCTCCCTCTCCCTCTCCCTGCAACCTCTCCCTCTCCCTCTCCCAGCTCCGTGACCGGCCAGCCCGACGGTGACCCGTGCCGGGGATTGAAGGTCGGCAGCATCTTCAGCCGCTCTGCTGGAACATGGCACGGGGAGATCGCCATTGTGTGCGGGGGAGGGGAGGGAGAGAAGCGTTATGTTCTTGTCTATGTGGGAGAGATGGGGCCCTCTGTGGGAGTGAGAGAGATGGAAGGATAGAGGGTCTGTCTGTTTGTGAGAGAGATGTTCTGTGTGAGAGAGAGGGAGGGAGGGAGGGGGAGTGGGGTTTGTCTGTCTGTGAGAGAGAGAGAGGATCTGTCTGTTTCTGTGTGTGTGAGAGAGGGGGAGGTGTTTGTGAGAGAGGAAGAAGTCTGTGAGGAAGAAAGGCGGTGCGTGTGAAGGGGAGAGAGGGGGGTTACATGTGTGTGAGTGAGAAGGAGCTAGGGAGAGTGAGTGTTTCTGCCCTGAGTCATTGCAGGACTATGTATGGTGACAAGTTAGGAGAATGGGGATGTGTGTTGCTAGTGTGAGAGCGCTGTTTACATGAGAGAGAGAGTTTGCATTCCATGTGATAGTGTGGGTGGGAGATGTGTGCGGCAATGTGATAGAGTGGGTGGGAGAAAGAGACAGAACCAGAACTCTTCTTATCCTTTCCACCCTCCCCTCCACTCCAAGAGAGCTGGTACAATTGATCAATACCCCTCACTGTATACGGACGAAGCCATTACATCATGTTCAAACCTTTTCCAATGTAAAATCTGTTGCAAAGACTCACTTAACAATCAGCCAACTCCTAAGTCATTATAGTTTTGGTTGCTTCCTTCCCACATCCCTTTCTCCACTCAGTTTCCTGAACTGTTAATTATGCTGTTAGCCATGGCATTAACTGCATCTTGTTTATGTTTGGTCTGCAGATGCTTATCATATTCTGTGTTTGCCTTTTCGCATTTTATGGTTTTTTAAATTATTGGGATTTTTGCATTAAAGCAGTCGTTCTCCTTTTCTCATGGACCTGTGTCCACTTTGGATGTTGACTGACCATTATTGTTTAATTGCACATGTATTTTTGGCTCTGTCGTGACTGTGAATTGACCTAATTGTGGCTGAGTTGTGGACACAAACGACACATTGGGCTAGAATAGTATTCACTTGATTTGTTTTCTGGTAATTTCTCTACAAGTCAGTGGAGAGGGAGATGGGGTTTGTGGGAGCTGGTTACTTCTCGACATACGAGGGAATTATTTTGCTGTGGGAAATCTGAATGCTGATCGACTTTGGCAAGGAATTTGGATGTAAAGTCATTCCCTGGTCAATCCTGCAAAGTCCTCTCAAATATCTGGAGACTGGATTCTGAAGGCATGGTGGGACAGCGGTAGAGTTGCTGCCTTACAGAGCCAGAGACCCGGGTTCGATCCTGACTACGGGTGCTGGCTGTACGGAGTTTGTATGTTCTCCCCGTGACCTGCGTGGGTTTTCTCTGGGTGCTCTGGTTTCCTCCTATACTCCAGGATAATGTGTGCTGGGATATTTGGTCAGCACGGACTCAGTGGGTCTAAGGACCTGTTTCCGCGCTGTATCTCTAAACTAAATTGAAAGATAGACAAAATAAGCTAGAGGAACTCAGCAGGCAGGCAGCATATATGGAGGAAAGGAATAGGTGACGTTTTGGGTCAAGACCCTTCTTCAGACATAAGTTTTTGTATCCATCTTTGGTGTAAACCAGCATCTGCAGTTCCTTCTTACATATCTAAACTGGAAGAGCTAACCTACGGGAGTAAAACAGTACAGCACAGGATCAGGCCCTTCAGCCCATCATGCTGCCAAAATAAACAAAGCCACCTGCCTGCACATGATCAGCATCTTCTGGTCTTTTTCTGTTCACATATTTACTACATGCCTCTTAAATGAAGCTGTCGTATCTGTTTCTGCCAAGAATAGCTTCTTCCTCGCTATTGTCAAACTCGTGAACAGACCGCTCCATATGCTGAGGAACAACGTTCTCACCTTCCAGGCTGCCTCGTTGTGGCCCTTGGCCTTTTTCTTCTCTGTTTTAAAAAAAAATCTTGCCCTCAAATCTCCTTTATACTTTACCCCTCTCACCTTAATCTGAATCTTTTCAAGACACCAGCACCTTCTTAATACTAATATGTTCTAGAAAATCAACAAACCTCCCTTATCTCACAATCATCCACATCCTCCTTGGTGATTACTGATGCAAACTACTCATTAAGAACCTTGTCCTCTTCTTCTGAGTCTATGCTTAAACTCCTCCCTTTGGGCATTGTGCTGGAATAACTCAGTGGGTCAGGCAGCATCTCTGGAGGATGTAAATCAGCAATGTTTCATCTTGGACTCTTCACCTATTCATGTCCTCTAGAGATGCTGCCTGGCCCATTGAGTTTCTGCAACACTTTGTGTCTATTTTTGTAAACCAGCATTTATAGTCCCTTTGTGTATGCACCTTCCACCTTTGGACTTGCCGATTCCCTCACTACAAAATTGCAGCTATATTTATGAGGGAGTTAGATGTGGCCCTTGTGGCCAAGGGGATCAGAGGTTATGGAGAGAAGGCAGGTACGGGATACTGAGTTGGATGATCAGCCATGATCATATTGAATGGCGGTGCAGTATCGAAGGGCCGAATGGCCTACTCCTGCACCTAATTTCTATGTTTCTATGTTTCTAAGTGATAGGAGCAGAATTGGGCCATTCGGCCCATCAAGTCTGCTCCACCATAAAATGATGGCTGATCTATCTCTCCCTCCTAACCCCATTACTCCAGCTTTAGAATTCCCCTTCATCCTATTTATCAAGGGCATTTCAGCTCACCCTTTATATTCCTCAAGGGTCTTGGCTGATTTCAGCTTTCTAAATTTGCATATTGTTCTTTTTCTTTTTCTTTTTGAACAAACCTACAATATCTCGTCATCTAAATGGCGGTAGAATGTATAAAGGTGATTTTGCCATCAGTGGGGAAACCCGAGACGAGTTTCTCACCACCATGGGTTTGAAATATATCAGCACCCCTTCATCACCATAGACTTTGGGTTGCATTACAGCAATCCAGGGGAGAACGTGCAAACTCCATGCAGACGAGCACCGGTAGTCAGGATAGAACCGGGGTCTCTGGCGCTGTAAGGCAGTACATTGCATTGAGAACATTGGACTTTGTCAATGGAACTGATTCGATACCATGCTCTACAATGCTGAGAAGTGTATTCTGCACTTCCCTTCTTCCCCTTTGCTCTTGCCTATTGCACTCGAGTTTGACTTGGTTGTGTGCATCTGATTTAGTTAGGTCGCATACAAAACAAAACTTTTCATAGAATGTTGAATATGCGCCAATAATAAACCTAAACTGGAATTCTCTCCCAACAGCGCTGTGGGAGCATCTTCAACAGGAGGGGAGCAATGAATGGAGCTCAATAACCCCTTACCAATAGATTAGGACAACAAATTATAGCATTTGTGTAGGAAAGAACTGCAGATGCCGGTTTAAACTGAAGATAAACACAAAAAGCTGGAATAACTCAGAGGTTCAGACAGCATCTCTGGGGTAAAAGTAATATGGACGTTTCTGCTTGAGATCCTTCTTCAGACTGAAGAAGCGTCTGAAAAAGGGTCTCGAGGCGAAACGCCACATTCCTTTCCCACAGAAATGCTGTCTGACCCGCGAAGTTACTCCAGTTTTTTGTATCTACAAATGATGGCATTTGCGGGAGATAGCTACAGCCTTAAAAATAAATGAAAAAATAATCATTTGGTAGACATAATTTTTAGAAGCAATAAAGTGCTGCCATCTGGAATAGAAATATCATTGTTCAAAGCCCCTTGGGTTAGGATGCGTTAGACCTTGGGTTTAAGTCCATCTGAACCTGGATAGGAAATGTTTAGAGGGATATAGGTTAAATGTGGGCAAATGGGGTTAGCATAGATAGCCCAGCATGGACAAGTTGGGCCCAGGTTTCCTTGCTGTATGATTTATGACACTATGAATTAATCCTTTGGTTCTGATGAATTGTTGTAATCTATATATTACTAAATCTATCATTTTATTTGTTTGATTGAATGTATACGTTCGTGTGCGTGATATTCTAAAACCCTGCCAAAATGGTACATGATAGCGCTACATTTTTTGGCCCATCTTACTCGCCATATTCCTGGGATGTAAAAGGGACAGGTTTCGTTCGGATTGATGCTATATTTTACAAGTTATTGACATTTTAAACTTTACAAAAATCACTTTTCAAACCACTTTTCCACAAGCCCTCACCGTCGGCAGCGTTCAACGTCACAATGACGTTACAATGGGATCCCGAATCTCATTTACATTTAAAAATCGCGATTTTCAAAACAACTCAGTTTTAATCAAATTCCGTTTTCATTAACAGCTAACATTGTGTTTATGCTATTTTAGTGAAATATTGCGATTTTCATTGTGGTGGGGGTGTGGGATAGGGGGGATGTTTCATTTAAAAAAAACATCGTGAATTTCATTGTGGGGCGGTAGGATAGGAGGGAGTGGAGGAGCAAGGGGATCGAGGGGGTATGGAGGGGGGAGGGAAGGGAAAGTGGGGGAGGTGAGGAGGGAGATTGGGGAGGGGGAGAGATAGAGGGGATGAGGGGGGGATAGAGGGAGAGAAAGGCAGTGGGGGAGGTGAGGAGGGAGAGTGGGGGGTGGGAGAGGGGGGAGGTGAGGAGGGGGGGAGAAGGGAGATAGGGGAGGGGGGTAGGGAGGGGAGAGGGTTTAGGGAGGGAGGGATGGAGTAACCAAGGAGAGGGACGGAGAGGTGAGTGGGGGAGGGGAGGAAGAGTGGGACTGGGGGAGTGCTGGAGGATGAGAGGCAATGGAGGATAGGGTGGAAAGAGGGATGGCGAGGCGCAGTTGGGAAGGATTGCCGTGACTTGCATCACAACGGGGATCTCTGGTGTCACAAAGGGAACCCCTCAGCCGCGTCTGCACAGTTGGGGGCTATGGGTCAGTGGTGGAATATTTCATTGGGGGACGGGGCCCAACTGGTCCGTACTTGGTCTAGTAATAATTAAAATTAGGGCAGCATGGTGTCGCCGCAGTAGAGTTGCTGCCTTACAGCGCCAGGGACCCGGGTTCGTTCCTGACTACGGGCATTGTCTGTACGGAGTTTGTATGTTCGCTCGGTTTCCTCCGGGTGCTCCGGATTACTCCCACACTCCAACGACATTCAGCTGTTAATTGTAGGTTAATTGGCTTTGGGAAAATTGGGAATTGTGCTTAGTGTGTAGGATAGTGTTAGTGTATGGAGATTACGGACCGGTGCGGACTCAGTGGGCTGTAGGGCCTGTTTCCGTGCTGCACCCCTGAACTAAATTACTTTAAAAATAAGTTGTGATATGGGAAAGCAGAGTCTGTTACATTTGTATAAAATCTCTTGGGAAAATGAACTGGGTTTGCCGATGCCTACGTGATTCCTCGATATCAAAACGTAATGCTACTCTGAGTAATGGCCGAAAGTTAGATCAAGGTCAGAAGAGGGAAGATAATGGAGTTCCCTTTAAAGGGTATAATAATGGAGAAACACTCTGAATTGTGAAATAGGCAATAGGTGCAGGAGTAGGCTATTCGACCCTTTGAGCCAGCACCGCCATTCACTGTGATCATGGCTGATCAACCACACTGAGGTCAACCATTTGGGCCTTCACATTGGTTCTGGCCCAGAGACTGTCTAGATTGGTCTTCATTGGCTCAAATAATGCCTTTGCCCCAGCCAACTATTCACTTTGAATGCCTATGGATCTGAACAATTCCCTTTTGAGACCAGATTGTTCCCTTAAAGATCATGAGGTCAATGGTTCAGCGCTGTATTTATTGTCATGTGTATTCAAACACAGTGACATGCTTGTTCTGCACGCCATCCAGACAAATGGCACTATACACGAGTCCAATCTTGCAACTTCAAAGTCTCTGAAAAGTCTGGTCTTAGCCTAAGGTCGGCACGGTGACGCAGCTGTCCAGTTGCTGCCTGACAATGTTCACAGCTCCAGAGATCCGGGTTCAAGCCTGGCTACGCGTGCTGTCTGTACATAGTTTGTGCGTTCACCCCGTGACCCACATGGGTTTCTCCGCGTGTTCCGGTTTCCTCCCACATTCCAAAGACGTACAGCTTTATAGGTTAATCGGCTTTGGTTCAAACAAAATTGTAAATTGTCCCTGGTGTGCAGGAGCGTGCCAGTGTACTGTGATCGCTGGTCGGTGCGGACTCGCTGGGCTGAAGGGCTTGTTTCCGTGCTGTTTCTCCGGATGTTTCGGATTCCTCCCACACTCTAAAGACATGCGGGTTTGTAGGTTAATTGGCTTTTGAAATTGTCCCTGATGTATGAGATGAAACTAGAGTATGGATGCTCGTTGGTCGGCATGGACATGATGGGCTGAAGGGCTTATTTCTAGGCTGCATCTCCAAACTCAACTAAACTAAATTAAAGATAGACACAAAAGGCTGGATTAACTCTACGTTGTGAAACCAAAATGTATAAAAAAATACCCTTTATTAAAATCTGACAATGTGCACTTTAATCACGTGATTTTTTCTATTACAAATCTCAAATTGTTGAGTACAGAGGCAAATAAATAAATGATGGGTCTTTGTCCCAAACATAGAAACATAGAAAATAGGTGCAGGAGTAGGCCATTCGGCCCTTCGAGCCTGCACCACCATTCGATATGATCATGGCTAATCATCCAACTCAGTACCCCATCCCTGCCTTCTCTCCATACCCTCCTCTGATCCCTTTAGCCACAAGGGCCACATCTAACTCCCTCTTAAATATAGCCAATTAACTGGCCTCAGCTACCTTCTGTGGCAGAGAATTCCACAGATTCACCACTGTGTAAAAAATGATTTTCTCATCTTGGTCCTAAAAGATTTCCCTCTTATCCTTAAACTGTGACTCCTAGTTCTGGACTTCCCCAACATCGGGAATAATCTTCCTGCATCTAGCCTGTCTAACCCCTTAAGAATTTTTGTAAGTTTCTATAGATCCCCCCTCAATCTTCTGAATTCCAGCGTGTACAAGCCGAATCTATCCAGTCTTTCTTCATATGAAAGTCCTGCCATCCCAGGAATCAGTCTGGTGAACCTTCTCTGTACTCCCTCTATGGCAAGAATGTCTTTCCTCAGATTGGGAGACCAAAACTGTACGCAATACTTCAGGTGTGGTCTCACCAAGACCCTGTACAACTGCAGTAGAACCTCCCTGCTCTTATACTCAAATCCTTTTGCTATGAATGCTAATATACCATTTGCTTTCTTCACTGCCTGCTGCACCTGCATTCCTCCTTTCAATGACTGGTGTACCATGACACCCAGGTCTCGTTGCATCTCCCCTTTTCCTAATCGGCCACCATTCAGATTATAGTCCACTTTCCTGTTTTTGCCACCAAAGTGGATAACCCCACATTTATCCACATTATACTGCATCTGCCATGCATTTGCCCACTCACCCAACCTATCCAAGTCACCTTGCAGCCTCCTAGCATCCCCCTCACAGCTAACACTGCCCCCCAGCTTCGTGTCATCCGTTTCTTTACTCAGAGAGTGGTAGCGGTGTGGAATGAGCTTCCAGTGGAAGTGGTGGAGGCAGGTTCATTGGTATCATTTAAAAATAAATAGGCATATGGATGAGAAGGGAATGGAGGGTTATGGTATGAGTGCAGGCAGGTGGGACTAAGGGGAAAAAAAGTTGTTCGGCACGGATTTGTAGGGCCGAGATGGCCTGTTTCCGTGCTGTAATTGTTATATGGTTATATGGTTATGGAGGGCACTGTAAATACGAAGAATTGTCTCGACCCGAAATGTCTCCCATTCCTTCTATCCAGAGATGCTGCCTGTCCTGCTGAGTTGCTCCGCTATTTGTGCCTACCTTCGATTTAAACCAGCCACCGCAGTTCTTTCCTCGTGTCACACACACACACACACACACACACACACACACACACACACACACACACACACACACACACACACACACACACACACACACACACACACACACACACACACACACACACACACACACACACACACACACACACACACACACACACACACACACACACACACACACACACACAGAAATTAGGTGCAGGAGGAGGCCATTCGGCCCTTCGAGCCAGCACCGCCATTCATTGTGATCATGCTGATCGTCCCCAATCAATAACCCGTGCCTGCCTTCTCCCCATATCCCTGGACTCCACTAGCCCCTTGAGCTTTATCGAACTCTCTCTTAAATCCATCCAGTACTTGGCCTCCACTGCCCTCTGTGGCAGGAATTCCATAAATTCACGACTCTCTGGGTGAAAAAGTTTTTTCTCACCTCAGTCTTAAATGACTTCCCCTTTATTCTAAGACTGTGGCCCTTGGTTCTGGACTCGCCCAAATTTGATAACATTTTTCCTGCATCTAGCCTGTCCAGTCCTTTTATAATTTTATGTTTCTATAAGATATCCTTCAGAACTCCAGTGAATACAATCCTAGTCTTTTCAATCTTTCCTCAGATGACAGTCTCGCCATCCCACGGATCAATCTCGTGAACCTATGCTGCACTGCTTCAATCACAAGGAAGTCCTTCCTCAAATTAGGAGACCAAAACTGTACACAATTGTACACACAGACACGCACACATTCCAGATTTGGGAGTTATACCAGGAAGGACGGAACTTCTCAATACTGTTTTCTTTGGGAAACAGGTCTGAGAGGAAATCCAATGGTTATCCTAAGTTAAAGGGATGTAACCAGCAATTGCTGCTTCCACCAAACTCACTATCTAGCAAAGTCACACTTGGGCCGTGAATTCCAGATACTGCGTACATATCACTGACGCTGATATGTGGTATACATGCTCGGAGTGGAATTTCCTGGGAGGGGAGGATGGGGAGGGGTGATCTTTACTCAGAGGGTGGTGAGAATGTAGAACGGCCACCCACTGGAGGAGTCTGATAGAGATATATACATTAACAACGAAAATTGATCAGGTAGATAGTTTAAAACTTTTTCCCATGGTGGCTTGTCTAGGACAAGAGGGCAGGTTTGAGGTAAGGGCTGCACAGTGGTGGTAGAGTTGCTGCTGTACAACGCCTGAGACCCGGGTTCATACTGAGTTTTGTACGTTCTCCCCGTGACCTGCGTGGGTTTTCTCTGAAATCTTTGGTTTAACCATATAATAACCATATAACCATATAACAATTACAGCACAGAAACAGGCCATCTCGACCCTTCTAGTCCGTGCTGAACACATAATCTCCCCTAGTCCCATATACCTGCGCTCAGACCATAACCCTCCATTCCCTTCCCATCCATATAACTATCCAATTTATTTTTAAATGATAAAAAACGAACCTGCCTCCACCACCTTCACTGGAAGTTCATTCTACACAGCTACCACTCTCTGAGTAAAGAAGTTCCCCCTCATGTTACCCCTAAACTTCAGTCCCTTAATTCTCATGTCATGTCCCCTACTCTCAGTGGGAAAAGCTTTTCCACGTCAACTCTGTCTATCCCTCTCTTCATTTTAAAAACCTCTATCAAGTCCCCCCTTAACCTTCTGCGCTCCAAAGAATAAAGCCCTAACTTGTTCAACCTTTCTCTGTAACTTAGTTGCTGAAACCCAGGCAACATTCTAGTAAATCTCCTCTGTACTCTCTCTATTTTGTTGACATCCTTCCTATAATTAGGCGACCAAAATTGTACACCATACTCCAGAATTGGCCTCACCAATGCCTTGTACAATTTTAACATTACATCCCAACTTCTATACTCAATGCTCTGATTTATAAAGGCCAGCACACCAAAAGCTTTCTTTACCACCCTATCTACATGAGATTACACTTTCAGGGAACTGTGCACAGTTATTCCCAGATCCCTCTGTTCACCTACATTCTTCAATTCCCTACCATTTACCATGTACGTCCTATTTTGATTTGTCCTGCCAAGATGTAGCACCTCACACTTATCAGCATTAAACTCCATCTGCCATCTTTCAGCCCACTCTTCCAACTGGCATTTACTCCAACTCTCGTATATGTTTGTAGGTTAATTGGCTTGGTGTAAATTGTCCCTAGGTGTGTGTTGGGTAGTGTAGGATATACAACTTGTGTAAAAAGATAAACTGGGTGGCATAGTCATGGTGGGCTGAAGGGCCTGTTTCCAAACTAGACTTTGTAAAGGGTTTCGACCCGAAACATCACCCATTCCTTCTCTCCAGTGATGCTGCCTGTCCTGCTGAGTTACTCCAGCATTCTTGTGTCCATCTCAGGCAATGGGTCTGCTATGCAAAAGGGACGATATCTGTCCTGTAATTACATCAAAATACACAACTCTTGTATTTTGTAATAAATCTGATTTGTGGATCATAGCCTGAGAATACAGCGAGCATGTGAGCTTTGTTACATGCTCACAGAGTCACAAGGTCACAAAGAATTTAGTGTTCGCCCTAGTGGTCTCTCCACTTGCAGGCAAGGTCTCTCTGCAGTTCGTATAAAACACAGACTTTTGTTCTGGGCTGCAGAAAAGCTTTTGGAAAAGCCTAAGTTATTACAGTGAGGCCGAGGAAATGAAATAACCAGCCCATCCATCCTGTTTTGAAGTGTATGGCCATTTTTTAAAAGACTATTTTGTAATAAGGCCACAGTAGAAAAGGATAAGTGGGTTAAAACCTTGAATAGTAGTTAGACATTTCCAACTTTAAAAACAAAGACTGCAGATGCTGGTTTATACCAAAGATAGATACTTCGGGATGGAGTAACTCAGCTGGTCAGGCAGTATCGCTGGAGAAAAAGGAAAGGTAAAGTTTTAGACTTGGATCCTGAAGAAGCGTCAGAATGATCCAAAATGTTATTATCTGAATGGTGGCCGATTAGGATAGGGGGAGATGCAACGAGACCTGGGTGTCATGGTACACCAGTCATTAAAAATAGGCATGCAGGTGCAGCAGGCAGTGAAGAAGGCAAATGGTGTGTTAGCATTCATAGCAAAAGGATTTGAGTATAGGAGCAGGGAGGTTCTACTGCAGTTGTACAGGGTCTTGGTGAGACCACACCTGGAGTATTGCGTACAGTTTTGGTCTCCTAATCTGAGGAAAGACATTCTTACCATAGAGGGAGTACAGAGAAGGTTCACCAGACTGATTCCTGGGATGTCAGGTCTTTCATATGAAGAAAGACTGGATAGACTCGGTTTGTACTCGTTAGAATTTAGAAGATTGAGGGGGGATCTTATAGAAACTTACAAAATTCTTAAGGGGATGGACAGGCTAGATGCAGGAAGATTGTTCCCGATGTTGGGGAAGTCCAGAACGAGGGGTCACAGTTTAAGGATAAAGGGGAAATCTTTTAGGACCGAAATGAGGAAAACTTTTTTCACACAGAGAGTGGCGAATCTCTGGAATTCTCTCCCGCAGAAGGTAGTTGAGGCCAGTTCATTGGCTATATTTAAGAGGGAGTTTGATGTGGCCCTTGTGGCTACAGGGATCAGGGGGTATGGAGAGAAGGCAGGTACAGGATACTGAGTTGGATGATCAGCCATGATCATATTGAATGGCAGTGCAGGCTCGAAGGGCCGAATGGCCTATTCCTGCACCTATTTTCTATGTTTCTATGTTACTTATCCATGTTCTCCAGAGATGTTGCCTGACCCGCTGAGCTACTCCAGCATTTTGTGCCTACCTTTGTTTTAAACTTTAGATTCCCTGGACTGATGTAAAAGGCTTGTGAAGAGACGCAAGAGAATCCTGGTGTTATTTATAAATGGAGGAAAGGCAGCAATATTCCCAGTGGGTATTGTATCTATTCTTAGTTGGAAATTAGGCAAGTTATTGTCCAATTCTGGCCCCTGTACCAAGGAAGATTGGTAAGCGTTTTGGCTAGGTACAGTGAAGATTTCCTGGAATTAGTCTCAGGATGTGTGACTCAATATACATGGTGTAACTGGAAGGGCTGGGATTATTAGCAGCATTGTTGAGCAGACGGATCTTGAGGTGCTACGGGATCTTAGGGCCCAGGGCACCCACCATCCTATGTTGGAAAATAAACTTGCCACACACATCTCTTTTAATCTTTGTCCCTCTCATCTTAAACCTGTGCTCATAGATAGTCAATGAACAATAGGTGCAGGAGTAGGCTATTCAATGGCTGATCATCCACAATCAGTACCCCGTTCCTGCCTTCTCCCCATATCCCCTAACTCCGCTATCTATAGGAGCCCTATCTAGCTCTCTCTTGAAAGTATCCAGAGAACGGGCTTACACTGCCCTCTGAGACAGAGAATTCCACAGACTCACAACTCTCTGTGTGGAAAAAGTGTTTCCTCATCTCTGTTCTAAATGGCTTACTCCTTATTCTTAATCTGTGGCCCCTGGTTCTGGACTCCCCCAATATCGGGAACATGTTTTCTGCCTCTAGCGTGTCCAAACCCTTAATAATCTTATATGTTTCAATAAGATATCCTCTCATCCTTCTAAATTCCAGGGTATACAAGTCCATCCGCTCCATTCTCTTAGCATATGACAGTCCCGCCATCCCGGGAATTAACCTTGTAAACCTACGCTGCACTCCCTCAATAGCAAGAATGTCCATCCTCAAATTAGGGGCCAAAACTGCACAATACTCCAGGTGTGGCCTTGTACAACTGCAGAAGGACCTCTTTGCTCCTATACTCAAGTCGCTGTCAAGTCAAGTCACTTTTATTTCTATAGCACATTTAAAAAAACAACTCTCGTCGGCCAATGCTTTACAATTGGTGGAGGTACTAGCGTTATATAACAGTGGTTCATGGATTAAGTACATACATAAATACATACATATAGTCCTCCATCAGAGAACGTCAAGAAAGGCTTGAGAGTAAAGATGAATTTTAAGTCTCGACTTAAAAGAGTCGATGGAGGGGGCAGTTCTGATGGGAAGGGGGATGCTGTTCCACAGTCTAGGAGCTGCAACCGCAAAGGCGCGGTCGCCCCTGAGCTTATGCCTAGACCGCGGGATGTTCAGTAACCCCAAGTCGGCCGATCTGAGGGGCTGGAGGTGGTGTGGTAGGTAAGCAGACTTTTGATGTAGGTGGGGGCAGGCCCATTGAGGGCTTTGTAAACATAAAGAAGGATCTTGAAATTTATTCGGAACCGCACCGGAAGC
Source organism: Leucoraja erinaceus (assembly GCF_028641065.1). Classification (NCBI taxonomy): domain Eukaryota; kingdom Metazoa; phylum Chordata; class Chondrichthyes; order Rajiformes; family Rajidae; genus Leucoraja; species Leucoraja erinaceus. Next base: position 24,051,043 of record NC_073408.1, on the reverse strand, counting down.
CAGTGGAGAGAGGCCAGGATCGGGGTGATGTGGTCCCATTTTCGGGTGCCCATCAGGAGTCTCGCTGCAGCGTTTTGGACCAGTTGCAGGTGGGACAGGGAAGATTGGCTGATGCCAGTATAGAGGGAGTTGCAGTAATCTAGGCGGGAGGAGATAAATGTGTGGATGATTTTTTTGAGGTCATCAAACTGGAGGAATTGTTTTATTTTAGCTATCGTCCGGAAGAAGCTAGCTTTTACCATGGCATTGACTTGTTTGTCAAATTTCAAAGCTGAGTCAAATATCACGCCAAGGTTTTTGACGTGAGGTTTGAGTAGTGGGGTAAGGCTTCCAAGGGTGCCTGCTATCATTTTGATTGACTCCGAGGGGCCGAGAAGGATGACCTCAGACTTACTCTCGTTTAGTTGGAGGAAGTTCTGGGCCATCCAACACTTTATACCCTCGAGGCAGATTTGATTGTTTTTTGAGCTTCAGGGTGAGATAGAGTTGTGTATCGTCTGCGTAGCTATGGAAGGAAATGCCATGCCTTTGAATAACTTGGCCTAAGGGGAGCATATACAGGGAGAAGAGAATGGGGCCAAGGATGGAACCTTATGGAACCCCACAGCAGAGGCTAGCTGGGTAGGAGAAGGAGTTGCCTATGTTAATAGAGAAACTCCTTTCATCTCCTTTGAGGTAGGAGACGAACCAGCTCAGGAAAGTACCATCAATACCAACCCCGTACCTGAGACGGTCAATTAGGATGGTGTGGTCCACTGTATCAAATGCTGCGCTGAGGTCGAGAAGGAGCAGGATTGCACAGTCGCCGGAGTCAACGGTGAGCAGTAGCTCATTATGTACCTTCAACAAGACAGACTGTGCAGTGGTGGGCCCTAAAACATGATTGGAAAGTTTCCAAGATAGTATTTTGGTGTATACTCAACTCCTCTTGTTTTGAAGGCCACCATGCCATTTTCTTTCTTCACTGCCTGCTGTACCTACATGCTTACTTTCATAGACTGATGAACAAGATACCCCCCCCCCCCCCCCCCCCCCCCCCAAATCTCGTTGTACTTCCCCTTTTCCCAACGACACATTTAGATAGTAAACTTTCTTCCTGTTTTTGCTACCACAGTGAATAACCTCACATTAATCCACATTAAACTGCATCTGCCATGCATTTTCCCACTTCCCCAAGCTGTCCAAGTCACCCTGGATTCTCATAGTCATATATCCTGGACACAGGCCTTTGTCCCAGCTTGTCCACGCCAACCAATATGCCCCATCTACACTAGTCCCACCTGCCTCCATTTGGCCCATATCCCTCTAAATGTATCCTATCCATGTACCTATCCAAATGTTGTGATAGTACCTACCTCAGTCTTTGACATTTCCACCCTAAGTTCTGACTGTCTACCCTATCCATGCCTCTCATCATTTTATATATCTTAATCAGATCTCCCCTCAACCTCTGACTCTCTAGAGAAACAAAGAGGTCCTTCTGCAGTTGTACAAGGCTCTAGTGAGACCACCCCTGGAGTATTGCGCAGTTTTGTCCCCTAATTTGAGGATGGACATTCTTGCTATTGAGGGAGTTCTTGCTATTGAGGTTTACAAGGTTAATTCCCGGGATGGCGGGACTGTCATATGCTAAGAGAATGGAGTGGATGGACTTGTATACTCTAGAATTTAGAAGGATGAGAGGGAATGTTATTGAAACAGATAAAATTATTAAGGGTTTGGACATGCTAGAGGCAGGACACATGTTCCCGATATTGGGGGAGTGCAGAACCAGGGGCCACAGATTAAGAATAAGGGGTTAGCCTCTCTCTCTGGCTAATGCACTCTAATCCAAGTAGCATTCTGGTAAACCTCCTCTGCACCCTCTCCAAAGCCTCCACACCCGTCCTGCAATGGGGCGACCAAATCTGCACACAATACTCCTAATGCAGTCTAACCAAAGTCCTAAAAAGATGCATCGTGACTTTCTGAAAACTGAGCAGATGAGTTAACTTGGCAGATTCAATGAGAATGACCTGTTCCTCTGTACATCAATACTTTTAATGGTCTTGCCTTTAACTGTTCACTTTCCTTTGATATTTGACCTACCAAAGTATTAAGCTTGTTTGGATTAATCTCCAATTGTCATTTCTCTGCCTATATTTGTAAGTAATCTATATCTTGCTGTATCCTTTGACAGCTTTTGAAGCAGGGTTGCAGAGAGGGCTTCGGAGTAGTGTAGATGGACAAAGAGCTGGCAGATGTTGAAAAATGTCTTTGAAAGGCAGAGTACAAAGGCAGTGCACATTTGAAAAGGTGAGGTAATGGTATGCAGCATCAGGGAGCCTAAGAGAGTCTCCATCCTTCCCCCAGCTAAGTCACACCAGCTTCTCGTTCTCAACTAACAAACAGCTAACAATGGCCTGTTTTGTTTATCTTTGTTCCTTTTTTTGCCTCTCTGCCATTCATTTGTTCTATATCTCTCTACATCACCATCTATATCTCGTTTCCCTTTCCCCTGACTGTCAGGTCTGCAGAAGGGTCCTGTCTGAAACGTCACCTATTCCTTCTCTCCACAGATGCTGCCTGACCCTCTAAGTTCCTCCAGCATTTTGTGTCTATCTTCGGTATAAACCAGCATCTGCAGTTCCTTCCTCAGCATTTGCTTTGTCTTTTAAAACTTGCCTTCCTAATCGCTTGCTGTACCTGCATGTTAACTTCCAGAGATTCACATGCAAGGGCCTCTGGAAGTCATGTTATATATCATTATTTTTCATTATTTCACCTTTTAAAGTATGCAGTGGCTTTCTACGTAGGAGCTTCAGTGAGCGACTCGCCAGCCCCGCAAACACTCGCCAGCCCTGGTGACCCGTCCGCATCTGCCCCCACCGCTGCTTCTGCTTCCATCCCTCCCTCAGCCCCGGCTCTCTTAACACCCGCGGCCCACGCAGTTGATGAGTTTTTAAATTTTCGTTGATCACAGAATTTCTCACGACAGAGCGTGAGGAATTGGTGATCAGCGTGAGAGCGTGAGAATTTGTCGAAATGCGTGATTTGCACGCTCAAAGCGTGAGAGTTGGCAGCCCTGAAGTAAGAAGGCAGCATTTTAGGCCCGAGATTAAAAAAATTCCCCACTCAGAAAGTTGCATATCTTGGGATTTCTCTACACAGAGTTCAGTTTCATTTTATTGTCACGTGTACTGAGGTACAGTGAAAAGCTATTGTTGCGTGCTAAGCTGTCAGCGTAAAGACAATACATGATTTTAACGAGTAATTTACAGTGTACAGATTTACGGTCCGTGTATAGTTCTGGGGAGGCTCCGTGGCTGATTATGTTCAAGGCAAGAAGTTGACAAGTTTTTGGATGTGAAGAGAATCAAGAGAAATGTAGTTGGTACAGGATCGTGTTACTGGGGTCGGGCACGACTGTGTGCACAGCAGAGCTAATGGGCTGAATGCCTTTTATCTCTTACGTTCTATAATTTTGTCATTCACGTAGGTCCTTTCCTGCTGTGGTTTTGTCTGCTGCCTCATGGTGAGTAATTGGAAAATGTTCTGAATTAGTATCATCATCCGTTTGTAGCCCATCACCACATATTTCCCCTACTGCTAACCTCTCTGGCTTATGACCTGTATTCTGTGTAAGGCATTGGCTGCTTTGACTAGCATTGGAATCGTAGAAACATAGAAACACAGGTGCAGGAGTAGGTCATTCAGCCCTTTGAGCCAAAACCTCCATTCAATATGATCATGACTGCTCATCTAAAATTAATACCCCATTCCTGCTTTTTAGAGTCTTGACTTCTTTCTGCCCTGCTTCTGTAAATGTATTTTCTTGTTTATTTTTACTCGCTGTGTTCCTTTCACTATGGAGCATATTTCTGTGGATACGCTTGATCCACAACATCTCATTGATGTCTGAAGATTCAGTCTGAAACAGTGTCTCATCCCAGAACATCATCCATTTCTTCTTTCCAGAGAAGATGCCTGTCCCGCTGAATTACTCCAGCTTTTTGTGTCTATCTTTGATTTAAACCCGCACCTGCAGTTCCTTCCTACACATCTCATTGATGTCCGGCTTTGAGCTTCCTGATCAGGGTCTATGCTAGTTTGCCTGTTTGTGGTGTCACATGGCAGTTGAACTGTCCTCAGTGTGAAGACAGGACTATATCTCCACAAGACCTTCCACCAAGATGGCATGGTGGGTAGCAGTACAGTTGCTGCCTTGCACCGCCAGAGAACCGGGTTCGATCCTAACTAAAGGTGTGGTCTGTACGGTCTCCTCATGACCTTCGTGGTTTTTCTCCGGGTGTTCCGGTTTCCTCCCACACTCCAAAGACGTGCAGGTTGCAGGTTAATTGGCTTCGATAAATTGTAAATTTACCCTAATGTGTCAGATAGTGCTAGTGTACGGGGTGATTGCTGGTCGGCATGGACTGTGGGCCGAAGGGCCTGTTTCCATTCTGTTTCTCTAAAATCATGGACAGATGCAGCTGCTACAGGTAGATTAGTCAGGACAACGTCAAATGTATCTATCCCTGGTGTTAGACACAAAAAGCTAGAGTAACTCAGCGGAACTCAGCGGGTCGGACAGCATCTCTGGAGAAAAGGAATAGGTGACATTTCGGATTGTGACTCTTCTTCAGACTGTTGCCAATTCCTTCTCGCCAGAGATGCTGTTTGAGCCACGGAGTTACTCCAGCTTTTTGTGTCTATCTTTAGTTGAAGCCAGCATCTGCAGTTCCGTGCTACATATTAGTTCATTACCTACATGCCTCAGACCTGTCTGGTTGCTGTGCCCTCAGGACTTGTTGCTCGGTCCATGCAGGAGTTGCCAAACGTTTCATCATAGTGGACTCTCATGTTCCCACCCAGAGAACATTTGCCCTTTGCCTATGCTATTTTGAGTGCTTCCTTCAAGTGTCTCTCTGTGTCGGCTCATCAGGTGACGGAGTCAGTAATGATAATCAGGAGACACAAGAAACCGCAGATGCTGGAATCTTGAGCAAAACACATGGTGCTGGAGTAACTTGGCTTGTCATGCAGCATCTGTGGAGGGAACTGACAGGCAACGTTTCTGGCCTGCTTCAACCTAATTGTATTGGGCGGGGTGGAGAGAAAGCTGGAAAAGAAAGGTGGGGGCGGGACCATGTCTGGCAAGTGATAGGTGGGGAAAAAAGACAGATAGTGCTGGAGTAATTCAGCATCCTTGGAGAACATGGATTGGTGATGTTCTAGATAGAGATTGTTCTTGAGAAGTGATAGGTGGGTACAGGTAAGGGAATGGGGGGTCGGATTAATTGGTAGATGGGTGGACAAAGGCTATTGGAAAGGAGACAAAAGGGAGTTGGGTAAGGAGAGAGGAGGATTGAAATGTGAAGCCAGTGGGATTCCAGGAGTTGTTGTTCTTGCCCTTGTTTCACCTGATGTCATGGGACTTGATGGTGCTGCACCCGCTGAGTTTCCCCTACACACTGGGGGCAATTTACAGAAGGTCAATTAATCCACGATCCCTGCACGTCTTTGGGATGTGGGAGGAAAGCGGGGCATCCAGGGGAATCCCATGCGGTCACAGGGAGAACGAGCAAATGCCCGAGGTCAGGATCGAGCGCGGGTTACTGGCACTGCGAGGAAGTGGCTCTAACCACTGCAACATGTTGCAGCCTCTTGTCTTTACAAACCTGTGAAGCCTCAGCGTGGTCCATTGTTCAACTTGGTGTTTGGATGTGGTATGATGGTTAGGATTACTCAGTCTGCTCCAGATAGTCTTGCTGTGTACAAAATAACAGATGCAGTGGTCTGTAAACATGAGTCACACTCACCTTGACTTTGTGATGAACACCTTTTCTGTTTTTTGAGTTACATTATACACCATTGCAAACCCCTTTTTCTATTGCTTAATTGCATAATATTTCACTTTTGTAATGACTTTTGCCCTGAGTTGTGGTAAGTGGCTATTCTTACTTGAGCGTTAATGCAAAGACTTTTCATAGAAACATAGAAAACATAGAAATTAGGTGCAGGAGTAGGCCATTCGGCCCTTCGAGCCTGCACCGCCATTCAATATGATCATGGCTGATCATCCAACTCAGTATCCCGTACCTGCCTTCTCCCCGTACCTGCCTTCTCTCCATACCCTCTGATCCCCTTAGCCACAAGGGCCACATCTAACTCCCTCTTAAATATAGCCAATGAACTGGCCTCGACTACCCTCTGTGGCAGAGAGTTCCAGAGATTCACCACTCTCTGTGTGAAAAAAGTTCTTCTCATCTCGGTTTTAAAGGATTTCCCCCTTATCCTTAAGCTGTGACCCCTTGTCCTGGACTTCCCAAACATCGGGAACAATCTTCCTGCATCTAGCCTGTCCAACCCCTTAAGAATTTTGTAAGTTTCTATAAGATCCCCTCTCAATCTCCTAAATTCTAGAGAGTATAAACCAAGTCTATCCAGTCTTTCTTCATAAGACAGTCCTGACATCCCAGGAATCAGTCTGGTGAACCTTCTCTGCACTCCCTCTACGGCAATAATGTCCTTCCTCAGATTAGGAGACCAAAACTGTACGCAATACTCCAGGTGTGGTCTCACCAAGACCCTGTACAACTGCAGTAGAACCTCCCTGCTCCTATACAGGGGTCACAGCTTAAGGATAAAGGGGAAATCCTTTAAAACCGAGATGAGAAGAACTTTTTTCACACAGAGAGTGGTGAATCTCTGGAACTCTCTGCCACAGAGGGTAGTTGAGGCCAGTTCATTGGCTATATTTAAGAGGGAGTTAGATGTGGCCCTAGTGGCTAAGGGGATCAGGGGGTATGGAGAGAAGGCAGGTACGGGATACTGAGTTGGATGATCAGCCATGATCATATTGAATGGCGGTGCAGGCTCGAAGGGCCGAATGGCCTACTCCTGCAACTAATTTCTATGTTTCTATTTCTATGTTTCTATACTCAAATCCTTTTGCTATGAAAGCTAACGTACCATTCGCGGTATTTCACACACGTTATTTAAACAAGAGGCAACAGAACTAAGTTAGCTAAAATTCTCATGAGCCCCGGTGTCTCCAAGGAGTTAACCATAAATAGTTTACTGGTTTATTTCAGATCTCATTATCTCATCTTGGAAATTCTGGAGACATGATGTGATCACTGCATCTTTGAATGAATTATTTGATTGAACGATACAGCATGGAAACAGGCCCTCCAGCCGACAGTCCATGCCGTACATCGATCACCCGTTCACACTAGTTCTATGTTGTTCCACTTCCTCATCCACTCCCTACACACAAGGGATGACTTGCAAAGGCTAATTAACCTGCAAACATTCACGCTTTTGGGATGTGGGAGGAAACCAGAGCACCTGGAGGAAACTCATGAAGGGAGAATGAGCAAACCACGCACAAACATCACCTGAGGTCAGGATCGAACCTGGATCCCTGGTGCTGTGAGGCAGCAACTCCACCAGCTGTGCCATTGTGCCGTGCCTTATGGTGATTGACAGGCTGGGACAGGTGCGTTGTTGAGCTTGTTGAGTGGTCTTGCTGCTATTTGCCCATGAGGGCGGCACAGTGACGCAGCGGTAGAGCTCCTGCCTTATAATGCCAGTGACCTGGGTTCAATCCTGACTACTGGTGCTGCCTGTACGGACTTTGTACATCCCTCCTGTGACCTGTGTTAATTTTCTCCGACATCTTCAGTTTCCTCCCACACTCCAAAGACGTACTTTTATTGGACTTGGTAAAGGTGTAATTGACTAGGTAAAATTGTCCTCGGTGTCTGTAGGGTAGTGCTAATGTGCGGAGATTGCTGGTCGGGGCGGAATCGGTGGGCCAAAGGCCTATAAATGCGCTATGTCTCTAAACTAAACTAAACCTCCCTGTGCTCTGAAGAGAGAGACATCAACAGTGTCTATCACACACTGATAGAGATGTACAGCACAGAACCAGGCTCTTCCGCCCAACCTATCCACGCCAATCAAATCGACATATTCAAACCTTTCCATTGCCCCTCGGACCAGCTGTGCCACTGTGCGTCTTACATGGTAAACACAGGTACTGTTTGCAGATCATAAGGTCATAAGTGATAGGAGTAGAATTAAGCCATTCAGCCCATCGTCTACCCTGCCATTCAATCATCATCATCTCTCTCTCTCTCTCTCTCTCTCTCTCTCTCCTAACCCCATTCCCCTGCCTTTTCCCCATAACCTCTGGCACCCGTACTAATCAAGGTGATGAAAGGCGATGAAAATACATGCGGCTGTTTTGGTAGTGAGCAAGGAGGACAAGCTTGATCACACTAATGCACGCAATCTGTGAGAAATCCTTGCTCTCTGGTGTCTTACATATGAGATGACCCTGTGATTTTGGGTGAGCAGACCACGTTGATTTATTTGGAGGTACAAAGACAAGTTGTACTGGTTTTAAGTGGTTCTGATAATAACTATTACTCTTTCATGGTGTGAAATAAAGATTAGAGTAACCCAATTAAGAGCAGGTGCAAAAGGCATGATATGCAGCGCAGCTTGCCAAGGGAAAGAGAGCATGTATTTGTGCAAGTCGTAACTGGGTACACAGAGTCTTGGATAGAGAGATTTGGCAGCTTCTTCCACCATGGTTTGTTGCCAGTGAACTCGAGCATGCACTTGCACCCAGCTCTCATTTATAACGTTGCTGAAATTTGGCATCATTTAGTTTAGAGATATAGTGCAGAAACAGGCTCTTTGGCCCATCGAGTCCATGCTGACCACCAATCACCCGCTCCCACTAGTTCGATGTTATCCCGCTTTCCCATCCACTCTGGCCATTAGCGTTAATTTACAGAGGCTAATTACCCTACAAACCTGCACGTCTTTGGAATGCGGGAGGAAACCAGAGCACCCGGAGAAATCCCTGTCGGAAGGAACTGCATATGCCGGTTTAAACCGAAGATAGACACAAAAAGCTGGAGTAATTCAGCTGGTCAGATCGCATCTCTGGTAAAAAAGGATTGGCGATTTTGGATCGGTGTGAAGAAGGGCCTCGACCCGAAACGTCACCTATTCCTTTTCTCCAGAGATGCTGCCTGTCCTGACTCCAGCCCTTTGTGTCTACTTGTCAGGCAGAAGGCTGTGTTGTAACGTTACTGGAACAGCTCGGTTGGGATACGGACACAGGGAACTGCAAATGCTTGTTTACTGAAAAAGACACAAAGTGCCGGAGTAACCCAGCTAAGGGCTAATCTTTTGGAGGTGTTTAAAATCATGAGGGGAATAGATTGTGTTAATGCACAGTTGTTTACCCAGGGTAGGGAAGAACCAGAGTACGTAGGTGTACGGTGAGAGGGGAAAGATTTAAAAGGTAGCTGAGTGATAACTTTTCCACACAGAGGCTGGCGTGTGCCTGACATGAGATGCCAGAGGAAGTGGTAGAGGTATATTAATATAGAATGACAACTTTTAAAAGGCACTTGGACGGGAACAGTTTGTAGGTATGTGGGCCAGGTCCAGTCAGGGGAAACTGGTTTGGTTTGGCATCTTGGTTGGCATGGATAAGTTGGACCGAATGGCCTATTTGTGCGCTGTGTAGCTCGATAACTTTTCTCATGTGGAGTGAAGTGAATTGGCTAGAGGCTGGTTTTCTGTGGCGGTGTGGGGCAATGTCGTTTGGCTCTGCATGCCGGCAAAGTGTCGACCTTTGTTCTGGGCCCTCGTATCCCAGCTCTTCCATGCTGAAAGATGGAGAGATACTTGGAGCTGCCTCTTCTTGGCAGCCATTTAATTATAGACTACCAGTTGCAGAGGTTTGATCTGTTCTGTGGGATGAGAGGTTGCTCAGCTCTGTCAGTGTGTGCTGGTTCTGTTTTTTTAACCACAAGCACAGTCCTGTTCGCTGTCCACATTTGACTGGCACCTCGTGGTTTGTAGGTAAAGGGCCGGTCCCACCAGCATGCGCCTGCATGCGGCAAGAACGACCTAACATGGTCGCTTGAGCTGTACGGCCTCGCGAGGCCGGTCCCACTTTGATCGCTGGAGCAGTATGGAGTTGTGCGGAGCTGGTCCCGACATCGCGCGGGGATCCGAAAAATTGACCGGGATCAATGTACGCCCGTCGGACTTCGCTCGAACTTCACGTCACTCACTTGACCTCCGTGCGTACGGCGTCGAGGCGACTGTGGGCTTTAGGTCGCGCTTGCCGCATGGAGTCCCATGCTCGTGGGACAGGGTTCCAGCCCGCATGGATTCCGACACTTCTCCATGAGAGGTCCATCCCCAACCAGAGTAAATGGTCTGCCAGGGCATGAAGTTACAGAGGGCCGATGGTCCCCAGTACTTGTGTAGAAACAAGCAGCTGCAGATACTGGTTTATACCAAAGATAGACACAAAGTGTTGGAGTAACTCAGCCCATCAGGCAGCATCTCTGGAGGAAAAGGATTGGTGACATTTTGGGTCGGGACTCTTCTTCAGATTTCTTCAGTCTGAAGATGGGTCCAGACTTGAAACGTCACCCATCCTTTTTCTCCACAGATGCTTCCTGACCCGCTGAGTTACTCCAGCACTTTGTTTTTTTCACTCAGGATTGCAGCATCTGCATTTTCTTGTGTCTCTATTCTGAGTTTATCCCACTTTTCCTCATCTCAGTCCTAAATGTCCTACCCCTTGTTCTTAAACTGTGACCCCTGGTTCTGGACTCCCTCAACATGGAGAACATTTTTCCTGCTTCTAGCCTGTCCAATCCCTGAATGTTTCTATAAGATTCCCTCTCATCCTTCTAAATTCCAGTGAATACAAGCCCAGTTGACCCATTCTTTCATCATATGTCAGTCCCGCCATGTCGGGAACTAACCTGGTGAACCTACGCTGCACTCCCTCAATAGCAAGAATGTCCTTCCTCATGGGGAGAACATACAAACTCCATACGCACAGCACCCATCATCAGGACTGTGCCCAGGTCCCTGGCGCTGTGAGGCTGCAACTCTACCACTGCACCACCGTGCCCCCTTGTTGTAGTGGATGATCAATGTTGTACAGAGGAGGAGCCATCTTGGGGAACGGTTGCTAACCAGCAGCCGTCCGTTTAATTCGCTTTTTAAAAAAAGTTTTGAGTAAGTCCTGTGTTTCGTCCGTTGGAGAAATGGACTTTTTAATGTGGGGGGTCGGGGGCAATTCTACTTCTAGGTCCCTACCTGGTCGGTGAGGCAGCTTTTTCTCCGGGCTGCCCGTCGACCCATCCTCGTGGCCTACCAGCGGGCTTGGAGCGCCGTTTCCTGGCGGGGACCGCCCAGCACCTCGGCCTCGGTGGCGGCACAGCGCTGGAGCGCTATCGTGGAGTGGAGCGGGCGATGCCTTGCCTGGGTCGCCGCGCTGGATCGACGCGCTGGAGCTCCAGTGAGCTGTGACCGCCGAGAGCAACACCTCCGGGCTGCGGGTCTGCGGAGCGGGCGGCGCCTACTTTAACATCGGGAGACTGGGAGCTCCAAACCGTCGGCTTCAGAAGCCACGGTCCCCAGTCAGGAAGCGGCCGTTCCAGGCGGTCCAGCCGCTGAGAGGACACTCCCGACACCGGGTCAACACCACCCGGTGAGAACGGCCAGGAACATCGGGCCTCCGTAGAGGCAATTGCAGTGGCCTCAATAGGCCTGACTTTGGGTGAACTGGGGATGGGGACTGGACATTGTGCCTTCCCCCACAGTGGTAATCCATTGTGGGGGGATGATTTTTTTTGTCTGTAAGTAAACCTGTTACTCTTTGTCCAAGATGGCTGTCGGAAGGGAGAGTGGACGCTGGCGCGCTTTAGCTGCCGCTGCTCTCTCTTCACACTGTGTTTTTGATTTTTTTGTTTTTGGACTGAATTCTGTTTTTAATTTGTGTCTCTGTCATGTCTTTACTATTTATTTTATTCTGATTATATGTTTTATTATTCTTGTTAATCTCTGTAAGGTGTCCTTGAGATTTCTGAAAGGCGCCCAAAAATAAAATTTATTATTATTATTACATGTGCATGGTTTGATTGGACTCGTGCATCAAGTGATTGGCATGGAGAGCATGCGGGCAAATATTTAATGTTATCTCACAAACACTTTCTTTCAGATAACCTTTAGCAGTATTGTGTTTAGTTTAGTTTAGAGATACAGCACGGAACCAGGCCCTTTGGCCCACTGAGTCTGCGCTGACCATTGTTCAACCGTACACTAGCACTATCCTACTCACTAAGGGACAATTTACAAATTTTACTGAAGCCAAATTAACCTACAAACCTGTATGCCTTTGGAGTGTGGGAGGAAAGAGGAACACCCGGAAAAAACTCAGGTGGTCACCAGGAATGTGCGCAAACTCCGTACAGACAGCACCCTAGGCGAGGATTGATCCCTGGTCTCTGGCGCCGTGAAGCAGTAACTCTACCGCTGCGCCACCGTGCGCTCCCACCGGTTGCCGTTGGAGCACCTGCCATTGTTTAATAAGTACAACCACAAAGATAGTAATGTCTGAGTTTCTCTAAGCTCCATGTGCAGGAGGAGATGCGGGGGGGGGGGGAAGGTATCAGCCCCAAGTATCACGATGCATGGTGCAGGGGGGAGAGCTTCTCATGAGTGAGTTATTGGGACAAATTGCTAGTTACTCAGCGGGAGGGTCAGCATCTCTGGAGAGCAGAGTTTCAGGTCGAGAGCCTTCATCCGTCTGAAGAAGGGTCTCAACCCAAAACGTCACCCATTCCTTCTCTCCAGGGATGCAGCCTGTCCCACTGAGTTACTCCAGCATCTTGTGTTATCTTTGATTTAAACCAGCTTCTGCAGTTCCTTCCTACACAGTGAGTTCTTGGCACTAGTTCTGGGGGAGGAGGATAGTTGGGTTGTGCCTCGAGGGCTGTGGTCGGTTCCCCTGCATTGAGGAACACTGATGTTTCTATGTAGTTTTTGTTATTTTTTGTTGGGGTGTGTGTGTGGGGGGGTGGGGGTGGGGTGGGAGGGGGGGGGGTAACTTTTAAATCTCTCCCTGCACGGGAGACCCGACCTTTTCTGTCGGGTCTCCGTTGTCGTTGGGGCTGCAACGAGGAGCGGCCTCCAACAGGAGAAGACCGGGGACTCTGGTGCCGACGACTCACCTCACCGTCGCGGAGCTGGCAGAGTCCGGAGCGGGTGGAGTGGTGGTGGAGCGCTGCTGCTGCTGCGGCCCGACCTCCGGAGATTCGGAGGCTGCAACTGCGGGTCTGGCGGACGGCGGCACCGGGAGCCCGCGGGTCCCTGGAGGGAGACCGCTTTTCAGGGCTCTTGCAACGGCAACTTCTACCGCCCGAGTTGCGGGGTCGAAGAGCTCCTGGAGCGGGGCCTTATATCATCGCCCCGCGCGGCTTGGAATAGCCGCGGGACTCTGCGAGCGCACGCCGGGGGCTCTAACACCAAGAACCCGGTGTGCGACCTTGTACCACCCGGCGTGGCTTTAATGGCCGCGGGACAATCGCCATCGCCAGCCGGGGGGCTTTGACTTTGACTGATATCGGGGGGGGGGGGGGAGTGCAGTGGAGAAATAAGTTTTTTTGGCCTTCCATCACAGCGATGTGATGGATGTTTATGTAAATTATGTTGTGTCTTGGGCCTATTTGTTTGTAATGTATGGCTGCAGAAACGGCATTTCGTTTGGACCTCAAGGGGTCCAAATGACAATTAAATTGAATCTTGAATCTTGAATGTGGTGAGAAGTAAATTGAATCAATTTTACTAGCCAAGTATGTATACATACAAGGAATATGCCTTGGTGGTTTGCTCGCAAGTAACAACGCGATATACAGTAGACAATTAAAATTAAACATTATAATTTAAACATGTGAAGAATGCAATAAAATACCAGAGCATAAGAAAGCTACAGACTTTTGGCTGTTCAGTAGAGCTACTGCTCGTGGATAAACGTTGTTTTTATGTCTGGGTGTGGCAGCTCCAAAGTGATTCAAAGAGTTTTGTGGCCAGGGTGAGAGGGTCAGAGATGATCTTACCTGCTCGCTTCCTGTCCCTTGCAGTGTACAGTTCGTCGATGGGGGAAGGTTGCAGCCAACAACCTTCTTGGCTGATCGAACAATGCACTGCAGACTCTGGATGTCGTGCTTGGTGGCTGAGCCAAACCAGACCATGACGGAGAAGGTGAGGCCAGACTCTATGATGGCAGTATAAAACAGGACCATCATTGCCTGTGGCAGATTGTGTTTTCTCAGATGCCGCAGGAAGTACATCCTCTGTTGTGCCTTTTTGACTGTGGAGTTGATGGTGGCCTTCCATTTAAGGTCCCTGGAGATGATGGTTCCAAGGAACTTAAATGACTCCGCAGATGAGACTGTCGTGTTGTTGATGGTGAGTGGGGTGAGGGGAGGAGGAGCTCACTCAAAGTCTCCAATCAATTCCACTGCCTTAAGAGCATTGAGCTCCAGGTTGTTGTGATGGCACCAGGATGCCAGCTGTGACACTTCCTGTCTGTAGGCAGATTCCTCCCCATCCTGGATCAGTCCAATCAGGGTTGTGTCTCCGCAAACTTGAGAAGCTTGACAGAGGAGTCAGTGGAGGTGCAGTCATTGGTGCAGAGAGAGTAGAGGAGAGGGGAGAGTACACAGCCTTGCGGTGCTCCTATGCTGAGGGTCTGTGGGTCCGAGATGAACTTTCCCAGCCTCACATGCTACTTCCTGTTTGTCAGGTATGGAGAGAAGGCAGGGATAGGATACTGAGTTGGATGATCGAATGGCGGTGCAGGCTCGAAGGGCCGAATGGCCTACTGCACCTATTTTCTATGTTTCTATGTAACATTGCATTATAGACAATAGGTGCAGGAGTAGGAAATCCGGCCCTTTGAGTCAATGTGACCATGGCTGATCATCCCCAATCAGTACCCCGTTCCTGCCTTCTCCCCATACCCCCTGACTCCACTATCTTTAACAGCCCTATCTAGCTCTTTTGAAACTTTCCAGAGAACCAGCCTCCACCGCCCTCTGAGGCAGAGAATTCCGCAGACACATAACTCTGTGAGAAAAAGTGTTTCCTCGTCCCCGTTCTAAATGGCTTACCCCTTATTCTTAAACTGTGGCACCTGGTTCTGGACTCCCCCAACATCGGGAACATGTTTCCTGCCATGTTCATGTTCCTGCCATGGCATGTTCAAACCCTTAACCATCTGATATGATTCAATAAGATTCCCTCTCATCCTTCTAAACTCCAGAGTGTACAAGCCCAGCCGCTCCATTCTCTCAGCATATGATTTGAAAATCATATATTTGAAAATCATATATTTTTTAAAGTGATGATCGCAACTGGGCATGACCAGGCAACTTCCCGTCTCTTTAAAGAAGGGTCTCGACTCGAAACGTCACCCATTCCTTCTCTCCAGAGATACTGCCTGTCCTGCTGAGTTACTCCAGCATTTTGTGTATATCTTAAATTTAAACCAGCACCTGCAGTTCCTCCCTACACACTTCCTGTCCTTAAAAATAGACTTGGACAGATTGGACACTTGCTCATCAAAATAGCGACAGACTTGAATTTCATTCAGTTTAGTTTAGTGATACAGCGTGGAAACAGGCCCTTCGGCCCACCGGGTCCATGTCAACCATGAGGTATAATTTACAATCTTTATCAAGGACAATTAACCTACAAACACTTTGGAGTGTGGGAGGAAACCGAAGCATCTGGGAAAAGCCCACGAGGTCAAGGGGAGAACATACCATCTCCGTACAGACAGCAGCCGTAGTCAGGATCGAACCCGGGTCTCTGGCGCTGTAAGGCAGCAATTCTACCGCTGCCCCACTGTGCCACCCCCAGTTGATGACAGACTGAGATTGATGCCGTCACCCTGAGTGAGACACGGTGGGCTGAGGTGACATCGTGTAAGGACATGGTGATGGGGATCCTCTATTGGGTGAAAAAACTAGTGGTAGTAAACCACCTTGAGAATGAGCCCGTCTGGGTTGTGTGAAGGAGCTTCTGCAGACTAAGTGAACATGCCGTGCGTGGCTCCGTCTTTCATGGGCTGGCAGTAACTGTGGTTGCATTGGCATGGCCAGGGAGGACATCTACACTGATCTCGGGAAAGCTCTACGCTGCATTCCAGAGGAAACCAATTCATTCTCCCTCATTGTCAGTGAAGGGAAAGGTGCATTTTTTTTACTGGCAAGGCCTCATTGGAGTAGGGAAAGCTAACTCTAGAGAAACAAGCATAAGACTCAATGACAACACCTCCGATTCAGGCACTGTCGCCTGCTGGATGATGACGAGAGACCACAGTGATGTCCACTCCCTGTCCCTTGACTGGCATGGGTGACTATTGGACTAATGACTATCCTTCATTGACATCAACATCCGCGTTGAGGCAACATAACGTTTGCAGCACAACCACGCACATATCTGTCCTTATTGACAGGCAACCTGACTTCCGCTCACCAAGAATACAGCCACAGCATCCTGACTGCTTTGACGTTCAATGTGAAGAGACTCTAGTCACGCAAGGACCCTCCCTACTGAGAACTGGGAATAGAGGTGAACGCAGAGAGGCAATGCCCGATTCCTGAAGCAGGCATTCTATTCAGCGTTCATTAGCCGCAAGAGATGACCTACAAAATAATTCAAGGATGTTCTCAATGTCTCCTTGAAAAGCCGCGACATTCCGATGTGTGGGAATCGCAGGGCCATGGCTGCTCAAAATAGTGAAAGAACTCGGCGACACGGTGGCGCAGAGATAGAGTTGCTGCCTTACAACACCAGAGACCCGGGATCTATCCTGACTACGGGTGCTGTTTGTATGGAGTTTGTACGTTCTTTCCGTGACCTGTGTGGGTTTTCTTCGGGATTGTAGTTGGCCAGTAAAATATTGTAAATTGTCTCTAGTGTGTTGGATTGCGTGTAGGATAGTGCTAGTGTGCGGGGATCGCTGGTCGGCGTGGACTCGGTGGGCCGAAGGGCCTGTTTCCGTGCTGTATCTCTAAACTAAACTAAATAAACTAGACACATGGGAAGGCACTCGGAGTCTGAAGCCCATGAGTCGGGGCACAGAAGGCCTATGGTTGAAGGAGTCCACTAATCATCGAGCATCATGCCCATCTAAACTAAAACCCCATCTTTACTTTAGTTCAGTTTGGAGATGCAGCATGGAAACAGGCCCTCTGGCCCACTGAGTCACCACAGGGACAATTTACAATTATATCAAGCCAATTAACCTTTAAATCTGTGCAATCTTGTGGCGTGGGAGGAAACTGGAGATCCAGTTCACGGGATGGATGTACAAACTCTGTACAGATAGCACCGAGTCAGAATCGAACCAGGACCTCTGCTATAAGGCAGCATCTCTACCGTTGTGCCACCGTGCTACCATCTTGTGTTATAGTTTCCAGTTTCAGTTTAGTTTATTGTCACGTGCACCGAGGTACAGTGAAAAGCTTTTGTTGCGCACTAACCAGTCAGCAGAAAGACAATACAGGTGCACAACCTTTGATCCGAAAGCCTTGGGACCAGACACTTCTCGGATTTCGGAATTTTTCGGATTTCCGAATGGAAGATTTTTAGCTTAGATTAGGTAGGTAGCGCGGGCGGCTTGAAAAGTCTGGAGCGGCTGCCTCCTCCCCGGAGACTGGGGAATCATTGTAAATCATTGCTTAAATGTTAGTCAGTTAGTTTGGAGGGATTTTATGGTGGTGGGGGGGGGGGGGGGGGGTGTGAAGGGGGAAACTTTAATTCTTAGTCCCCTACCTGGTCGGAGAGGCGGGGAGCGGGCAATGCCTTACCAGGTCGCCGTGCAGTAAGCTCCGCAGCGCTGTGGCCGCCGACTCCCAACATCGCGGAGCTGGGGCTGCGGACGCCCGCAGCCCCAGCTCCGCGATGTTGGGAGTCGGCGGCCACACGCTCCGAAGCTTACTGCACGGCGACCCGGTAAGGCACTGTCTGCTCCCCGCCTCTCCGACCAGATAGGGGACTAAGAATTAAAGTTTCACTCCCCCCCCCCCCCCCCACCCTTCACATAAAATCCCTCCAAACTAACTGACTAACATTTAAGCAATGATTTACAGATGTTTAAGTGTCTCCCCGGTCTCCGGGGAGGAGGCAGCCGCTACAGTAGTACAGACCTGGGTTGACCGTGGGTCGTTTCAGGTCAAGTTTGGCGCCAAACGCGAGCTTTGGTGTGCAGACGACATCCTGGAAAAAATGTCCGGTTTTCGGAGCTTTTCGGATTCCGGAACTCCGGATAAAAGGTTGTGCACCTGTACATGGAAAAGTTTTTCCCACTGAGAGTAGGGAAGATTCAAACAAGGGGACATGACATGAGAATTAAGGGACTGAAGTTTAGGGGTAACATGAGGGGGAACTTCTTTACTCAGAAAGTGGTAGCTGTGTGGAAGGAGCTTCCAGTGAAGGTGGTGGAGGCAGGTTCGTTTTTATCATTTAAAAATAAATTGGATAGTTATATGGATGGGAAGGGAATGGAGGGTTATGGTCTGAGCGCAGGTATATGGGACTAGGGGAGATTATGTGTTCGGCACGGACTAGAAGGGTCGAGATGGCCTGTTTCCGTGCTGTAATTGTTATATGGTTATATGTTATATGGTTATATGGTTACATGATTACAATCGAGCCATTTACAGTGTATAGATACATGATAAGGGAATAACGTTTAGTGCAAGGTAAAACCAGCAAAGACCGATCAAGGATTGTACGAGGATCACCAAAGAGGTAGATAGTAGTTCAGCACTGCTCTCTGTTTGTGGTAGGATGATTCAGTTGCCTGATAACAGCTGGGAAGAAACTGTCTCTGAATCTGGAGGTGTGCATTTTCACACCTATACCTTTTGCTTGACGGGAGAGTGGAGAAGAGGGAGTGGCCAGGGTACGACTTGTTCTTGATTACGCTGATGGCTCTGCCGAGGCAGCGGGTATAAATGCGACATTATATTCATCACCCATTTAAAAATCCCAAAACTGAAGTTTCAGCAAAACTTTCTGGATCCTGAAGGATTGTCCAAGGATTGTTGGTTATGGATCAAAAAGATGATCTCTGCATAGATTGAGAAGACATATTTGGCACAGCAAGGAGAACTTTGTACCAGTCTTCTATTGAGCTCTTAAGCAGCACTCCCTTCTGTAAGAACAGAGTTACTGGCAAGTGGACAATATTGATAAAGTGGAAAGAAAATATGCTTGGAAATTCCTGAAGGTTTTGCCTGAATCTTCCATTCCTTTCTGGGATAAGAGGTTCTGGTGAATAGTGATAAAACTAATTCCATCTGCCGTTTGTTTGCCCAGCAGAGTTCCTTTTATTTCCTTTACAAAGTTCAAATTTTTAATTTTTGAAATTTCACTCTCAGGAGTTTTCAGACTGAAGGGCAGAAGAGTGATACAGCGTGGTAAAAGGCCCAACACCCAACGCCCACGCTGACCAACATCTACACTACTCCCACCTGTCTGTATTTGACTCGTATTCCTCCAAGATTATCCTAACCATGCACCTGTCCAAATGTTTCTTAAACATTGCAGTAGTATCTGTCCCAACAACTTCCTCCGGCGGCTCATGCCATATACCCACCCCAATTTGTGTAAGGAAGTTACTGCTCAGGTTCCTATTAAATCTTTCCCCCCTCATCTAAATCCTACATTTTCTGGTTGTCGATTTCCCCTACTCTAAGCACGAGACACTGTGCATTTACCCGATCTATTCCTCTCATGATTTTGTACACTTCTATAAGATCACCCCTCATTGTCCTGCACTCCAAGGAATACAGTTGCAGCCTGCTCAGCCTCTCCCTATGGCTCAGATCCTTGGGTCCTGGCAACATCTTCAAAAATCTTCTCTGCATCCTTTCCAGCTTGACACCATCTCTCCTATAACATAGGTGCCCAGAACTGAACACAATACTCTAAATATGGGCTCTCCTATAACATGGTGCCCAGAACTGAACACAATACTCTAAATAAGGCCTCACCAACGTCTTATGTGCCTGCAATATAATCTCCTAACTTCTATATTCAATACACTGACTGACGAGGGCCAAAGTGCCAAAAGCCCTGTTGACTACCCTATCTACCTGTAACGCCACGTTCAAGTAAACAGTGGTGTTCTCAGGTTTCAATCTTGGGACCATACTTGGATGTGTAGGAAGGAACTGCAGATGCTGGTTTACACCGAAGATAGACACAATTGCTGGAGTAACTCGGCGGGACAGGCAGCATCTCTGGAGAGAAGGAATGGGTGGCGTTTTGGGTCGAGATCCTTCTTCAGACTGAGAGGGCGACACAGGTATAAGGAAGGATAAGATGTGAAAATAAGACATTAAAGGAGCTGTAAAATCAAGGAAAAGGTCGAATTGGCTGATAGAAGGTGACAACGAAGCATTTAGAGCTAAAATTTAATTAGTCAGTCTGGTCAGAGAACTAGGAAGGGAAAGAGAGGGAAAGCAAGGTTTACTTGAAGATAGAGAAGTCATGTTCAAATTGCTGGGGTGTAAGCTGCCCACGCGAAATATGAGGTGCTGTTAACAGAAAGGTCAGTGTGGGAATGGGAGGGGGAGTTAGCAAGTGTTTAGCAACCGGGAGGTTAGGTAGGTCTAGGTGGACTGAGGGGAGGTGTTCAACAAAACGATCGCCGAGCCTGTGCTTGGTCCCGCTGACATACAGGAGTCCACACCTGGACCAGCGGATGAAGTAGATGAGGTTGGAGGAGGCGCAAGTGAACCTCTGCCTCAACTGAAAAGATTGTAAGGGTCATTGGACAGAGTCAAGGGAGGAGGTATAGCGACAGGTGTTGCATCTTCTGCGGTTGCAGGGGAAAATACCTGGGGACGGGGTGGTTTGGGTGGGAATGGATGAGTTAACCAGGGAGTTGCAGAGGGAACGGTCTCTGCGTAAAGCAGAAAGGGATGGAGATGGGAAGATGTGGCTGGTGGTGGGATCCCGTTGGCGGTGGCGAAAATGGTGGAGGATTATATGCTGTATGCTACGGCTGATGGGGTGAAGGGTAAGGACTAGGGGGACTCTGCCCCTGTTGCAACTGGGGGGAGGGGGAGCAACGGCGGAGCTGTGGGAAATCGAGGAGACATGAGCGAGCATCTCATCTATGATGGAAGAGGAGAACCCCCGTTCCCTAAAGATTGAGAACATCTCCGATGTCCGGGTATGGAACACCTCATCTTGGGCGCAGATGCGGCGTAGATGGAGGAATTGGGAGTAAGGGATGGAATCTTTGCTGGAGGCAGGGTGGGAAGAAGTGCAGTTTAGATAATAAAAATTCCAAACTGGCTGATGATTTAAAGTCAGAAGTTTGGAAAGAGCAGTAATAACTAAGAATCTGTTGGGCAAATAAAATGTAATGTAGAAGTGGTGCATTTTGTCAGGAAGAAAGAGATACAGTATAAACAAACTAACAGTTTATCAGGATGTGCAAGAACAGAGAGAGCAAGGTCTAAATGTACAAGTCACGGACATGGTGAAAGAGTACTTAGGAAAGTGCAAGGGTCTTTATGCTTCACTGTCTAAAAGTAGGGAGGTCATGGGGATTTGGGAGTAAGAGCAGGATTCACAAACGGCTAATTTGCAGGTTGAATTGGTGGTAAGGAATGCAAATGCAGTGTTAGCATTCAATGGACAATAGACAATAGGTGCAGGAGTAGGCCATTCTGCCCTACGAGCCAGCACCACCATTCAATGCGATAATGGCTGATCATCCCCAATCAGTCCCCTATTCCTGCCTTCTCCCCATATCCCTGACTCCGCTATCTTTTTGCAGAGGTTCACCAGCACCTCCTCCAACCTCATCTATTGCATCCGCTGCTCTAGATGTCAGCTGATCTACATCGGTGAGACCAAGCGTAGGCTTGGCGATCGTTCCTTTTTCCTTTCTTCTCCCCACCCTACATCAGTCTGAAGCAGGGTTTCGGCCCGAAACGTTGCCTATTTTCTTCGCTCCATAGATGCGGGGGTCCAGCACTTTTGTCTAACTTACTTACTTACTAAGGTTTTGGACACGCTAGAGGCAGGAAACATGTTCCTGATGTTGGGGGAGTCCAGAACCAGGGGCCACAGTTTAAGAATAAGGGGTAAGCCATTTAGAACGGAGATTTTTTCTCACAGAGTGTTGTGAGTCTGTGGAATTCTCTTCCTCAGAGGGTGGTGGAGGCCAGTTCTCTGGATACTTTCAAGAGAGAGCTAGATAAGGCTCTTAAAGATAGCGGAGTCAGGGGATATGGGGTGAAGACTGGAACGGGGTACTGATTGGGGTTGATCAGCCATGATCACATTGAATGGCGGTGCTGGCTCGAGGGGCCGAATGGCCTACTCCTGCACCTATTGTCTATTGTTTATTCACACTGCCACCCAGCTTTGTGTCATCTGCGAATTTGCTAATGTTACTTTCAATCCCTTCATGCAAATCATTGATGTATATTGTAAATAGCTGCGGTCCCAGCACCAAGCCTTACGGTACCCCACTAGTCACTGCCTGCCATTCTGAAAGGGACCTGTTGATCCCTTCGCTTTGTTTCCTGTCTGCCAACCAATTTTCTATCCACGTCAGCACTCTACCCCAATACCATGTGCCCTAATTTTGCCCACTAATCTCCTATTTGGACCATCCTCAAAGAATTCCAGAAGATTAGTCAAGCATGATATCCCCTTTGTAAATCCTTGCTGACTCAGACCGATCCTGTTACTTCTATCCAAATGTGCGGCTATTTCATGTGATCATGGCTGATCATCCACAATCAGTACCCCGTTCCTGCCTTCTCCCCATATCCCGGGAATCCGCTATCTTTAAGAACTCCATCCAGCTCTCTCTTGAAAGCATCCATTTCAAGGTGATTAGAACATAAATTCACTTCATTTCAAAATGATTAGAATATAAAAACAGGGATGCAATGTTGAGTCTGAAGAAGGGTCTTGACACGAACCGTCACCCATTCCATCTCTCCAGAAATGTTGCCTGACCCGCTGAGTTACTCCATCTTTTTGTGTCTATCTTCGATGTAATGCAGAGGTTTTATAATAATAATAATAATACATAGCAATAATAATAATACATTTATTTGCATAGCACGTTTAAAAACAACTCACGTTGACCAGTGCTTCACATCAGTGCAGGTACTAATTTGATACATACAATGGTACACAGACCCAACAATATATACATAAACTGTTTACAGCGCCCCCTCAGAGGGGCTCAAAACACTTGGGAATAGAAATAGGTTTTGAGTCGTGACTTAAAGGAGTCGATGGAGGGGGCAGTTCTGATGAGGAGCAGGATGCTGTTCCACAGTCTAGGTGCTGCAACCGCTAAAGTGCGGTCACCCCTGAGCTTAAACCTAGACCACGTGATAGTCAGTAGCCCCAAGTCGGCCGACCTGAGGGACCTAGAGGTAGAATGGTTGCTTAGAAGATTTTTGATATGGGGTGAGGCAAGCCCGTTAAGGGCTTTGTAAACGTATAAGAGGAGCTTGAAGTTGATTTTACTTCGGAGTCACTTGAGTGACTACGTGAAGAACCCGTCCAGCACGCATGCGCGACATGAGCGTTCACGCAGTGCAACAGCGACGAACGGGAGTACGGGCGTTCCCGCTACAAGCTTAAAAGAATGGACCGTTAGGTGAGTACTTACCCACAGGTTCGAGTTGCCAAACTTTGCTCTTCTTTGTGCTCCAGGGGAAAACTGGAGAGAGCAAAGCAGCACCGAGGAAAAACAGCCCCGTTCGACTCCAGGGAAGGAGCGTCCCATCAGTGGAGGGGGCGAGAGGCGGCACCTGGACCGCACACGCTGCGGTCCACAGGCAGGGGAACCAAGCCGCAGCCCAATCCGCTAGAGTTGCCTGACCAACAGCAGCGGACTGGAGGGAAATCAACATCAAATCGGCCGGTAATCCCTGCAACTCTGACAAGGAGACTCGCCGTCCGAGAACGGCAGAGGCAGTCGCTGGAGCAAAGTTGGAAACCATTCGTCGGGCTTGCGATAGACACACAGAAGACGAACAGCCCGGCTCATTCAGAGAGCCGGCACTTCAAACTACCCGCCCGAAAGCGAGAAAGTGTCTGTCTCCAAGCCTTAGACAAAGGTCATGGAGCAAAAAACTCCAGCGAGACTTGCCTCCGGAGCTGGGGCCAGCTCGCCAAGGGAGCACAAACACTCCCGCTCTAGTGCACTAACAGCACTGAACATCTCCCTCATCAGAGGAGATCGATGGCGACCAGGGCTGGGCTGGTCAAGAAGAGGGGTCACTGGCTGAACAACATTAGGAGTATGCTTGAGGTACAGGACCAGGAAGAGCTGCTGGGTGTAAGTACCGCTACGTGGCTACGCCACGAGCGAGATGGCCGTTACAGCCTAAACTGGCGGCCAGCTTACTACCTGTCTTTTCTAAAAACCTCTCCAAGACAGGTAGTCATGAGGCGTTGGTCTTTATCACGCCTCCCCAAAATTACATCTGCTCGAAGTGCCTACCATCATTGGGGGTACATTGAGCAGGGCTTTTAAAAACCCAAAATCTTAATTTGCAATATTGATACCCCTGATGTTGGCTATCATTTCGCTTGCTCATTCCAGAGTAATAACTAACGTGTGTAAATCTCACTCCACCAGGGCAGCATCCAGATCGGCGGCTAAAAGGATGGACGTGCCTTTGGACCACATCCTGGCCACAGCAGGGTGGTCTAGGGAGAAAACGTTCCAAACTTTTTATAACAAGCCGCTGGCAGAACCTGTATCATTTGCAGAAAAAGTATTAGAATCTGCAAATATATAATTTAAGCCCAGGGGAGCATTTTTGGTTTTGTTATTTTCAAGTTTCAAGTTTCAAGTTTCAAAGCACTTTATTCGTCCCCGAGGGGCAATTTAAAAAGGCGCATTACAGTAGCTTTTTAAAAAGGGACACAATCAACAAACATAAGCAGCACGCATACTGCACAATCAACCAGCACACGCATTTCACAGACACACTGCACAATCACACATCAACATTCAACACATAGTAATAGTTTTAAAATGCTTTCTAAGTGCTTCAATTAAAAAAAAGTGCATATAGAAGGTTATTTCATTTCATATGTTCATGAGTCAGTGATCAGCATTAAAAAAGCTGGACAGCCCTGGGGATGAAGGTTGCATTCCTCCTCTGTGTCCAGCAACCCGGACAGCGGAGACTGCGTCCTGAGGGGAGCCACTCAAACTCAGGAAACAGGATGTGAGAGGGGTCCTGAAGAATCCTGCGTGTTAACTTTAAAGACTGTTGGTCGCATAGGGCAGTGAGAGTTCGGACGGGCTGCTCAATTATTTTTGAGCAGACCTTGACCACATTCAACAGGCGGTTTCTGTTTTGCAGGGTGATGGAGTGGAACCAGCTAGTGAAAGAGAAGGTTATTACATTTTCAATGAATGCGTAGTAGAATGTAGTGAGAATGTCTTTGTTAATCCCAAATGACTTCAGCTTCCTGAGTAGGTACTGTCTCTGATGGCACTTTTTAAGGATTTCCTCTATGTTAGAGGAAAACCTTAGCAGGTTGTCGAAGGCTGTTCCCAGGTATTTGTATACCTCCACTATCTCCACTGGCTCCTGCTGGATGATAGTGGTGGCTGCCTCAGCCATCTGTCTCTGTTGGGGGGAGAAAGTCACAATCATGTCCTTGGTTTTGCTTATATTTAGCTCAAGACAAGACTTTTCACACCATACTATAAAGTCCTGCAGGGCTGAGCTGTGATGTTGTGTGTGGCTGGGAAGAAGAGACAGGAGAACTGTGTCATCAGCAAATTTTACGAAGTGGCAGTTTGGCTGGGTGGATCTGCAGTCATCAGTGTAGAGAATGAAGAGAAGTGGGGAGAGGACACAGCCTTGTGGAGAGCCAGTGAAGGTGAAGAGGGTGTCGGACAAGGTGTGGTTCACCAACACCCTCTGTGATCTGTTGGCGAGGAAGTCTATAATCCACAGAGTGAGTTGGTGGTTGAGGTGGAAGCGGGTGATGAGCTTCTCAGCCAAAATATGTGGCTGCATGGTGTTGAATGCTGATGAGAAGTCTGCAAACAGAAGTCTGGCTGTGGCCTTGGGGATTTCCAGATGCTTATGGATGGTGTTTAAGATGAATATTTTTGCGTCATCGACACCCCTGCCAGCCTGGTAAGCAAACTGCAATGGATCCATCATCGAGCCAGTTGCCTTGGTGATGTGTTTATTGTTTACTAATCACCATAATTGCTTTTACAAAGGTTCATGGTTGGTTACGATAACGAGTGAAGTATGGACTGTTACATAGTTTGAAATCACAGAGCTTTAAAATCTTCACGTAGTCACTCACGTGACTCCAAAGTAAAATAGTAAGATTAAACGAGAACTTACCAGTTCGAAGTTTGATCTGTATTTTATGAGGAGCCTTAGAATAGGACATATATTTAGAAAGGTGAGGAAGAATTTATCCAGCCCGAGGGTGGTGAATCTGTGGAATTCATTGCACAGGTGGCTGTGGAGACCAAGTCATTGGGTGTTTTTAAGGCAGAGATTGATTGGTTCATAATTAGTACGGGTGTCAAAGGTTATGGGGAGAAAGCAGGAGAATGGGGATGAAAAATAAATCGGCCATGATTAAATGGCAGAGTAGACTTGATGGGCCAAATGGTCTAATTCTGCTCCTATGTTTTATGAGCTTTTGAAGTTTTATAATTGGAGCATTGTAAGTAATTCTGTCTCCTCGTAAAATGCAAGTGAAAGATCTAGATGGCATGGAAAAGATTCTGGGGGTGAGTGCTTTAGGCTGTAAGTTTGTGCAGGTGGTGGTGCTACTGCCTCAGCGCAAGAGACCCAGAGTTGATCCTGACCTCGGGTGCTGTCTGTATGGAGTTGGCATGATCTCCCTGTGACTGTGCGTTTCTACCGGTGCTCCACTTCTGTCCTGCATCCCAAACACATGCAGGTTATAAGGTAGTTAATTGCCCCTGGCATGTCGGCAGTGGGATAATATAGAACTGGAGTGTATGGGTGATGGATGTTTGGCCCGTGAGCTCGATGTACTGGAGCAGTTCCCGCCAACTGATGTCCTGCTCCTTGTGTCCAACTTCTCCAGCTCCTTCCCGGTTGCACCAATTGCCAAGCCTTAGAGCGGGTTACCGGTCCTGTCGACCACTGAGCGTTCGGGCGATTTTCTGGTGCCGTCGGAGACCGCGGTGGCGAGCCGGGCGGGCACTCCTCCGAGGCGGGGTTCATCGTGGACAAGAGGATCGTCCCGACCTGATAGAGGTGAACAAGATCAGGGAGTTTAAATTGGGTAAATCGAGAGGGGCTGTTGTTGAGATTTGAAGATGGCCGACGATTGATCACGGTCACGTTCTCGTGCCTGGCGGCAAATTCAAACTTGCGTCTTTAGTGCCCGAGAAAAAAAAAACTTACTTACCCCTGCAAGGAGCGGGCGAATGTCACCTCGAAGTTGCTGCAGGAAGAAAACCCTGGTCCTTAACGGCAGCGCAGTGCCGGGAGAGAGTCGCAGTCCAGGCCCGGTGGAAGGGGCACAAAGTTCAGCGGGCGGTGAGCAGCCGGAGCCGGGGTCTGAGACGGGCCCGACCTGGGCCGGGGGGCAGTGGTGCTTGGAGTCGGGCAGCAGAGCCCGGAGCTGGGAACAGCGGAGACCCGGAGCGTGGAGCAGTGAAGACCCGGAGCTTGGAGGGCAGCAGGCAGCGGGCGGTAGAGCTTGGTGCCGGGCAAGAGGCAAAGGGGGAGCTGGTGCATCGGCCACGGGCAGCAGGCAGGCGAAGATGGCGGGCATTGCACCTCGTCTTGGCAGGTCTACAGTGAAGCCTGAGATCTACAAGACTGTTGACGGTAAGGTTATTGTTGAGGACGAGTTACTCAATTTTCTTGCTGTAAAGATTAAGACATTAAGCCAGGATGAGATCGTCCTTCTGGCTGCAAACACCTTTGAATCTGAGTGGATAGAGTCCTCGAAGAAAGTTCTGTTTGAACTCTGCCCCGCTACACAGCGGAATGTTTCCCATAAAGGGGCACAAAAAGACGTTAACAACATAAAGAGTTGCCTTAAAGTAATGAATGAGTGTGGGGAGAATACTCCCAGATTTGTCTCTCACTACTTGGATGAACTGCCGCCGGTGACATTTTCTAACATGGATGACTCGAGCCTACTTGGGAGAATGGAGCAGCTGTACGCTGAGGTCTGTTCAATGAAGCACGTCATGCAGCTACAGGCTGATGTAAGCAAAGATTTTCGTGCCATCACAGTGGAAATTGATCGCCGAGTGGGCGCATTGGAGCGCACCTTGATCACTACCCCAGTGTGTGCATTGGAGCGCACCACTGACCTGACTCGGGGCGGTGGTCCGGATGCATTGGTGGCGTTGGATGGAGCCATTGGCATGGCAGATACAGCACTGGGAGCTGCACCGGCAGGAGCCTCTGGCTTAGTTGTCGGAGTGAGGGCTGCGATGGAGAGCCTTGCATTAAACGTGGAGAATAGTCCCAGTGGTCTAACGTTGCAAGACTCTCCAAAGTGGAGTCATGTTGTGAAAAAGGGTCGACGTCATGCTCCAGACAACACTGTTGGTAAGCCAAAATTGTCCACCGGGCAGAGGAAGAAACCCAGTAACGCTGTGCCTATTATTGGTACCGGAGCTGTGGGCAACATCAAAATGATTAAGACTAAGCTGGTGAGTGTTTTTGCCTCCAAGTTTTCACCGGATCTAGACGTCAGAACTTTATCTTAATGAAAAACTTGGCCGTGAAGTTACTTGTCAAAAGATTGACACTGTACACAGTAGATACAGTTCATTTAAAGTATCTGCGGAATGCCATGAGGTTGGCAAAATGTACAATCCGGAGCTCTGGCCAGAAGGGGCATTTGTCCGGCGCTATTACGAGCCACGCAGGGTTGGAGTCATCGGATCAAGCACCGCGCCTGCCGCGGGGGGAATGAGTGTACCTGCTGGTGCTAGGGGCACTCACTAGTCTCGCGGTAGTCATGAGCTACTATCTACCTCTTTGTGGATCCTTGGACTATTTTTGGTCTGTCTTTACTGGACATTATCTTGCACTAAACGTTATTCACATTATTCCCTTTATCATGTTTTTGCACACTGTGGACGGCTCGATTGTAATCATGTATTGTCTTTCCACTGGCTAGTTACCACGCAACAAAAGCTTTTCACTGTACCTCGGTACACATGACAATAACCCAAACTCAAACCTATGAACAGCAATCACTTCAAGGTACTGAGGAGGCACTGCCATTGCTGTCTCCACAAGGTCCTCCTGTTCCACTGCTAGATAAGCAAACCTACATCAACATTCTCTCTCAAGCCAATGTCACCCAAAATAGTTGAGAGAATTTGGTTTCTCTGAGATACAGCATGGAAATAGGCCCCACTGTCCACCAAGTCCATGCCGACCATTTTATGATGTGGAGAGTTGGAAAGGAAGTGTTGAAAGGACAACTTTTTTGCAGTCGCCATGCGTCAACGTGTCATTGTCAGCAAGGACAAGTTATATTATTTCTTTAAATGCTAACCGTTATTCTCAAGCAGTTCCTCAGAATTAAGGTTGGCTTGTTTTCACTTCCACACATGGAGCAGGAAGTGGCTGGCATGTTCATGAGGAAGTGGCTGGTTTGGGCAGGACTTCTCTCTCCCCTCTACATAAGGTTTCACAGGTCTCAATCTCAACCTTTGGTGATCCTTCAACACCTGTGTGGCTGCGGGCCAGAAGATCCCAGGAGTCAGTGCGAATGTTGCACATCTTCAAGAAAGTTATGAGCACATTCTTAATTTGTTTTCCCATTTTGCTTAACTGCTGTTACAGAGCTTGGAACACATTTCTGGTCGTTTCACTTCTTCAGGAGAGTTTTGAGCACATTCTTGAGTCTTTTTCTCCCTCCACTAAGCAATCTCTTCCCAATATAAGTTTGGAACAGCATGTCTGGTGTCCAGCATGAGACAATGGAGTGTCCCGAGCCTAGCCAACTTGGTTAAGCAAGGGACTGAGTGCTTGAGGTATCAGCCTTCAAGTGCCAGCTGATATTGGTTCACTTAAGGGCCTGTCCCACTTACGCAATATTTTTCACCGACTTCCCGGCACCCGTCAAAGTCGTAGCAGGTCGCCGGAAATTTTCAAAATCTAGCGGCGATCAGAAAAGGGTGTGACTATTAACGACCATACAGGCGTCACGTGTCGACATGTCACAGGGTGACGTCTGTTTGGTCATGAGCAGTTGCCCAAACAGTCGTACCCTTTTCTGGTCGCCGCTAGATTTTCAATATCTTGACATTTTTTCGGCAACCTGCTGCGACTACAATGTGTGCTGGCAAGTCGCCGAAAAAATCGTGTAAGTAGGACAGGTCGTTTATTCGTCCAGTGAAACTGAAGGGGTTTGTGAAAACACTATTGATTATATTTTTCCAATGCCAACTGTATGTAGTCCAGGTCTCGAATGTACATTGGAACGTAACATTGTCAATTGTCCTATGCACGGTGAGGTACAGTTACAATGAAATTCTTGCTTGCAGCAGCACCATGGGCACATAACATCGCACATAAAAGGGACACGTTGGTGAAAAGACAATGCGTATGGTGTGGAACATGATATTAAATATAATGCTAGTAAGAGTGCTGTTATGGTCTGTAACCAAAGAGGATAAATGCCTAAAATATCCTGTTTTTAAATTATCTGACAACAATCTTAGTGTCTGTAATAAGATAAAATATCTAGGGCATATTATTACAGAACAAATGACAGAGGATGAGGATATTTATAGGCAACGATGCATGCTGTATGTACAGGCAAATATCCTCTTGCTTAAATTTGGTGCGTGTGCAGATGTGGTGAAGATGTCGCTATTTAGAGCATACTGCACACCACTCTACACTGTGCACCTGTGGTCGAGCTATTTAAAGACAAGTATGCAGAGACTAAAGGTGGCATATAACGATGCCATGAGAACACTGCTAAGGCAACCTAGATGGTGTAGTGCAAGTAATATGTTTGTGGCTGCAGGAGTCAGTACTTTAGAAGCTATCCTAAGACGCCACATGTATAAATTCATTTGCAGGATAAATGACTCTAAAAATGTGCTTATTGTGGCCTTGAGAAACATATGGGTCAGCACTACACGCTACAAATCCCAGCTGTGGAGACACAGGTATCATTGTCTCGTTGTAGGACATTGATCATCTTTTAATCTGGATTTTTAACTTAAGTATTGTGGGTTTTTGTTAAATATAAATTATGATGTTTTTATGTGATATACCATGATTTTATATATATTTATGATATTTGATACGCAATGCATTTTTAATGTAATGTTGCCCCTTGTCTGTAATAAAGTTTATTATTATTATTATTAATAGATCATCAAGCATCTATTGGAATAGGATTTGTATCAATGTGCAATAGAATCATGAGGAAATTGGGCAGAAATGTGTTAAAAGCAGAGGATGCTGATTTGGGAATTAGACACCAGCGAGGGTGGCAGAAACAGCCAATCCTGGCTTCACAGAGGAATTTTAACGGTACTTGTAGCAATGTTACAAAATTTTGAGATTTTAAAAATCAAGTCTGCAATTTATCCCATCAGATAAAGCATAACAATAAGTTTAATTTGACACCAAATTCACTTTCATATCTGAAGTATTAAAAACGTTATGGCCATTTTCATACTCAGAAATTAGCATCTTGTTCCCTATTGATTTTCAATGGACAAAAAAGCTGTGATCTTGGATAGTCAAAAGCCCATTTCTTAAGGAAAGATTAACATTTTTAAATAGCCTAAGTGTCCAAAGATTATTCACAAATAATTTTTATATCTAATTTACATTAATTTATAGGCCAAATGGAAGGAATTTAGTGTTCAATTGCTGTAAATAAATGCCCATTTAAATCGGCTTTCTAGTGGGTTCATGTGAACGAGCTGGTTTAGAACGTTGACATCGCGCTGGATTAGTGCCCTCAAATGCCAAGAAAAATACTGCGGGATATAAAAAGCCCAAAATGAACTATTCGCTATAGATAACTTGATATATAGGGTTATATATATGCCCCATTTAATGTAAAAATAAGGTATATACCTTTAATTGTTTGCTTTATAAAACCCTGGGGCTGCGAGAGGTTGCGGAATCAGACAGTAATTTTAAAACTATTATAACTATATTATCGAGGCCTATAAAACTAATAATACCTTTTGCGACCGGGTCTTGCAGCGATTTTTCGTTAATGATTTACTAGGCTGAACATCTGCGATTAGTACAGCCTAGTAAAAATCGCGTTTTAAACCCGCCCCCTCCAAACAGCGCCAAAATCGCGGACCTGGCTGTGGGCAGATTCCCAATGACGATTCAGGTAGGTTTTGTAACATACCTAGCACTTGAGCTAAAATAATTTGAAATGATAAGGTCTGAACAGAGAGATCAGCAGGAGGCTGTGGGTCCAAGTTCATCCTTCCACTCCATAATAGCACTGAGATTGCTGGACTGCTAACATTTCAATGGTGATTGTGCTTTGTATTTCATTGATTTTGAAGCATAGAAACATAGAAAATAGGTGCAGGAGTAGGCCATTCGGCCCTTCGAGCCTGCATCGCCATTCAATATGATCATGGCTGATCATCCAACTCAGTATCCTGTACCTGCCTTCTCTCCATACCCCCTGATCCCTTTAGCCACAAGGGCCACATCTAACTCCCTCTTAAATATAGCCAATTAACTGGCCTCAACTACCTTATGTGGCAGAGAATTCCAGAGATTCACCACTCTCTATGTGAAAAATGTTTTTCTCATCTCGGTCAAGATTTTCCCCTTATCCTTAAACTGTGACCCCTTGTTCTGGACTTCCCCAACATCAGGAATAATCTTCCTGCATCTAGCCTGTCCAACCCCTGTAAGTTTTGTAAGTTTTTATAAGATCCTTGAAGCATCTTGAAGAAGAAGTCTGAAGAAGATAGATAGATATAATTTAGATATAATTTACTTGCTACACAACCAAGGTCGGTGGAATTTGGGTTACAAGCAGCGGTACAGTAATAAAGGACACACAACCACAATAAAAATTTTACACAAACATCCACCACAGCATTCATCACTGTGGTGGAAGGCACAGAACTTGGCAAGTCCTCCTCCATTTTCCATTTTCATGAAGGATCTCGACCCAAAATATCACCGACCCATGTTCTCCGGAGATGCAGCCCAGCCTTCTGAATTACTTCAGCACTTTCTGTCCTTTTGTGTATTAACCAGCATCTTCAGTGCTATTTTTCTTTTTCTACATTGAAGATGGTCCCAACCTGAAGAGTCGCTGATCCATGTTTAAGGTTTACTTTATAGATGCTGCAGCAAAACAGGCCCTTCAGCCCATGGAGTCCAGGACGACTATCGATCACCCGCTCCCACTAGTTCTATATTATCCCATTTTCTTAACCACTCCCCACACACCCGGGGAGATTTTACAGAGACTAATTAAACTACAAATTAGCGCATCTTTGGGATGTGAGAGGAATCCAGAGAACCTGGAGGAAACCCATGCGGTCACAGGGCGAACGTGCAAACTCCACACAGACAGCATCCGAGGTTAGGATCGAACCCGGGTCTCTGATGCTGTGAGGCAGCAGCCCTACCCGCTGCGCCACTGTGCCGCCTTCATCGATATTGGTTCCTCACCGATATGGTTGATCTTTATCATTGATGTCATTGTGTGTAGGAGATTGCTTTGCACAATTTGGTGCTCTGTTCCCTGAGGCTAACTGTAGGATCACTTTAAATTGTGTAGGAAGGAACTGCAGACGCTGGTTTAAACCATAGATAGGCACAAAATGCTGGAGTAATTCAGTGAGACAGACAGTATGGAGAGAAGGAATAGGTGACGTTTCGGGTCAAGACCCTTCTTCAGACTGAGAGACTATACTGTGTCTATCTGGTTTGACATCTCTCTATATCATCGTCTATATCTCTTGTTTCCCTTTCCCGTGACTCAGTCTGAAGAAGGGTCTTGACCCGAAATGTCACATATTCCTTTTCTCCAGAGAAACTGTCTGACCCTGCTGAGTTATTCCAGATATTTATGTCTATCTACATTTTAAAAAGTGTCCATTGGCTATAAGGTGCAGTGGGCAGTTGTGAGATTGTGAAAAGCCAAACCTTGCTTTGAGTTGTGGGAGTATTCTGGCTGTGTTTTGTTTTGTGAGGAAACATATATTGAAAAGACTCCTTAACAGGCATATTCACTAACTAAATGTCAAAATTAATAGGTAAAGTAAATGAAAGTGAAGTAGTTTTATCCTTGATTATTTGCGAGCTTACAGGTCAGTCGCCTGGTTATGAGCAACTGACTTATGGACACCATCCGAACCAACTCACAGAGCATTGAATTCAAAACTCTCGACATACGTACCGGCATTTGTACGTTTGTTCCCACGACCAGCAAAACTAATTACCTCAAAGGTAGACACAAAATGCTGGAGTAACTCGGCGGGACTGCCAGTTTCTCTGGAGAAAAGGAATGGGTGACGTTTTGGGTGGAGATCCTTCTTCACTTCACTTCACTCCAGAGATGCTGCCTGTCCTGCGGAGTTACTCCAGCATTTTGTGTCTACCTTCGATTTAAACCATCATCTGCAGTTTTTTTCTTACACAAACTAATGACATCTCACACTCCACTTTTTTGATTTCATCCATTACAATACTACAGATATATAAGGTATTGGGTATTTTTTTTTGCGTGTGTTTTTTGACTTATGGACAAAATGGACTTAAAGGACATTGGATAAATTGGAACTCCTTTGTTACCCGAGGACGACCAGTATTTTTTCCAGTGTGATTATGTTTTATTTCTTGGCTTCAACAAACAACATAGATATCAAATATTATGCAATAATATTCCTGATTAACCTTGACCTGACTTTCCACATCGGATTGAAGACTGGTCTATATTCTTCATTTCAAAAGATTAGCGACAACGCCAGATCAAAGATTTTTAGATGGAGCACATGTCACCAATATAAAGTGAACTGGTGCCTTCCGTGGTCAGTGTTGGCTTCATCTCAGGGGCCAGAGCCTTTGTTATCTGAAGCCTTGGTCAGATTCCATTGGATGTACTGCACTGATCACACCTAAAGAATGTTAGACCAAAAGACATTGGAGCAGAAGATAAACTCGAAAAGCTGGTGAAACTCAGTACAAACAGCATTTCTGGAGAAAAGGAATAGGTGACGTTTCAGGCTGAGACCCTTCCGAAATGTCACCTATTCCAGAATTGTTGCCTGACCCGCTGAGTTTCTTCAGCTTTTCGTGTCGATCTTGGGTTTAAACCAGCATCTGCAGATCCCAGGGTCTGAAGAAGGGTTTTGGCCCCAAACGTTGCCCATTTTCTTCGCTCCATAGATGCTGCTGCACCCGCTGAGTTTCCCCAGCATTTTTGTCTATCTGCAGATCCTTCCCAGACATAGGAGCAGAATTAGGTCATTCCAATCGAATTGACTAATTGAATCTACTCAGCCATTCAGTCATGGCTGATCTATTTCCCAGATTCACCACCCTCTGGCTAAAGAAATTCCTCCTCGCTATTCTGAAAGGTACGCCCTTTCATTCTGTGGCTCTAGGCTCTCCTATCACTGGCAACATCCTTTCCACATCCACTTTATCCAGACCATTCATTATCCAGTAGATTTCAATGAGCCCGAAATATGTGCAGATCAGAGCAATCCGATTGACTGAGGGGGAACCTCATTGAAACTTACCGAATAGTGAATGGCCTGGATAGAGAGGATGTTACCATTAGTGGAAGTTTAGGACCAGAGGCCCTACCCTCAGAATATAAGGATGTACCTTTAGAAAGATGGGGAGGAATTTATTTTGTCAGACGGTGGTGAATCTGTAGAATTCATTGCCACAGAAGGCTGTGGAGGTCGTCAATGGATATTTATAAGGAGGAGATTGACAAATTCTTGACTAGGTCGGATGTCAGGGGTTTTAGATGGAAGGCAGGAGAGTGGAGTTGAGAGGGAAAGGTAGATCTGCCACGATTGAATGGCGAGGTTAGCTTGATGGGCCGAATGGCCTAATTCTGTTCCTATGCTTTACGACACCAATGTTGCGAGGTTTAAACTGAGGAATGATCTCAGCCTGTGTTCCAATTGATTTGAAGAGGCGATTTAATTAAAATGGTGAAAGGTAAATGGAGAACAGATTCAACGAAGCTATTGAACAATATACCATGTAATTAAAACCCAGGCAGAATTCTGGAGGGCGGGAAGATGACTGTGTTTACTTTAGCTTGCCGCTTTGTGACTGAGCCTGTGCATTGTTCCACCTCACCAGGTGTAGATGCTGCCAGAGGACGGTGGCAGGACACAGAGACGTGGTCAGAGTGTGTGTGTCCGTGCTGTAAGCCCGCTCCATCCCACTGGTTTCTGCCCCGGGTGCTCTGCTGTCCACTGCAGTCGGCACGTCAGTGGCACTGAGGTACGTTGTATCACGTGTCGGGGGCGGGCGGGCACGCGATGTGGGCAGGGTGGACGCTTCTCCGGGATTGCACTTGCATCGCAAGCTGTCTCATTCTCACCTTGGTCTGCTGTGGCATGAAGTTGACCACAGGCATGTTATCCAAGTACCTACATTTGTCGACAGCTGTGCTTGTTTGAACGTTTCTTTTGAATGCGGGAATTTAAGATTCCTTACAAATTGCAACATATGGACCTTTTATAGTAAAAAGAGTTAGGAGATGAGGAAAACTTTTTCACCCAGAGAGTTGTGAAGCTGTGGATGCTTTTAACGAGAGAGTTAGGTATGGCTCTTAAACATAGCGGAGTCAGGGGATATGGGGAGAAGGCAGGAATGAGTCAGGATCAACCCGGGTCTCCTGCACTGACTCACTGACCCTCTCACCCACCCGCCCACTCGCCCAACCTGCCCACCCACCATTGCATGAACCCGGTCCTCCCACCATTGCACCCACCCTCTTGCCAGTGCAGGCACCCATCCGTCCTGCCGTTTCACAGCCCACCCATTCCTTTACACAATGCCTCTCTTTTGCCGACAAGAGCCCCCTCTCATCCATCACATTTTCCCTCCCTTCCTCCCTGTCCCTCACTCATGCCCTCCCACCCCCAGCACGTGCATCCTCCCTGTACATCCCATAGTCCCGCGCCCTCTCTCCTTTCTTCCTCGTCCTTCCTAACTCCCTCCCTCCTTGCTCCAGTGACACTCACTCCCCAACACACTGTCCACCCCCCCGCTCACCCCTGACTAGTTTAGTTTTAGTATATTGTCACGTGTACAGAGGTACAGTGAAAAGCTGTAGACGTCTGAAGAAGGGTCTCGAAACGTCACCTGGAGTCCTGTTCTCCAGAGACTCTGCCTGACCCGCTGAGTTACTCTGTCATTTTGTGTCTATCTTCAGTTTAAACCAGCATCTGCAGTTCCTTCCTACAAGGAAAAGCTTTTTGTTGTATGTTATCCAGCCTGCAAAAAGACTATACATGATTACACCGTCCTCAGTGTATAGATAGAGGATAAAGGGTATAACGTTTAGTGCAAGATAATGTCTGACAAAAGATAGACTGAAGGTCTCCAATGAGGGAGATAGGAGATCAGGACTGCTCTCTAGTTGGTGATGGGATGATTCAGTTGCCTGATAACAGCGTGGAAGAAATTTTCCCTGAATCAGGGGGTATGTTTTTTCACACTTCTGTACATCTTGCCTGATTGGAGAGGGGAGAAGAGAGGGAATAACTTGTCACTGATTATGCTGGTGGCCATGCCGAGGCAGCGTGAAGTGTGGATGGAGTTGATGGAAGTGAGGTTGGTTTGTGTGATGGTCTGGGCTCTGTCCATAGTACTCTGCAATTTCTTGTGGTTTTGGATGGAGCTGTTCCCAAACCAAGCTGTGATGCATCCTGATAAAATGCTTTCTGTGGTGCAACTGGAGAAGTTGGTGAGGCTTAACCTTCTAAGGAAGTCGAGGCGTGGGTGTGGTTTCTTGCTCATTGCTTCCACTGGGCTGGTCCAGGGCAACTTGCTGGTGATATTTATTCATTAGAACTTGAAGCTTTCAACATCTCCACGTCAGCATCATCAATGCTGTAGATGTATATGTACCACCTCACTTCCCGAAGCCCATCACTATCTCCTTTGTCTAGCAGACATTGGTTGTTGCCTTGGCACCAGGCTACAAACTTCTCAGTCCCCATCTCAACCTCTCAGTCTTTTACATTTGGAAAAGCATTTTTAATTTAATTTAGTTTAGAGATACAGCACAGAAACAGGCCCTTCGGCCCACCGGGTCTGCACTGATCCCCACATATTAACACTCTCCTACACACACCAGGAACAATTTTCACATTTACCAAGCCAATTTACCTATAAACCTGTAGGTGTTTGGTGTGTTAGAGGAAACCAACTATCTCAGAGACAAACCACGCAGGTCACGGGGCGAATGTACAAACTCCGTACAGACAGCACCCGTAGTTGGGATCGAACCCGGGTCTCGGGCGCTGTAAGCACTGTAAGGCAGCAGCTCTACCACTGCACCACCATGCTGCCTTTATAAGTTAATTGAGTTTTCTTAATTTTCTGCAGTTTGGTTAGTTTGTAGATTTTCAATTGTTTTGAACGTCAGACATTCAAAGGTTTAATGTTTGGCTACATTAGGCATGACTGATTGGTTGCCAAGCACCTTTTCATCAGTTTTGCCCTTCTCTTCCCTTGCTCCGGAGACCTGTGAATGCCAAAACATTCTGCTTTTAAACTCCAGGGAAATGGAGTGTTATCAGGATTAGGTGGAAAAGTGTCTTGGCTGAAGATGAGATTGCCTGGAATAGAGCAGGGCTGGTCTGTGGGGCTGTCTGGTCAATTCCTGCTCCCATCTCTTATCTGTAGTTTAGTTTAGGTTAGAGATACAGCATGGAAACAGGCCCACCGACCAGTGATACCCGCGCATTAACACTATCACTATCCTACGCATACTAGGGACAATTTAAAAATATAGCAAGCCAATTAGCCTACAAACATGCACATCTTTGGATTGTGGGAGGAATCCAGAGAAAACCAATGCAGGTCTCGTAGAAAATACCATTCGGTCCTTCGAGCCAGCACCTCCATTCAATATGAGCATCGCTGATCATCCTAAATCAGTACCCCATTCCTGTTTTCTCCCTATATCTTTTGATTCCGTTAGGCCTAAGAGCTGTATCTAACTCTCTCTTGAAAACAACCAGTGAATTGGCCTCCTCTGCCTTTTGTGGCAGAGAATTCGACAGATTCACAACTCTCTGGGTGAAGAAATTTCTCCTCATCTCAGTCTTAAATGGCCTTATTCTTAAACTGTGATGCCTGGTTCTGGATTCCCCCAATATCGAGAACATTTTTTCCGC
The DNA here is from genome assembly GCF_028641065.1 of Leucoraja erinaceus. NCBI lineage: Eukaryota > Metazoa > Chordata > Chondrichthyes > Rajiformes > Rajidae > Leucoraja > Leucoraja erinaceus. Next base: position 24,011,763 of record NC_073408.1, on the reverse strand, counting down.
TTCTAGCCTGTCCAATCCCTTAAGAATTGTATATGTTTCTATGAGGTTCCCTCTCATCCTAAATTCCAATGAATTTCAGCCCAGTCGATCCTGGAATTACAGCCATCCCAGGAATTAACGCTGCACTCCCTCCCTCAATAGCAAGAATGTCCTTACTCAAATTAGGAGATCAAAACTATGCACAATTCTCCAGGCATAGCCTCACCAGGGCCCTGTACAACTACAGAAGGATTACTTTGCTCCTATATGCAAATCCTCTCGCTCTGAAGACCAACATGCGATTCCTACTGGATTTTCTTAAACAAACTTCCCTTTGTGCTTTCTCATGCTGGTGAGCAGCTAGTTAAATCCTTTGAGTTGATGATTAAAACCTTGTGGAGAACATGGGCAGGAATTATGCAAACCTTGACCCATTATAAGTCTGGATGGCACAGGATGTCTGAATAAGTAAACTTCAAACTGCTCTTGACACAATGCAGGTGTCACCTTGTACAAAGCTGAGGAACCACAGTTCTCTCAAACCAACTTCTAATGACTGAGGGGTGAGAATCCCTTCTCTCCCCCCCCTCTTATTTATAGGGATCATGGCTGATCTTCTGCCTCTGTTTTTTTCTTTTTCTTTTTGCTCCACCTTTCTTCTCCCCACTACAATCAGTCTGAAGAAGGGTCCCGACCTAAACTGACTCACTGAGTTACTCCAATACTTTGTGTCTTTTCAGAATCATTGAGTCATGCAGCGTAGACTCTTTGGCCCAACTTGCCCACACTGACCAATATGTCTCATCTATACTAGTCCCATCTGCCTGCTTTTGACCCATACCCGTCTAAACCTGTCCTATCCATGTACCCGTCTAAATGTTTGCGATAGTACCTGCCTCAATTGTCTCCTCCAGCAGCTTGTTCCATACACCGACCACCATTTGTGTGAAAATGTTACCACCTCAAGTTCCTATTAAATCTTCTCCCCTCTTGAATGCCAATTATTTTTTTAGATATCTCCAACTTTGAGATTTTGTGAAAACATATGCACAAGATTGTTCTCTTATGGATCCTGATATATTCGATGACTGTTTGAATAGACCTGCCGATACAGGTGCACAACCTTTTATCCGACAGCCTTGGGACCAGACACTTTTCGTAATTCGGAATTTGTCGGCCTTCGGAATGGACATTTTTTAGCGTAGATTTTAATGGCTGGCTCAGTGGTAGAGTGCTCTGCTCATATCCGCAAGGTCGCGAGTTTGCGCCTTGATCCCGGCAGTTCCTCGGTCGCGAGTTTGAGTCTTCAATATAGTTTTTTCTTGCAGAATAAATGTCTGTATGAAATGCAGTGTGTTGAATGAATTCCTGAATTTGTAAATGTGACCGCAGCATTGAATCACCTCTCGCACTCATGTCACCCTAGCGGGGCTAAATGCCCTTAGGCGGCCTAAGGCGATATTTTCACACTCTTATATCCGTGTGCAGCAGAGGCGACGTGCGTTTGGCGCCAAACGTGAGCTTTGGTGTGCAGACGACATCCTGGAAAAAATGTCCGGTTTCTTCCAGGTAGGCGATATACCCTCCCGGGCAATATACCCTCCGCTTCTCTTTTATGAAGGGGATTTAGTTCCCCTTTCTTCCAGGACCGATTGGAGGCTCCGCTGTCACCTCTGCGGGCCACCCTCAGTGAGCGCTCACTCAACTTTGTCTTGGGATTCCTACTCTCCCGCGCAATGTACCCTCACCTTCTCTTTTATGAATGGGGATTTAACCATATAACCATATAACAATTACAGCACGGAAACAGGCCATCTCGGCCCTACAAGTCCGTGCCGAACAACTTTTTTTCCCTTAGTCCCACCTGCCTGCACTCATACCATAACCCTCCATTCCCTTCTCATCCATATGCCTATCCAATTTATTTTTAAATGATACCAACGAACCTGCCTCCACCACTTCCACTGGAAGCTCATTCCACACCGCTACCACTCTCTGAGTAAAGAAGTTCCCCCTCATATTACCCCTAAACTTCTGTCCCTTAATTCTGAAGTCGTGTCCTCTTGTTTGAATCTTCCCTATTCTCAAAGGGAAAAGCTTGTCCACATCAACTCTGTCTATCCCTCTCATCATTTTAAAGACCTCTATCAAGTCCCCCCTTAACCTTCTGCGCTCCAGAGAATAAAGACCTAACTTATTCAACCTATCTCTGTAACTTAGTTGAAGGTACAGAAGCTTGATAGCGCGCACCACCTGACGCAGGAACAGCTTATTTCCCCTTTGCTATCAGGCTTTTGAATGGCAGTTTCATAAGCTAGAGTACTGTTCAATTCATTTTGACAATAGACAATAGGTGCAGGAGTAGGCCATTCGGCCCTTCAAGCCAGCATCGCCATTTAATGTGATCATGGTTAATCATCCGCAATCTCTATGCTATTGCAGACATTGGACTTGTTGATGTTGCTGGTGCACGACAATGCTGAGAGCTATATTCTACACTCTGTGTTTAAGAGGGAACTGCAGATGCTGGAGAATCGAAGGTTACACAAAAAAGCTGGAGAAACTCAGCGGGTGCAGCAGCATCTATGGAGCGAAGGAAATAGGCAACGTTTCGGGCCGAAACCCTTCTTCAGACTGATCAGGGGTGGGGGTGGGTGGGGACAAGAAAGGGAAAAGGAGGAGTAGCCAGAAGGCTGGGGGATGGGAGGAGACAGCAGGGGGGCTGAGGAAGGGGAGGAGACAGCAAGGACTAACAGAATTGGGAGAATTCGATGTTCATGCCCCCGGGGTGCAGACTCCCCAAACGGAATATGAGGTGCTGTTCCTCCAATTTCCGGTGCTGCTCGCTGTGGCCATGGAGGAGACCCAGGACAGAGAGGCTGGAGGCGGAGTGGGAGGGGGAGTTGAAGTGCTGAGCCACCGGGAGGTCAGCTTGGTTATTGCGGACTGAGCGGAGGTGTTCGGCGAAACGATCGCCCAACCTCCGCTTGGTCTCACCGATATAGATCTGCTGATATCTAGAGCAGCGGACGCAATAGATGAGGTTGGAAGAGATGCAGGTAAACCTCTGTCGCACCTGGAACGATTGCTTGGGTCCTTGAACGGAGTCGGGGGGGAGGTAAAGGGACAAGTGTTGCATCTCTTGCGGTTGCAAGGGAAAGTGCCCGGGGAGGGGGTGGACCGAGAGGGAAGGGAAGAATTGACAAGGGAGTTATGGAGGGAGCGGTCTTTGCGGAAGGCAGATATGGGGGGAGATGGGAAGATGTGGCGAGTAGTGGGGTCACGTTGGAGGTGGCGAAACTGACGGAGGATTACTTTTTGTATGTGACGGCTGGTGGGGTGAAAGGTGAGGACTAGGGGGACTCGGCCCTTGTTGCGAGTGCGGGGATGGGGAGAGAGAGCAGTGTTGCGGGGTATGGAAGAGACCCTGGTGCGAGCTTCATTTATGGTGGAGGAGGGGAACCCCCGTTCCCTGAATAGTGAGGACATTTCAGATGTCCTGGTGTGGAACGCCTCATCCGTGGAGCAGATGCGGCGTAGACGGAGGAATTGGGAGTAGGGGATGGAGTCCTTACAGGAAACAGGGTGGGAAGAAGGACTACACCAACCTCATCTATTGCGTCCGCTGCTCTAGATGTCAGCAGATCTATATCGGTGAGACCAAGCTGAGGTTGGGCGATCGTTTCGCCGAACACCTCCGCTCGGTCCGCAATAACCAAGCTGACCTCCCGGTGGCTCAGCACTTCAACTCCCCCTCCCACTCCGCCTCCGACCTCTCTGTCCTGGGTCTCCTCCATGGCCACAGCGAGCAGCACTGGAAATTGGAGGAACAGCACCTCATATTCCGTTTGGGGAGTCTGCACCCCGGGGGCATGAACATCGAATTCTCCCAATTCTGTTAGTCCTTGCTGTCTCCTCCCCTTCCTCAGCCCCCCTGCTGTCTCCTCCCATTCCCCAGCCTTCTGGCTACTCCTTTTCCCTTTCTTGTCCCCACCCACCCCCGCCCCCGATCAGTCTGAAGAAGGGTTTCGGCCCGAAACGTTGCCTATTTCCTTCGCTCCATAGATGCTGCTGCACCCGCTGAGTTTCTCCAGCTTTTTTGTGTAACATTCTACACTCTGTATCTTGCACTTTGCTCGATCTAATGTACTAGTCAGACTTGATTGTGGTAAATTTGATCTGATTAGATAAAATGCAAAACAACAGGTTTAGTTTAGTTTAGAGATGCTGCACGGAAACAAAGTCCACACTGACCAGCGATCCTCACACACTAACACTATCCTACACACACAGAGGACAATTTACACTTACACCAAGCCAATCAACTCACAAACCTGTACGTCTTTGAAGTAACCATATAACCATATAACAATTACAGCACGGAAACAGGCCATCTCGGCCCTACAAGTCCATGCCGAACAACTTTTTTTTTCCCTTAGTCCCACCTGCCTGCACTCATACCATAACCCTCCATTCCCTTCTCATCCATATGCCTATCCAATTTATTTTTAAATGATACCAATTAACCTGCCTCCACCACTTCCACTGGAAGCTAATTCCACACTGCCACCACTCTCTGAGTAAAGAAGTTCCCCCTCATATTACCCCTAAACTTCTGTCCCTTAATTCTGATGTCGTGTCCTCTTGTTTGAATCTTCCCTATTCGCAAAGGGAAAAGCTTGTCCACATCAACTCTGTCTATCCCTCTCATCATTTTAAATACCTCTATCAAGTCCCCCCTTAACCTTCTGCGCTCCAGAGAATAAAGACCTAACTTATTCAACCTATCTCTGTAACTTAGTTGTTGAAACCCAGGCAACATTCTAGTAAATCTCCTCTGTACTCTCTCTATTTTGTTGACATCCTTCCTATAATTGGGCGACCAAAATTGTGTACACCATACTCCAGATTTGGTCTCACCAATGCCTTGTACAATTTTAACATTACATCCCAGCTTCTATACTCAATGCTCTGATTTATAAAGGCTAGCATACCAAAAGCTTTCTTTACCACCCTATCTATATGAGATTCCACCTTCAAGGAACTATGCACGGTTATACCCAGATCCCTCTGTTCAACTGTATTCTTCAATTCCCTACCATTTACCATGTACGTCCTATTTTGATTTGTCCTGCCAAGGTGTAGCACCTCACATTTATCAGCATTAAACTCCATCTGCCATCTTTCAGCCCATTTTTCCAAATGGCCTAAATCACTCTGTAGACTTTGGAAATCCTCTTCATTATCCACAACACCCCCCTATCTTGGTATCATCTGCATACTTACTAATCCAATTTACCACACCTTCATCCAGATCATTGATGTACATGACAAACAACAAAGGACCCAACACAGATCCCTGAGGCACCCCACTAGTCACCTGCCTCCAACCCGATAAACAGCCATCCACCATTACCCTCTGGCTTCTCCCATTCAGCCACTGTTGAATCCATCTTGCTATTCCTGCATTTATACCCAACAGTTGAACCTTCTTAACCAACCTTCCATGAGGAACCTTGTCAAAGGCCTTACTAAAGTCCATATAGACAACATCCACTGCTTTACCCTTGTCAATTTCCCTAGTAACCTCTTCAAAAAATTCAAGAAGATTAGTCAAACATGACCTTCCAGGAACAAATCCATGTTGACTGTTCCTAATCAGACCCTGTTTATCCAGATGCTGATATATATATTATCTCTAAGTATCTTTTCCATTAATTTGCCCACCACTGAAGTCAAACCAGCAGGTCTATAATTGCTAGGTTTACTCTTAGAACCCTTTTTAAACAATGGAACAACATGCGCAGTACGCCGATCCTCGGGGACTATTCCCGTTTCTAATGACATTTGAAATATTTCTGTCATAGCCCCGGCTATTTCTACACTAACTTCCCTCAATGTCCTAGGGAATATCCTGTCAGGACCTGGAGACTTATCCACTTTTATATTTTTCAAAAGTGTCAGTACTTCTTTTACTTTGAACCTCATAGTATCCATAGCTACTCTACTAGTTTCCCTTACCTCACATAATTCAATATCCTTCTCCTTTGTGAATACCGAAGAAAAAAAAATGTTCAATATCTTCCCCATCTCTTTTGGCTCTGCAGATAGCTGTCCACTCTGTCTCTCCAATGGACCAATTTTGTCCCTCGTTATCCTTTTGCTATTAATATAGCTGTAGAAACCCTTTGGATTTACTTTCACCTTACTTGCCAAAGCAACCTCGTATCTTCTTTTAGCTTTTCTAATTTCTTTCTTAAGATTCTTTTTACATTCCTTATACTCCTCAAGCACCTCATTTACTTCATGCTGCCTATAATTATTGTAGATCTCCTACTTTTTCCAATTTCTCTTGAAAACCATGGCTCTTTCCAATTTTTACTGTTTCCTTTCAACCGAACAGGAACATAAAAATTCTGTACTCTTAAAATTTCCCCTTTAAATGTCCTCCATTTCTCTTCTACATTTTTCCCATAAAACAAAATGTCCCAGTTCACTCCTTTTAAATCATCTCGCATCTCATCAAAGTTAGCCTTTCTCCAATCAAAAATCTCAACCCTAGGTCCAGTTCTGACCCTCTCCATAATTATATTGAAACTAATGGTATTGTGATCACTGGACCCGAACTGTTCCCCAACGCATACCTCCGCCACCTGTCCTGTCTCATTTCCTAACAGGAGGTCCAGCACTGCCCCTCCTCTAGTAGGTACCTCTATGTATTGCTGCAAAAAACTATCCTGCACACATTTTACAAACTCCAACCCATCCAGCCCATTTACAGAATGTGTTTCCCAGTCTATGTGTGGAAAGTTGAAATCTCCCACAATCACTACCTTGTGCTTACTACTAATATCTGCTATCTCCTTACATATTTGCTCTTCCAATTCTCGTTCCCCATTTGGCGGTCTATAATACACCCCTATAAGTGTTGCTACACCTTTCCCACTTCTCAATTCCACCCAAATAGCCTCCCTAGATGAGCCCTCAAATCTATCCTGCCAAAGCACTGCTGTAATATCTTCCCTGACTAGCAATGCAACACCTCCACCTCTTGCCCCTCCAATTCTATCACACCAGAAGCAACGAAATCCTGGAATATTTAGTTTCCAATCACAGCCCTCCTGCAACCACGTTTCACTGATCGCCACAACATCATACTTCCAGGTGTCTATCCAGACTCTAAGCTCATCCACTTTTCTTACAATGCTCCTAGCATTAAAATATGCACATTTAAGAAACCCCCCGTCTCTTATTCTCTGTTTATTTTCTTTTTTTTCTTTCTCCTCTTGTGTCCGAGTGCTTCCCTTTTCTGCTTCCTGCCTCCCATTCTGTCTACTAGCTTTCGCTATTTGAGTCCCACGCCTTAGTTCCCCTTTCGTCGAGGACCGACCGGAGATTCCGCTGTCACCTCTGCGGGCCGCCCTCGGTGAACGTCCTGTCTCCCTGTCTCTGAGATAGCAGGGGGCGATCAAACAGCACAATACCCCCCTCCCCCTCCAACTCCAGAGGAATCCGCTCCCCGATGGGCCGCTACGGCGACAAGTGGCAGTTCGCCCACAGCCCGAGCTGCGCGACCCCAAGAACAAGACGTACCTTGCACGCCATCAGCTTCTGCCCCTACGGGGAGCGTGTTCCTCTGGAGTTGGAGCGGGGCTGGGCTGGAGTTGCTGATCTGGGATCTCCGTGCTTGCAGTGGGCCTGGGGGTCGGTGTCCCGATGAGCGGGCGCAGCTCGGGCTGTGGGCGAACTGCCACTTGTCGCCGTAGCGGCCCATCGGGGAGCGGCTTCTGGTGGTCCTGACGTCTCCCGCTAGTTTGCAGTTTTCCTCTGGAGTTGGAACGGGGCTGGGCTGCTGCTGGCTGTGGGTCTCTGGGATCTCCGTGCTTGCAGTGGGCCTGGGGGTCGGTGTCCCGTTGGTCCTGACGTCTCCGGTGACTGGCATTTTATGCTGGCATCGCCGACTTGAAGACAGTGCAAAGCCCCCGCGCTGGTGCAATGGGCGGGGAGCTGGAGAGGGGAGGGAAGGGGTCACACACATGGCCGGGAAGCAGAGGGGTGTAGGTGGGGTGAAACTGAAGGGAGCGACAATCTGCTGCTCCCTGCCCGCTGAGTTAAAAAGTTCCCATGCAAGACTCACGATACACTGTGTATCGTGAGTCTACCGTGGGAACTTTTTAACTCAGCGGGCAGACAGTAGCAGATTGTCAATTATTAACCCTCCCGCGCAATATACCCTCACCTTCTCTTTTATGAATGGGGATTTAGTTCCCCTTTCTTCGAGGACCGACCGGAGGTTCCGCTGTCACCTCTACGGGCCGCCCTCGGTGAACGTTTTCAAGGACCTTTCTTCAAGGACTGAAAAAATGTCCGCTATTCGGAGGTTTTCGTTATTTGGATCTTCGGATAAAAGGTTGTGTACCTGTACAAGCAAGTTGATATCTTACTTTTATAATACCCTTCTAAATATTGACACTCCACCTTCTGAGATTTATAGGCGAGCATGGGAGGACGAGCTGAGTCAACCCATTTCGAAAGATATATGGGATGAAAGCCTACAATACATACATTACTGTTCTTTAAGTGCCAGGCATTGCCTGATACAATTTAAAGTATTGCATAGGTTATACTACTCAAAGACCAAATTGAACAAGTTCTTCCCAACTGCTTCTCCTCTTTGTGATAAATGTCACTTTCAAGAAGCCACCCTAACTCACACTTTTGTATCCGGTATAAAAATACAAAACTTCTGGACGGAAATATTCAATATTATTTCTAAAACACATAAAACTCCATGGAGCCAGATCAAAAACTAATAATATTGGTAATGTCTGAGGGCTGCGCTAATCTGAAATGATATTTCAAATACGCTTCTTTGACTACGGTTTAATAACTGCGAAAAAACTTATACTTAAATTCTGGAAAAAGATAACAGTCCCCACAGTGAAGATGTGGATCACAGAAATGACCGAGACACTACATCTAGAAAAAATAAGGCTTGTCTTGACTGACAAACCAGATCAATTTTCAAAAATATGGTCTCCTTTTTTTGAATTTCTTCCATAACATAATGGTTGAACACAAATTCAAAACCAATGGTAGGGCTGGGTGAGCGGGCGTATGGAACGGTAGTCCATACTCTTGTTTCTTTTTCTCTTTTTTCTCCCTTGCTTTTTTCCTCTTCTTCTTTCCTTTTTTCTCTTTTTTTCCTTTCCTATTTAGTTAATAGTTTATAAAATGTTAAAACTGAAGCTGTATGAAAATTGTATAACTGCTCTGTCTATCTTTTTTTGTACAATTGCTTCCAACAAAAATAAAAAATAAATAAATAGGTCTTTCCCCCTCACCTTAAACCTACAGTGACCTCCATAATATTTGGGACAAAGACGCGACTTGAGGAGACAACTTACGACCATACAGGCGTCACCCCGCGACCATGTGGCGACAGCCTAGTCGCCTGTCTCCATATCCCTTGATGTCGTTTGCCCCAAGAACTAAATGTAACTCTCTTGAAAACATCCAGTGAATAGGCCCGCATTGCCTTCTGTGGCAGAGAATTCCACAGATTCACAACTCTCTGTGTGGAGAAAGTTTGTCCTCATCTCAGTCCTAACTGCCCCCCCCCCCCCCCCCCCCCCCCCCCCTTATTCTTAAACTGTGACCCCTGGTTTTGAACTTCCCCAACATCGGGAACATTTGTCCTGCAGTTGCAGTAAGTGAAAACCTATCGGGCAAGCAGGATGCTTTCACCAACATTTGAAGTCCACTATCTTCCATCGTATCTACCCAGTGCTTGGTACATACTTCCAGCAGCCACTGGTTGTCCTCCAGGATGCACCGAGCCGCAGCCTGATCCATGCCTGGGCGAATTCGGCACAGAGACTCTCATGGCAGCGGCGCAACGCATCCGACGCCTTGCACTGAGGCTGCTCCATGGCCGGAGCTGCAATGAGCGACTCGCCAGCCCAGCAAACACTCGCCAGCTCCGCTCCCCGTCCGCATCTGTCCCCGCCGCTCCTTCTGCTTCCAACACCCGCGGCCCATGCAGTTGTTATGAGTTTTAAAATTTTCGTTGATCACAGAATTTCTCACAATAGAACGAGAGAAATTTGTGATCACCGTGAAAATTTGGCGAAATGTGTGATTCTCATGCTTAATGCATGGGAGTTGGCAGCCCTGCCTCCCTCCCTCTCTCCCCCTCCCTCTCTCCCCCCTTCATCTCTCCCCCCTTCATCTCTCCCCCCTTCATCTCTCCCCCCTCCTTCTCTCCCCCTTCCTCTCTCTCCCCCCTTCCTCTCCTCCCCCCCTCCCTCTCTCCCACCCTCTCTCTCTCTCCCCCCCTCTCTCTCTCTCTCTCCCCCTCCCTCTCTCCCCCCCTCCCTCTCTCTCTCCCCCCCTCTCTCCCCCCCCTCCTCTCCCTCTCTCCCTCCCCCCCCCTCTCTCCCCTCTCCCTCTCTCCCCCCTCCCTCTCTCACCCTCCCCCCTCTGCCCCCCCTCTGGTCTCTCTCTCTCTCTCCCTCTTCCCCTCCCTGCCCCCCCTCCCCCCCTCCCCCCTCCCCCTCCCCTCTCCCTCTCCTAGAAACATAGAGATGATGTGTGCTGCAAACTGTCTCGCCCTCCCTCTCCTCCCCCCTCGCCCTCCTCGCTCTGCCGTTCTTTCCCCCTTCTCTCTCCCATCTTTCCCTACTCTCGCCCCTCTCTCTCTCTCTCTCTTCCCCTCACTCTCTCTCCCCCCCCCCTCCCTCTCCCTCCCTCCCTCCCTCCCCCCCTCCCTCTCTCTCTCTCTCTCTCTCCTCTCTCTCTCTCTCCTCTCCTTTCTCTCCCCTCTCTCCCCCCCCCTCCTCTCTCTCCTCTCTCTACCCCCTCCCCTACCCCCCTCTCTCTCTACCCCCCCCTCTCCCCCTCTCCCACTCTCTCACCCCCCTCTCTCTCCCACTCTCTCCCTCTCTCTCCCTCTCTCCCCTCTCTCTCTCTCCCTCGCACCTCACCTCTCATCCCCCTCTCTCTATCCCTCCCCCCCTCTTCCACTCTCTCTCCTCTCAACCCCCAAAATCTCTCTCCCCTCCATCTCCACTCCCTCTCTCTTACCCCTCTCTCTCTCCTCTCTCTCCCTCTCTCTCTCTCCCCCGTCTCCCCCTCTCACTCTCTCCCCTTTCCCTCTCTCTTCTCTCTCCCCCCTCTCCCTCTCCTCTCTTCCCATCTCTCTCTCTCTCCCCCTCTCTCGCTCTTTCTTTCTCCCCCCCCTCTCTCTCTTCCCCCTCTCTCCCTCCCACCTCACCCTCCCCCTCTCTCCCCGTCCCCTCGCTCATCTCCCCCCCCCTCTCTCTCTCTCTCCCCTCTAACTCTCTCCCCTCTAACTCTTTCCCCTAACTCTCTCTGCCACTCCCTCGTCCCCTCCCTTTCTTCTCTCTCTCCCCCCTCTCTCTCTTCCCTCTCCTCTTCTCTCTCTCTCCCCTCTATCTCCCTTTCCCTACCTCTCTTCCTCTCCACTCACTCCCCTCTTTCTCTCTCCCCCCCCCTCTCTCTCTGTATCTCTCTCTCTCTCTCTCCCACTCTCTCTCCCCTCTTGCACTGCTCCATGGCCGGAGCTGCAGCTAGCGACTCGCCAGCCCCGCAAACACTCGCCAGCCCCAACTCTCCGCATCCCCGCATCTGTATCCGCCCGCTGCTCCCATCCCTCCCTCAGTCCCGGCTCTCCAACACCCGCGGACCATGCAGTTTATCTGAGTTTTGAAATTTTCGTTGATCACAGAATTTCTCACCACAGAGCGTGAGAAATGTCTGATCAGCGTGAGGGCGTGAGAGTTTATTAAAATGCGTGATTCTCACGCTCAAAGCGTGAGAGTTGGCAGCCCGGTCCGGCCTGGAACATCGGGCCGTCGCAGCGGCGACTGCGGACGCCTCAATAGGCCCGACAATGGGTGGACATGGGATGGGGACTGGACTTTGTGCCTTCCCTCATAATGGGAACCATTGTTTTTTATGTTTACTGTTCAATTCTTTAATGATGTATCTTATCTTTCTCTGTGTGCTGCATGGCATGACAAATTTCACCACACCTATTGGTGTAGGTGACAAATAAATGTCCTTTGTCCGGTTCCATATGGTTTGTGCTGCTGCAAGTAAGAATGTCATTGTTGTATCAGCGACAATAAAACACTCCTGACACTTGACTAATTGCTGGTAAATCTCCCCAGCTGCATTCATTTCCCACTCCCACCGGATCTCCCACATTCTCTCTCCCCGAGTTCAGTTTGTTCATGCCCTCCCTCCCCCACAAAACCTTTGCCTGTTGCCCCCCCCCCCCCCCCATCTGCTCCCACCTGCATGTCACCCACTCACTGATCCAGCTGGGTTACTACCTCCTTGGCCGCTCCTTCTCATCTCCTCCCCCACTCGGTTCCATCAGCACATCACCCTTCTCTTTGTTGCTCCATATATCACGTACCAAAGGACATAGGTTGAAGGTGAGGGTGGGTTAATAGGAACCTAGGAGCAACTTTTTTACCCAAGGGCCGGTGGGTGTATGGAACGAGCTGCCGCAAGAGATAGTTGAGGCAGGTATAGATACATAGGTGCAGGAGTTGACCATTCGACCCTTTGAGCCAGCACCGCCATTCAATGTGATCATGGCTGGTCATCCACAATCAGTACCCTGTTCCTGCCTTCTCCCCATACCCCTTGATTCCGCTAGCCCTAAGAGCTCTATCGAACTCTCTTCTGAATGCATGCAGTGAATCATCCTCCACTGCCTTCTGATATCTATAAGATATCCTCTCATCCTTCCAAATTCCAGTGAATACAAGCCTATTTGCTCCACTCTTTCATCATATGAATGTCCTGGCATCCCGGGAATTAACCTCCTGAACCTACGTTGCACTCCCTCAATAGCAAGAATTTCCATCCTCAAATTAGGAGACCAAAACTGCTCACAATACTCCAGGTGTAGCCTCACCAGGGCCCTGTACAACTTAAGAAGGACCACCTCTTTCACCCTATCCTCTTGTTATGAAGGCCAACATGCCATTAGTTTTCTTCACTGCCTGTTGTGCCTGCATGCTTCCTTTCAGTGACTGATGTACAAGGACACCCAGGTCTCATTGTACTTCCCCTTTTCCCAACCTGACACCGTTCAGATGATAATCTGCCTTCCCATTCTTGCCACCAACGTGGATAACCTCATATTTATCCACATTAAACTGCATCTGCCATGCTTCTGCCCACTCACCCAACCTGTCCAAATTACCCTGCATCCTCACAGCATCCTCTTCACAGTTCATACTGCCACCCACTTTGTGTCATCTGCAAATTTGCTAATGTTACTTCTTTTAAGTAACTTCCTTCTTCTAAATCATTGATGTATATTGTAAATAGCTGCGATCCCAGCAGGCCCTGGGGATTTATCCAAACACCTGTCACCCCCAACTCTCTTGGTTTTGTGCTTCATGCACCAGCCCCCACCTCACCCCTCCCTCTCACCTCTACTCTGCCACCTTCCCTCTGCACTCTCAGTCCTGACGCAGGGTCTCGACCTGAAATGTTACTAGCTTTTTGTTTCTGGTTCCTATTGGTATTAATTGGTTATGAAGGGACAGTAGATATTAATTTGCAACAAAGGTAGACACAGAATGCTGGAGTAACTGGTAGTCTGAAGAATGGTTTCACCATTCCTTCTCTGTCCCACGAGTTACTCCAACATTTTGTATTAACTGGTTGTTTGCCCATTCCTATAACTCCTGAAAGATGTCCCATGCCTAACAATCCTTAACCGCGCTGTTCTTAATTTATCTATTCCATCTCTATCTTTTTGGTTTTGTGCCTTAAAGGAGTATATTGCTTGCACAACATGTAATTAGCGAGACAAAGCTGAACACGTCCGCTCAGCCCACCTAGATCTCGCAGTTGCCAAACACTTTAACTCCCCCTTCCAATCCCACACTGACCTTACTGTCCTGGGCCTCCTCCAGGACAGCTTGGACAGCTTACACCCGAGCAGTATGAATATGGACTTCTCTAACTTCAAATAGCCCTTGCTTTCCTTCCGACGAGTTTGACTGTCCTCCTGATTAAATTATACTTTGTCTGCCTCGTTGTCACCCTCCCCTAGCTAACAAGGATCTGCTCTACATTTTCCTTGGGCTTTGATCTCTCGTTTTCACACCTTACTCTTCCATATCTCTAATTTCACTCTCCCCTGACTCTCAGTCTGAAGATGAGTCTCGAACCGAAACGCCACCCATTCCTTCTCTCCAGAAATGCTGCCAGTCCCACTGAGTTACTCCAGCTTTTTGTATCTTATCTTCAACATGTATATTACTTCTTTAAATGCCAATCCTACTTTACGTGCTATCGTACCTAACAACCCAGTCAGCCTCCTCTAACATTCCTCACGGAGTTACATCGTTTCCTTAGGTTACATTTCAGGCGCTAGTATTTGGTTGCACGGTGGGTTGCTTGTTATTTGATCACACTGCCAGAGGCAATAGTGGTGTCTGACATAATCACCACATTTACGAGCTGTTTAGCATTTAAAAGACAAGGCAAAGAAGGACACAGACCTAATCCAGGTAAATGTGATTTGTATAGATGGGGTCAAAAGGGTTAGCATGGAGACGAAGGGCCGTTTTAGTGCTGTACAGATCTGACTCACGTTAAAGCACAGTGTAAAACTCCATTATATGATGGCCACCAGTCCTCTTGGCTCCGAACCAACAATATCAATTAACCCTTTCTCATTGTCTAGAGGGCAGAGCTTTCAAGTGAGAGGAGTAAAATTTAAAGAAGTGTGGGGCGTGTTATTTTACATGGAGAGTGGTGTGTGTGTGTGATGGGGGCAGGTATGAAGCAGTAAACCGTCACAATAATGGAAGATAGACACAAAAAGCTGGAGTAACTCAGCGGGACAGGCAGCATCTCTGGAGAGAGGGAATAGGTGACGTTTTGGATCGAGACCCCTCTTCAGACACCCTCGCAATAACGGACCTCTATATAGTGAATTTCCGTTATAGGGACCGTGGCTCCCATTGCACCCCCTCCCCACCGAGCTGGCGTCATGTGTCGGGAGCGTCCGGTTGTAGGAGGGGAGAGAACGACAGCCAGAGCCGTCACCATGCAGAGCGTGTGGAGCAGGGTCTCTGCAGCTGGCTCCCCCGCTGTGAATTCCTGCTTGTTTAAACCCCATCCCCCAACACCGCGTTTCTTCCACCCCGGCCTTGGGTTGAACTTTACCCCCCTTGCTCGGTTACAGCGGACCATCGGCAATAATCGTCACCACTTTCCCCTCCCATCCACCATTATTGCCAGGGTTCACTGCAGGAGCATTTCAGAGACTTTTCGACGTGCAGGTAATGGAGGGATTTGGATCATATGCAGGCAGAAGTGATTAGTTTATCCTGGCATCTTGTGCGGCACGGACATCGTGGGCTGAAGGACAGTTTCTGTGCTACATACCATGTTCCTTGCACTAAATCAGTTCCAAACTGCCCTGTTCCCAGTCAGTTCCTCAAACTACTGATGTAGCAATTTCAGGCAGTCCCTGCTTTCTCCCTCTTTCCCCTCCCCTTCCCAGCTCTCCCACAACCCACTGTCTCCACCTCTTCCTTTCTTCTTCCCGCCCCTACCATCCATCATCAGTCTGAAGAAGGGTCTCGACCCGAAACGTTTTCCTTCGCTCCATAGATGCTGCCTCACCCGCTGAGTTTCTCCAGTATTTTTGTCTACCTTCGATGTAGCAAACCAGACACTTTTCATTCTATGAATTCATATTCCTGCTTATTAAAGCCAGTTTGACTTGCCCATTCTAAATAGTGGTTAAAGTCTCGTATGATTACTGTAGTATCTTTTTACACCTTTGATGGTGATGCATTCCATGCCAAGTGCAAGAAATAATATTTGGTTGCTGGTAAACAGAAAATGTTATGGTGAATTGGTTTATTTTTGTCATCGAGATGCAGTGGAAAACGTTGCGTGCTATCCAGTCAAATCATATCATAAATGAATACAATCAAGCTATGCATGAATACAGCAGGTAGTGTAGAATGCAGAATATAGTGTTACAGCTCTACAGTGTTAGAGGTATAGAGGAAGTGCAAGGTATAAAAATAGTACGGGCTACATGAGTGTGGTGTGTGGGAAATAACTACTGGTTAATAGCTGGTTTATACCGAAGATAGACACAAAATGCTGGAGCAACTCAGCAGGTCAGGCAGCATCTCTGGAGAGAAGGAATGGAGAGAGGAGAGAGACCCTTCTTTAGTCTAAAATGAGGCAGGTTAGGGGATCGAGCTATATTCTTGGCTTCTGAGAGGTTTGTTCAGTCGTCAGATGGCAGTGGGGAAGAAGCTGATCCTGAATCTGTGGTACGTGCTTTCAAGCTTTTATATTATGTGCCCGACATTATAATAACTATATATTTTATTGTCATTGCACATATGTGCAACGAGATTTGGTATGCAGCTTCCATCCGATGTCATAACTTAAACAACTAATTACATTATGATTTATATACGCAGAGAACATGGTTTATAACAAGAACAGTTAAACAGTCAAAACAGTCTAAAGTGCAAATATGTTTGTGCAATGTGATCATCCAAGGGAGACAGTTAATTGGGGTGGGGCACTCAGCAGGGCCGGTTCAGAGCAGCTATAGCTCTGGGAATGAAGCTGTTCCTGAGTCTGGAGCTGCAGGCGTAGAAGGCCTTGTAACGTCTGCCGGAAGGTAGGAGTTCGGACAGGAGAGGGGAGAATTAGATTAACCAGAGTGTACTGTGATCATGTTGACTGCTTTGCCAAGGCAGCATGAAGTGTAGACGGAGCCGATGGCGGGAGTGGATGCTGGTTTGTGTGACGTCTGCAATTCGTTTGTGGTTTCTTAATGTCGAATGCAGAGCTGTTGCCAAAGTAAGCTGTGACTCATCTCATGAGAATATTTTCCTACATTGCATCTGTAGAAGGTGGTAAGAATCGTCGGACACATGCTGAATTTCCAAGTCTTCTTCAGAGATAGAGCATTGGTGTACTTTCTTGGCCATAACCAACATTGTGGTTGGTCCAGGGTAAATTGTTGGTGATATTTACACTACGGAGATTGAAGATCTCGATGTTGGCACCGTTGGCACTGTATATCACCCTGTTTCCTGAAGTTAGTAACAAACCAGCATCCATTGATTCCATCTACAGTTCACGTTGCCTTGGGAAAGCAGCCAACATAACCAAGGTACACTGGTTATTCCTAATTCTCCCCCCTCCTGTCAGGCTTCATCATGCTGACTTTGAGGGAGAGATTGTTATCTTGACACCATGTTACTAATCACCCTGCCAATTTTGTTCTACCCTCAGCAAAACGCAGAGTGCTGGAGAAACTCAGTGGGTCAGGCAGCATCTGTGGTGGGAATGGACAGGCGATGTTTCTGGTTGAGACTCTTTCTTCAGACGGATTGTAGTACGAGGGAGAACGCTGGAAGAAGGAGTGGGACAAAGCCTAGCGAGTGATAGGTGGATGCAGGTTGAAGGGGTAGGAGGGTTGATTGGCAGATGGGTGGAGTAAATGACAAAGGCTAGAGGTAAAAAGGAGACAAAATCGATGACGGGTAAGTAAAGAGCGTGAAATGTAAAACCGGAGGAAAGGATATAGATGGATGGGAATGGAGACTAGGAGGGGAAGGAGAGGTATAAAAGTGAAACAAGATCCATAGAGGCAGAGATACATAGAGCGATACGGTGGCCCTTCGGCCCAACTTGCCCACACCGGCCAACATTTCCCAGCTACACTAGTCCCTCTTGCCCGCGTTTGGTCCATATCCCTCCAAATCTGTACAATCCATGTACCTGTCTAACTGTTTCTTACATGATGGGATAGTCCCCGTCTCTGGCAGCTTGTTCCATCCACCCACCACCCTTTGTGTGAAAAGTTACCCCTCGGGTTCCTATTAAATCTTTTTCCCTTCACCTCAAACCTAAGTCCTCTGGTCCTCGATTAACCTGCTCTGGGCAAGAGATTCTGTGCATCTACCCAATCTATTCCTCTCATGATTTTGTACAGGGATGTTTCAGGGTTGGGAGATCAGTGTACAGAGAAAGGAAATGGAGCAGGGTGATGGTGGGGGAAATGTGTGTGAACTGGGTTGAGGGAGGGACAGGGGACAGGGCAATGGGGGGGTGAGCATGTATTATTTGAAACTAGAGTATTCAACGTTCCTACCATTGGGTAGTAAGCTACGCCCGTGGAATATGAAGTGCTGTTCCTTCAGTTAGTGTGTGGCCTCACTCGGGTGATGAGAGATTGGCAGAATCTCACTTAGGAGATTGACAGGTTCTTGATTAATACGGGCATCCAGGGTTATGGGGAGAAGGCAGGAGAATGGGGTTGAGAGGGGAAGATAGATCAGTCATGATTGAATAGTGGGGTAGATTTGATGGGCAGAATGGCTGAATTCTGCTCCGAGAACTTATGAGCTTGAGGAGAAATGGTCACCTACTCTTCACCTGGTTTCACTTTGTGCAAAGATCGGTTGCTAACTTTTAACTTCCCTTTACACTGCCATACCAATCTTTCTGTCCTTGGTCTCATCAACCCCCATTTCTTTGCAGCCTGACCTTCCTAAATACTGAATATCTTCCCTGAACTTTGGTTGCCCAGATACAGTGTACTATGTTTACATATCACGTTGTGCTGCTGTGAGTAAGAATTTCATTGTTCTATCTGGGACATTTGACAATGAAACACTCTTGACTTCCCTGCCCACTTTGTGTGTCAGTCTTTTGTGAAGAACATTTCAGATTCCCGTGGTGGTGGGTGTTTGGAACAAACTGCCAGAGGAGATAGTTGAGGCAGGTACTATAATGGCATTCAATGGACATTTGGCCAGGTACATGGATACAGGGATATGGGTCAAACACAGGCAGGTGGGACTAGTGTAGGTGGGGCACCTTGGCCAGTATGGGCACGCTGGGGCGAAAGGCCTGTTTCCGTGCTGTGTGACTGTCTCTTCTAGACACTGCGGCATAATCGTTTTTTTATTGTTAAAGAATGGGGAGTTGTCTTGTTATTTCGGCCAATATGTCTCCTTCGGTGATCACTGCCAACAAAAACTGTTCAGATGGATTCATTACTGTTTGTGGCAATTTGCAGTGCATGAATTGGCTTCAGGTTTCTGTGCAAACTGTTGCACTTAAAAAGTAAGCCATTATCTCCGGAAAACATCACCTAGACAGGAAGACATGTAAACTGCTAAGTATATATTTTATTAATACTCTTTTATTTGAACTACATAATAAAAAATATTGGCACCTGTTATGTTTTGGGTATTTCTCCAAGATGTTTGATTGCTGTATACAATGCCAAGGACTTTCCATGATCAGACTGATTACTAAAGACCAAAAGCCATTTCCTGTAGCTGTGTTGCCTTGATGGTTTGTCCAGAATTTCTCTTGAACAATGGTATTTCTGCAGCGATGGGACCATGTTGGTCGGAAAGTTGTTCCACTGGACAAGTGAATGCAGGTTAAAGTTACGGTCTTTCTCAATTACAGGAGAAATATAAAACTAAAGTCGTTTTAAAAAAAAGGTAATTGCAGGAAAGTTAAATATAAGGCATATAAACAACTAGACCAAGTGCAGACCCGTTGGGTCTGTTCCCCGTGTGGTTGTGGTTGTGGTTGTGGGGGGGGGGGAGAGGGGAGGGGGAGAGAGAGGGGGGGGGGAGAGGAAAGAGAGGGGGAGGAGAGGGGGGGTGGAGAGGGGGGGGTGGAGGGGGGGGGAGGAGGGGGGGGGGGAGAGGGGGGGGGGGAGGGGGGGGGGGGGGAGGGGGGGGGGGGGGGAGGGGAGGGGGAGGGGGGGGGGGGGGGGGGGGGGGGGGGGGGGGGGGGGGGGGGGGGGGGAGGGGGGGGAGGGAGGGGAGAGAGGAGAGGGAGGGAGGGGGAGGAGGAGGGGAGGGGCTGGAGGGGGAGAGGGGAGGAGAGGGAGAGGGGTGGAGGGGAGGGAGAGGAGGGAGGGGGGGGGAAGAGAGTGCCTTTTTACTTCAACCCAAACCCAAACAACTATTTGCAGGCAGTGCTTTTTTACCTCTAACCATATTTTCATTTTCAAACCAAATTAAGGGTACTCAGTGCTGTAGACATTTGTCAGTCATTCAAAGCTCTGATTGCGGCACACCACTTGCAGAGACTGATTGAGACACACCACTTGCAGAGACTGATTGAGGCACACCACTTCCTGGTTTTATAGTCGCTCCCCCTCCCTCCAGCAGGTTGTTCCACTGGACAAGTGAATGCAGGTTAAAGTTACGGTCTTTCTCAATCACAGGAGAAATATAAAACTAAAGTCGTTTTTAAAAAAAGGTAATTACAGGAAAGTTAAATATAAGGCATATAAACAACGAGACCAAGTGCAGACCCGTTGGGTCTGTTCCCCGTGTGGTTGTGGTTGTGGGGGGGGGGAGGGAGAGGGGGGGGGGGGGGGGGGGGGGGGGGGGGGGGGGGGGGGGGGGGGGGGGGGGGGGGGGGGGGAGGAGGAGAGGGGGGGGGGGGGAGGAGAGGGAGGGGGGGAGGAGAGGAGGGGGGGAGGAGAGGAGAGGGGGGGGGGGAGAGGAGAGGGGGGGGGGGAGAGGAGAGGGGGGGGGGGGGGGAGAGGAAGAAGGGGGGAGAGAGGGAGGGAGGGGGGGAGAGGGGGGGAGAGGGGGAGAAAGGGAGGGAGGGAGAGGGAGGGGGAGGGGGAGGGGGGGGGAGGGGGGGGGGGGGGAGGGGGGGGGGGGGGGGGGGGGGGGGGGGGGAGGAGGAGGGGGGGGGGAGGAGGAGGGGGGGGGAGGAGAGGGCGGGGAGGGGGAGGGGGGAGAGAGGGAGGGGGGGGGGGAAAGGGGGGGGGGGGGAGGGAGAGGGGGGGGGGGGGAGGGAGGGGGGGGGAGGAGAGGGCGGGGAGGGAGAGGGGGGGAGAGGGGGGGGAGAGGGGGGGAGGGAGGGGGGGAGGAGAGGGGAAAGGCTTGAGGGGGGGAGAGGGGAGGGGGGGAGGCTTGAGGGGGAGAGGAGAGGGGGGAGGAGGGAGGGGGGAGGGGGGAGGAGAGGGAGAGGGGGGGGGGGGGGGGCGGGGAAGAGAGTGCCTTTTTACTTCAACCCAAACCCAAACAACTATTTGCAGGCAGTGCTTTTTTACCTCTAACCATATTTTCATTTTCAAACCAAATTAAGGGTACCCAGTGCTGTAGACATTTGTCAGTGTCATTCAAAGCTCTGATTGAGGCACACCACTTGCAGAGACTGATTGAGACACACCACTTGCAGAGACTGATTGAGGCACACCACTTCCTAGTATTATAGTCGCTCCCCCTCCCTCCAGCAGGGGTAGCAGAGAGAATGGGGAATGTTGTAAAAACATTAATATCTTTATCAATTTTCATCGACGGGAAACATCCTCGGCACACACGCGGCGGAGGGAGCCTCTGAGCGAGGTGGCCAAAAATGACAGCCATAGGTGGCGGCGTTCTCTCGGAAACCGCAGAACAGAAAGCCGAAACCGGTCAAGAACAGAGTGTCAGTAATATAGATAGATATCATTAATATTAGTTCAGAATAGGAGAAAATGTAACATGGAAGGGCAGCACAGTGGCATAGCGGTAGAGTTGCTGCCTTACAACGCCAGATACCTTGATTCAATCCTGACTACGGGTGCTTGTCTGTACAGAGTTTGTATGTTCTCCCTGTGACCTGCGTGAGTTTTCTCC